>NC_071088.1:123261129-123583986 GCF_027358695.1 Spea bombifrons
CGGCAAATAAACATACCTTTCCATCAACACCATCTGCAATATCACTAATGAAAATATTAAAGAGAATGGGTCCAAGTACAGATCCCTGAGGTATCCCACTGGTAACAAGACCTTGTTCTGAATATACGCCATTGACTACAACCCTCTGTTTTCTGTCACTCAGCCACTCCTTAATCCATTCAACAACATTGGGATCTAAACCCAGAGATTGCAGTTTATTTATAAGTCTTCTATGTTTCTTGACATCCTAGGAGATTTATACAATCCTAAACCCATTCTGACCACAAAAGATCCTCATCCTATATAACATTATATATAAATATATATATATATATATATATATATATATATATATATATATAGTGTGCTATATATCGTTCATCAATTATATAAGGTCAAATCTTGGCTCAGAGGGGTATATTCACTAAAGGGAGAGTTGTCAGGCGAGTTAGCAGGAAGGTTGTGGGTTTTAATCACATAACTTTACTATTCTATTGAGACATAGCTCTCCTGAAAACTTTCCTGTCAACTTTCACTTTAATAAACAGACCTCAAAGAGACTACTTAAACTGTCAACATAATGTTATATCAATATATTGACATTTTCAGTATATTCTAGGTTTATATTTATTAGACACCACAGTATATTCTTTTTCTCCTGCTGTGCTGCAGTGATTGATGCTCTGGCCACATGGGGGAGCTGTTCCATTTTCATTACTGGGTTGCCACCAGTGCCTGCTAAAAATCTCTCTATAATAGCAATTCATTTTTTATTGCACGTAATACAGAATTTGCAAAAATCCTTTATAAATCACTTGCATGTGTGTAGGTTTGCAACATATTTCTGATACACCCTTACATCATAAACCAATAGTGGTATATACTACTTATGCAGTCAGAGCCGTCCTTAGGTGTTCTGGCGCCCTGTGCGGACTACTCCTCTGGCGCCCCCCCATCCCAAAAAAAGAAAGGAATAAAAACTTGTAACAAAACCCCAATCGCTATATACTACGCCAAACATTGATGTGGTGTAGGCCTACCACTTCATTGTCTGGCTTAGTAGTAGGGATGCACCGAAACGAATTCTGGACTGAAACTGAAAGTGCAGCATTTACCTGGCCAAAACCGAATATGACTCCCCCACCATTAAAAAAATCTAACACTTTTATTTAAAGTAAGTAACACACCAAAATAAGACAAAACAATTAAATAACAATATTTTATATATATATATATAATTAACAGCAATCACATTCCTATCATGCCCAGGCATACCCAGATTCCAGGATGTACTCGCAGACTTGGCATGATAGGAGTATGATTGCCCTATCTACCCCTTCTCACTCCCTTCTGCCCTATCTACCCCGTCTCACTCCCTTCTCCCTATCTACCCCCTTTCCCCTGCCTCACTCCCTTCTCCCTATCTACCCCCTCCTAACTATCTACCCTTTCCCTCTTTGAAGTTCACTTACCTTTCAGGAGTCGTGCGGTGGGGGTGCAAGGCCTCTGCCTCCCAGCTCTGCCACTGTATGGAACAGTATAGAGTGATGGGAGTTATGATGTACTTTTAGAGCATAATTAGATCATGAAAAAGACATTGGAAATGGTACAGCATAACACCCATCACTCTCACACACTTTCCAATCCACACATATACCAATCCACACGCATACCAATCCACACATACACCAATCCACACGTATACCAATCCACACGTATACCAATCCACACACATACCAATCCACATGTATACCAATCCACACATATACCAATCCACACATATACCAATCCACACGTATACCAATCCACACGTATACCAATCCACACGTATACCAATCCACACACATGCCAATCCACACATATACAATAATCCACACATATATACCAATCCACACGTATACCAATCCACACGTATACCAATCCACACGTATACCAATCCACACGTATACCAATCCACACATATACACCAATCCACACATATATACCAATCCACACATATATACCAATCCACACATATATACCAATCCACACATATACCAATCCACACACATATATACCAATCCACACATATCAATCCACACATATATATACCAATCCACACACATATATACCAATCCACACACATACACTAATCCACACATACCAATCCACTCTCACTGAATGCTTTCCTACCTTTCCTCTTTTCTCCTTACAGCTTCTTTTCCTCCTCTTCGCTGCTCTTCTTCAGTTCTTCTGTCCTCTCTGTCTTCTTCCGGGTCAGAGGGCACGGACAGCGGTGGGCGCGGATTCAGTGCTGTGCGCCGGGATCTGTGCACACAGCAGCTGTTACCGCGCGGATCACAAGGGAGCGATATCGGAGGTCTTTAACAGACCTCCGGCTCCCCTGAGCGATTTTAAGTCTGGTTCAAGGGAGATCCTTGAACCGGCTTAAAATCACTCAAGGGAGCCGGAGGTCTGTTAAAGACCTCCGATACCGCTCCCTTGCGAGCCTGCTCCTCCAGCGGCGGACATTACTGTCCGTCTCTGGAGGGGTGCCGGGTGCCCCCCTGATGAGCGGCACCCGGTGCGGACCGCCCCCCTCGCTAGGTACGCTACTGGCGGCAGCGGACCCCGCGGCGGCGGCGCCCCCTGGAGTGTGGCGCCCTGTGCGGTCGCACAGGTCGCACACCCCAAAGGCCGGCCCTGTATGCAGTAACAGTTAACTTAACCTTGGAAACATGACATTTATTCCTGTCTAAATTTCAATGATTAACAATCAGCAAATTTAAATACACCCTGGGCTGAAGTAGTATACACAAGCTTGTAAAATATATTGTTTTTATAAATCTGTTAACACCGCTACATAGGTGTGTTTTTAAACCATAAAATGTAGGATTTTTGACAAGTAACAGTCCAGTTTTACAAGGCGTACATAACATTAGAGAGAGCCTACATTAACCGTTCTCTAGCTTTTTGTTACTGTTACTCATAGCCAAATGATTTACCCTCCTACTGCTTTATTGTTGGATTGTGGCTATATGCTTGGATGAATAAAAAAGATATTTCGTTTAAGCTGTGAGCATTTACTTATCTATTATTCATTTGAAAGACCATCCTTTACCACTCCAATCCAACCTGAACTAATTTCCCCATTTCACCACTCTAAATCTGCTTTCAGAATTAAATTTAAACTTCTGATCTACAGACCCCTTCACTATATCTCTGGCCTCATCTAAAAACAGTTTCCTAACTCTCCTTTTCCTTCTTCCCACTACATGTATCTATCTTCTACCATTAATATGTCTTCCCACTTGTGTATCCAGGATTGTCTGCTCTCAAGAGCAGGACTTTCTCCTCCTTGTGTACTGTAAGATCATTTTCATGCTTCTATTCTTAAATCTTAATGTGTGTTAAATTTATTGTCAATTTTAAATTGCCTTTGTTAAATATTTTCACTGACAGTAACCGTGCTACTTTTTATTAATATGTAATGGCATAATAAAAAATACATGTACTCTAAAAGGCCGATTGTCCATTTTTTGGTTACATAACGACTGTACCCCAATCTCCGTTGTGCACAGAGCCGGCCTTAGGTGTTTTGGCGCCCTGTGCGGACTACTCCTCTGGCGCCCCCCCATCCCAAAAAAATAAAGGAAAAAAATCTTGTCACTATCTACCACCCTCTGCCCCTTCTCACTGCCTTCCCCCCTCTGCCCCTTCTCACTATCTACCACCTCTGCCCCTTCTCACTGCCTTCCCCCCTCTGCCCCTTCTCACTGTCCCCCTCTGCCCCCTTCTCACTGCCTTCCCCTCCCCTCCTCTCCCCATTATCCTTACTTACCTTGTTGAGTCCTGTGGTGGGAGGGGGAGGCATCCGTCTTTCCATTCTGCCGCGGTGCGCGCTTCACAGCTGAGCGTGAAATGCCTCCACCACGAAGGAGTCACGGAGAGTGAGGGGCGCCGAGCGGTTATGGAAAACTTCACAAGCGAACTTCACGGCGCCCCTGCCCGAGGCTTAAATTAAAACATCGGGGTTTTTTTTGTTTTAACTTTATTTAACATCCTCCATGTTAAATAAAGTTAAAAAACTTTATTTAACATGGAGGATGTTAAATAAAGTAAAAAAAACCACGATGTTTTAATTTAAGTCCTGGGCAGGCGCACCTGTTGCCATGGCGCCCTGTGCGGCCGCACAGGTCGCACACCCCTAAGGCCGGCCCTGGTTGTGCATAGCGTGTTTAGGAAATATATTGAAATATATTGATCCTCAAAGCCATCAAGGGACGGTTGCCACTCTTGCCAGGTACCAATGGGCATAATGAAATGGCTAGCGGGGGCGGCTAACTCATAACACGCAGTAAGGAAATTACAATGAGTAAATTACCATTGCCTCCACTCCAGATGCAACCAGAGTCCTTGTAGGTCTTTGCACTTTTCCCACAAATAGTGATCCTGATTGAATTACTACAAATCAGCAGAAATCTGTGTCTATGAGAGTTTTCTCTTGCAGTGAGATGTATGCGATGTAACAGCTTTCAGAGCACATCTGCTGATTCTGGCACAGGGGCTGAAATGATGCTGTGTCCCCATTTATCAATACAGCACAGAAATGTACAAATGCTACGTACACATTTATACTTTGCCGGACCAGAGAGCAACTTGCCTAAAATGACTGGGGTTTGCAACATTAAAGTCGCTACAAATGGACAACAGAAAGGGTCAATTATATTTAATGCATCCATTAGTGATATTACAAATAATCAGAAAGAGAAAAATTATTTTGCAAATTAGACAAATGTTTATAGAGCTGGCGTTTTTTCATGTGAATCAAGCAATTATGACTAATTACAATGTGCTAGACTTAATTGGAGACATAAGCAAATGGTAATGTAAGTCAACTCCGAGCCAAGGAAATAAGAGAGAAAACATCACAAATACCATCCACAAAATTGATAAAAAGAAAAGAAGAAAGTTCTCTTAGTCAGCATGTGTCCACCTACTACTACTACTACTAGAGTCAATTTCAGAGGATCTATTCCAATATAGGGTTTGGAATGAGCTTAAGAGGCAAAATATATGACAAGCCAATAAATAAAAGCAAGTGCTTGAAAAAATTATAAATCTCCCTTTAATCTAAGATTTATCATTTTAAACCCACCTCCTAACCCGTGATTACCATAAATGAAAGCCAAGCTTTGTCTGGTTGGCTTATCATTTACTTAAAAAGTTGAGCCGGGTCAAAGGATTACTTCATAACTTTACTAGCTTTAATAACGCTGCTCTTAAATTGATTAACAAACACCAGAAATAAGTACATAGAAATTGCTTATTTCTTTCGTTCTTTGCCTATGAAACATTTATTGTTATTCATTGTACATTTCCCTTTTAGCTGTGGTTGAGAAGCAGGGGTCTACAACATACGATACCCTGATAATTGGATAGATTTCATCGTTACAAAATCATGCAGATAGTCAGTCTAGGATGAATTCTATTGTGTAGAAATGTAGGATGATATCTAAATACATATAGGAAAATACATATAGGAAAGATAGGAAAAGCATGATTGTTTTATAAACAGTAATTTGTTAAGAGGGCCATTTTCATGTATTTAAGACAGTTATAAACGGGAGAATATTTTATTAATTCATTTGTTTTGCCTCATTCTATTGGGTGCCAGCTGTTTTAATTGCGCTATCTCCTCTAGGCCTCCATGTTATCTGTCAGGTTAAATACAAAGCTAATCCAGGGATTAATGATCAGGACGCTGAATGAGAACAGATGGCACTCTAGTGATAATGAATTTTTAATGAGTGTTTTTACTTAATCCAGGCTACATCTGTTATTAGAAGGAGACACATGTATGTATAACAATGATTACTGACGGTTTGTGGGGAACAAATTACTTCAATGGAATTCTAGGAAAAATGTGGTGCTGAGGCCTTCATCATCTGGATGGTGATAATTCCCTCGTGCGATGGACTATATGGCACATATACTGTAGATGATGTCTATTAGAAATTTTTAGTATAAATATGGGGGGCATAGGGCACACAACAAGCTGGCCACCCTCCCATCCAGCTTTGTTTTTTCACATGATTTTTATGATATAATAAATGTGCTAAAAAATGTAAGGTGATATACTGCATGTATTTATTTAATTTTTTATTGTTGGGGTAATGGTCATCTTCGTATATAAAAAGGGGGTGGACCTGCAGTTGGCCTTCCAGCTTACAACAACATTATCCTATTCCACCGCATGACACAGTAGGGCTCCCTCGGCTGCAGGCATAATCTCTTAACATCCACCTTTTGCCTTCTTTATACTTACCATGCTCAATGCACAAGACAGAGCCCCTGAATTGGGGCAATCCTGTGTGAATTTGGCTATCCTGTGTAAATTTGGCAATCCTGTGTGCATTTGGCTATCCTGTGTGAAGTATGCATTCAGCAGCTTCAGATTCTGTAAGAGATTTAAGTGTATGGTTACTTCGAAGGAATTTACCTTACATTTGCAATTATCGTTGCCAAATAAGACTGGTATGGCACATCAGGATATATATATATATATATATATATATATATATATATATATATATAACAATATGAAAACTGCTGGGACACAATATAATATAATAATTTGCAGAGTACCTACTGCAATTGTATTCAGCAATTACTATTTTAATATTATTACAACCAAGCACTTTGGCTTGCTGTAGTCATCCCACTTTATCATTATGTTTCTAGTATACTCAAACGAAGATGGTTTTCCCTAGTGGATAGTAGTGGTTTTTTTGGAATTCACAGAGCCTTAAGAATGCATAAAAATGCCCTCATTAATAAAATTGGGGGAGAGGCATATTTAGAAATACAGGAGAGGGGACCCTGGGCCCCCATCCACCCATCCAGAACATACAAATCAACTCCAACAACCTACCCATCTAATCAGACCAGCCAGGCCAGCCCCAACAAACCACCCACCCAGCCAGGTCCGCCAAACCAACCCCAACAACCCACTTACCCAGCCAGACCAGTGAAACCAGCCAAATCAACCCCAACAACCCGCTCACCCACCCAGACCAGCAAAACCAAGTCCAACAATAAATGGAGAAGCAGATGTCACAGCCAGATCAACCTCACATTCTGACAACTGCATGTTTGTTTTTTTTAATTAGACTTGTTTTTGATGTTTCCATGCTAAAGTTGTTGTTCTTCTTACTTCATTAAGGAGACCTGGAGGTCTTGATGTCAAGGTCTAGACAAGTACTTCCAGTCTCTATAAGGCATTTTGTAACACTTTGTAACATCCCCATGTAGGGCCAACCCTCGTGTCGCTAGTGCTCTAGGGCTTATTTCCCAGGCAACCTCTCCTGCTTACACCTGCTTAAAAAACAAAAGAAGAAAACCTTGCTATTGTTCTCCCATCATCTCAGAATCATAGGCAATCACCTCCATGCCAATGCTGGTCCTGTCTCCTGTCGATTTATGTCAGGAATTAGCAAAGTCAAACAAACTCTTTGCCATTAGGATATCAGCAGAATCATTATTATTATTATCTTTTATTTATATAGCGCCAACAATTTACACCAAGCTTAATACAATACATATATTCAAGGGGTATGACAAGACGAGAACTGACGGACTAAGACAAAGCTATCTCCTAAACAACAGTAACAATAACTCCCAGAAAAGGTGAATCCAACAAGAAGTATTACAAATAAGTATCAGTCCTTTTTATGAGGTGCTCAGAAATGTATATTTGATAAGGTAGAACATTTTACTAGGATCTACTCTTTCTGTTCCATCCACATTCTTGTTACCCTCGAACAGGCATTACCCTTGTAATGTAATAACTGGTATTATCCTTCATAATGTATTCAAGGTTCACTTTCTATTACAACAGATGGATGATGAGGAAATGTGAAGCAAATCTGTAAAGAACAGGCCATCATTTTATTAACAAACCGGGATGGTCACTTTACTTATGTATTACCATGAAATCAAGCTTCTGGAATAATATTCTTTATCTCTAAACAAATCACACTGTGACGGTAACAACATTTACATAGTGACTTATAAAGTATAATAAAACTCTCACAGAGATACTTACCGAGATGTCTCACAATTTCTAATTCAGGTTAGCAAACACCCGCATAGCAGTTTAAACAGTTTTTGCTGCAGATATTAAAATCCAATTTCAGGTAAATGCAAAAAAAAATGCTTTGCTTTACATTTTTGTAATCATTTTCTCGTTATGTAAAGCTGTCTATTCAGAACTGTGCTTTTTTTTAAAGACTGATTAATGTTCTAGAATGAAAATCCCTAAAATATTACCGGAAATTGGTATTGCATTTTACGGATTACACCTGTCATTAAAGTCCTAACTAATGGCTAATACCTAAAAAGAATATTATCATGTGTTTTAATGGTATATAATATAACTGTATGGGAGAGTTCAGTCCATTAGCCAAGAGTGAAATTATATTCTGTCTAACGTCTTTACTTTGTGTGTCTATGGAACATTTAGACAATAGAGTAGGCCAGTTCCATGGGGCTACATATACCATATTACACATGGCCTGTGATGCAATATTTGTTGTTACCCTGATCAAATTCCACTGCGTATGGGGTGATACACTGGTGATATGATGAACCTTTTGACTTTTCAATAAATTGACTCTTCTTTTTTTTATGTTTTTCATGCATATCTGATATTCATGCCTAATATAAGGTTATAAAAATCATCCTGGACTCAGGTCTTGCTTTCCATTTAGGTAACAATGCCCAGATTATAATTTTTTTTGCTTTCGTTGGGGAGGGTGGCACTGTGGGCGCTGGTGTAACTTACTACTACACTAAAGAACACTGTATTTTTAACAAAAAAAAAAATTAGGTGACATTGAATTTTAACTACATTAACAAATATGCAAATGTGATATCCATTTCTTTCAATTTTGATTCATATTTCTCATTAATTTTTTTTCTTCTATTTCCCGGTTTTGCAATTGTCGCATATCTGTTATCTAGCAATCTACGTTGTCTTTACTATATTGTGTGTGCTGCGTGGAACATATCAATCTCCTCCAAAACAGGTTATTTGCTACTGTTGGTAAACACATTTGCAGGGTGTGTTAAATAATGGACTGATGAGAGGGACAGGAACACAAGATTCACTCAATAAAAATGGGCTTTTCTAAAGGGACTGTTTCATATTACATGACATTTATTTCTATTGCGCCATCAGATTCTATAGCCTGTTGCAATGAGTTAAATAATTTAAAATCACAAGAAAATTGACTAGGGTTGAGTAGTTGAGGGGAAGTGAAACAGTAGGAGAGGACTGCTTCTAAGTCGATTGAGTCAGCAGGGGCGTAACTAGAAACCTCAGGGCCCTGGTACGAGAATCTATTAAGGGCCCCCCACCCCCAACCCATCTATCCCTTTCTCACGATCTACCCTCTCCCTCCCTACCTCCCCCTTCTCACGATCTACCCTCTCCCTCCCTACCCCCCCTTCTCACAATCTACCCTCTCCCTCCCTACCCCCCCTTATCACGATCTACCCACTCCCTCCCCACCCCCCCTTCTCACGATCTACCCACTCCCTCCCTACCCCCCCTTCTCACGATCTACCCACTCCCTCCCTACCCCCCCTTCTCATGATCTACCCACTCCCTCCCTACCCCCCCCCTTTGTAGGTCACTTACCGTCAACTCCTGTGTTGGGAGCGTGAGGCGTTTGTCTCGGGTGCCGGCGCTTCACTGCTCGGCGTGAAGCGCGGCACCCGAGACAAATGCCTCACGCTCCCAACACTGCACTCTGGGCAGCGCTGAGGCAGGTGGCGGCGGCGGCAGCCTGGATTTCCGTCAGTCAGAGGGGCCCAAGAGTTGCCGAGCGGTCGTTTTCAGCAACCGCTCGGCACCCCTTGGGCCCCCCTGACAGGCTGAACTCCAGGGCCCGGTCGCAGTCGCGACCCCTGCAACCCCGGTAGTTCCGCCACTGCGAGTCAGGATGATCTGTAGAGGTTGTTGGTCATTCAGATGGCTTTATTAGGATGATGGCTGCGAGTGTTAGGGGGAAATTCTGTACGCTTCTCGAAAAAGGTGGGTTTTTAGAGAGCTTTTGAAAGGCATATATAAGGGAGAAACGGGGAAGAGAATTCCAGAGAAGGGGTGTAGCACGGGTGAAATCCTGAATACGGCAGTGGAAGAGAGACACACAAGTCATGAGAGGAACGAAGAAGGCAGTTAGGGTGTATTTGGATAAGAGGGTTTGAATTTGATGCTAGAGGGTATGGGGAGCCAATGGAGAGATTGATATAGCGGAGGAGGAGATGAGGAATGGTGATAAAGGAAAGCCTAGATCCAGTGGTGTATGGATTGGAGTGGAGAAAGGTGGGTTAGTACGGGCAGGTTAGTACCAGTTAATAGGGAGTTGCAAAAGTGTTCTTTTACCTAATACGAAACATTGAACTTTAGGCATTTAAAAAAAAGTTGTATTACAGTAGCATGGAGAGCTTGATGGACTCTTTGGAAAGTGCTTACAATAAATCCCAAGTAAGTCTCCTTTAGGAGAAAGAGTTATTACATTATGTCAACAAGGAACTTATTGGATTTTCTTTTTAAACACACACACTTCCCGTGGGGACGTAAGACTTCACCGTTGGAACAGTTGGATAATGGAAATTCAGTGTGTGGCATAACCTTTCCGAAGTGAGCTTGTGTTTAGTGACATTGACTGAGTTTAATTTTAATCAATTGGTTTAATAATCCTAATAGTCATTATATTATTGACCTGCTGACTTCCACGCTCCAATTCCATTTTCCACAAGCATTTGAAAGTCTTATTAGGAGAGGATTAATATGGCTGGTGTATATAGCACATTACTCTTTAGTGTGTTAGCCGGTAGAATCAGGTATTGTCTGTATTTACACTCAAGTACATTGTCTTCAACATCCAATTCAGATCAGGCTGCTGCCTTTGATGCTATGCAGGCACGTCTGCTCTGGGTGTAGGGATCTGCTATTCTCTTCACCTGAGAACATTTTGTGTAGATCTCAATGATACATTGAAGAACAGCTCCGTGGACTTCAGAAGTATGTCACTGGTTATTACTTTAGAGACGCTTGGACTGATTTCCCATGAGACGCATAAGGCATTTACCTGGAACGTAACTTTTAGAAAGGTGCCTGGAGAGACAAGAGGATGTTCCAAAATGTACGAACCTTAACAGTTTAGAAAATACTTCTTTCCCCTACTGTCTATCCATACCCACAAAATGTTATTTTTATGATCTATGGTGATGTCCACGGTACTTACGTTTAAGAACATCTGGAATAAAACTAGTTGTACCACCACTGAGAAATTACATTTCATCCATTTATGATTAACCCAGGTTTGAGCTCATAGCAGCATGCTTCAGTTAGAGTGATTGCACCAATATGATGACACTTGTGACTTCATTTGTGCTCTCAAATATGGTTCTGCACAATGTTATCCCATTCTATCTGTATATAGCACACTGCAACACAGCATGTGTCTTCAAAGCATTCACTACGCAGGTCCCATCAGAATAATTTGTGAAGGAGCATAACTGCTACTAATGACAGTGAGGACACGGGCAAAAACCTTTTTAATGAAATCAAACTGCAGTTACCTAGGCAGGGTTTCATACCGCAAAAATAAAAAAATTCCAACATACTCAAAAAGGAATGAGGTGGAAAAAGTGAACATGTTGGTAAATAAGTATAAACCAAATATTTTTGTTTCAATTAAATGTGTAAGGTTCCCTTTAAGAAGGCAGACTGGGCAAATGAGTGGATGAGAATGAGCTGATAGACTAGATGAGTTTACAGACAGGATAATGCGTATTCCGGGGATTATTAGCGTTCGGGGAGTTCACATCTGACACATTGGCAGTTTAACACAGGAACATTCTTTTACTTGCAAATGAAATACACTGACTTTTCTTCTCAAAAGACTGATCATGACATCCAGAAAAGATATAAGCTTTAATTATTGGTCTCTGTGAAATGAAAGTCCTTGAAAACATAGGAAAATATCATAAAGAGTGGGGTAATGCACATTATTAACTGCAGTTTAGTGCCATAAAGGCTACATTAATTAGAAGGCTTTCTGCGACTTAAAGTCCTATCTTTAATGTTCCCTTAACACATAATGCTTTGGCTCTAATGCCATTTGCTATCTGAAATGAAAAGTCTCTAGTTGAAGGTGATACTTATTACTGGCAGGGGCAGATCAATATATATACATATACATATATATATATATATATATATATATATACAGTATCTCACAAAAGTGAGTACACCCCTTTTTGTAAATATAATAAAATATCTTTTCCTGTGACAACACTGAAGAAATGACTTGGCTACAATGTAAAGTAGTGAGTGTACAGCCTGTAGAACAGTGCAAATGTGCTGTCCCCTCAAAATAACTCAACACACAGCCATTAATGTCTAAACCTTGGCAACAAAATTGAGTACTGAAGGAGACTGAGCCATAGCAGCAGAGGCAGGGCAAAAGGAAGGCACTGGCAAGCAGACCAGAAAAATGATCCCCAGAGTAAGGAAGGTCATTGAGGTACAGGGGCAGGGTAAAGGCCAGACACTAGCAGACAGACACATCCAGCCACAAGACTGAACCCAGCAGTATTCCTTCTCCAGAGTAAGGAAGGAGACTAAGCCGCTGCAGCAGAGGCAGGAGAAGGCAAGGCACAAGGCAAGCCAGACTGTACAGGATTGTACAAGACTGATTCCCACCCCATATTAGAAAAGAGGAACAAGAATTGATCCCCCAGAGTAAGGAAGGGCATTGAGGCGCAGGGCAGGGCACCAGCAGACAGACACATCCAGCTACATAAAATATGAAAAATAGTGAATTTGTTGTATAGTAATAGACTCACTTATCACTGGAAATAGAAGTTTACAGCAAGCATTAATTCCATAACCTTTATAAATTCCAGTAGTTCACAAATAAAAATCCAAAGTAGTAAAAAAGCAGACCCCCAAAAAATAAAATAAAAAAATAGGGGTAAAAGGCAAAAAAAAAAGTCCAAAGGAAATACAAATAATAAAAATCTATATTTTTATTGTCAGATTTGTAATCCCATATAATCAATTAAAAATAGTAGAAAAATATCAAAATGTAGAAAAATAGAAAAGACGAAAAAATGTATTTAAATAATACTCATAGCAGGCTAAAAATATATATATATTCCCACTATTTACAATGAGGCCTGGTTCCAGAGTTCGGACAATCTATCTCTTGTTTCTGTGCATTGCAAATTCAGGTTTGGAGTAACCTGTTATTAGTTGAGCACCATCTGGTTTTTATTTATATGTTCTAAGGACTGAGCTCGCCCATTTCCATACTGCTAATATATATATATATATATATATAATATGTTCCTCTAATCTTATTTTTAGTGTCCCGAGAGGTCCTTGCAATATATTGATAACCTCATGGGTGCTTCATTTTAAATTATTTTTTCCCACTTGTAAATGATGTGATGTTAGTTATGGGATAGTTTTGAGATTTCAAGGTTTTACACACAAGACAAGTTTTGCATCCATTAAAAAAAACAGGTTTTTGTGTGACAAATTGATTTCTTTTTTTATATTCTATTGTTTTACAGGTATAGCTTCTCATATATTTTTGCTTAAGATTTTAGGTCACTCTAAAAATCACTTTAGGAACTTAGGGAAGCACAAGTTCAACAAATTCATCCATTAACAGAATATCCTAATGTTTTTTTTATTATTTCATTGGATTTAATATTATAGTAAAAAATCATGGGAATTTCCTGTTGTTGAATTTTCTTCTAATTTATCTTTGTATTTTTATGAAAACGTAGGTTCTGTGTTGGTCGTATAGTTTTAATAGTGTCTTCTAATTCACCAATTTCATAACCTGTCTCTAAAAAGTAATCTTTCAATTTCTCAGCCTGTTGTTGGTACACAAAAATATCCATACAATTTCTTCTTAAGCGAATGTATTGGCTTTTGGGAATTCCTATAAGCCAAGGACCCTGGTGCCAACTCTCTTTACTAATTGTAGTTTTAAGTTTAACATTTTCTCTCTATATAAATATATTTACGTCTAGAAATTGAAAAAGTTATTTGCTAAACTATACTGTGCTTAATATCTCCTAAATGTGGTCCCCATAGCAGTACATGAGTACATGTAAGCTACAAATCACTAAACCTAAAAAAAAATTGCGAACTCTATTTATCTCTATTTTGACTATTTATCAAAAAGTCTATTTGTGTAAGAGAAAGTTCATTTTTCTTCGCAACCATGGACATGATGTACAATAGTAAAGTAAAGTATAGTAAAGCGATAACACTTAAAACTAAAATATAATTGGGATTCCACTCGAAAGTATCTAAAATATTTAACAAACTAATAGAATCTTTCAAATAAGATTTCACGTTTTGCATATATGGCTGGAGAATGGTATCAAAATATTTAGACAAATTTGAATAAATGGATTCGATGCTGACAACATGACAATTAACATCAAGTAAACCCCTGAGTGTTTTTACCTTAAGTTTTGTGTTTCGGACACAGAAGGCACAGAGGAGAGCTTAAAAAACAATTTTAGCCATTCCGTTCTAATTGTCTGAACATAGCATTTCTTATTTAATTGATTCAATGTTTTTCTGATGTCAGATGGGGTATGATTATTTCCAATTACATTTTATGGAACAAGAGCAATCAAATCAATGCAAAACTAGCAGAAACCCGTATGTTAGCAGATATTTCCGAATGCAGAGATGGGCTCTGAATAAATAATCATGGTGTAAGTGTATGTTTGCAATCAGAAACAGGTTTTCATTATAATGACTAGCCAATTCAAATTAATGTTGAGAAATAAATGTTTAGCCACAAACCAAACTGATTGGAAGTATTACAGAGTGGCATGGAATCCTGGAATCTAAACACAGCTTATTATCATTCTAGGAGTTTAATCGAATGAGCCACTAACCATATTTATAAAAGAAACACAGAACATTATAATGCATTTAATTTCACAATCATAACCTTTACAGATTGACATATTACTGATGATGACCACATTTGATCGGATAATAAGAGAAGACAGATGGATAAAGAGAAAGGAGAGAGAGATAATAATGGATGAGAAGTGGGAGAGATAAAGAGAAAGAGGAGGCGAGATAAGAAGAGGACATATAAAGAGAAAGTGTCTAGTTGTTTTAGTGTAAGTGTCTGGATGTGTGTGTTACTGTTGAGTGTCTGTATGCATGTGTGTTAGCGTGCGTGTCTGGATGTGTGTGTTACTGTTGAGTGTCTGTATGCATGTGTGTTAGCGTGCGTGTCTGGATGTGTGTGTTACTGTTGAGTGTCTGTATGCATGTGTGTTAGCGTGCGTGTCTGGATGTGTGTGTTCCTGTTGAGTGTCTGTATGCATGTGTGTTAGCGTGCGTGTCTGGATGTGTGTGTTACTGTTGAGTGTCTGAATGCATGTGTGTTAGCGTGTGTGTCTGGATGTGTGTGTTACTGTTGAGTGTCTGTATGCATGTGTGTTAACGTGCGTGTCTGGATGTGTGTGTTACTGTTGAGTGTCTGTATGCATGTGTGTTAGCGTGTGTGTCTGGATGTGTGTGTTACTGTTGAGTGTCTGTATGCATGTGTGTTAGCGTGCGTGTCTGGATGTGTGTGTTACTGTTGAGTGTCTGTATGCATGTGTGTTAGCGTGCGTGTCTGGATGTGTGTGTTACTGTTGAGGGTCTGGATGCATGTGTGTTAGCGTGCATGTCTGGATGTGTGTGTTACTGTTGAGTGTCTGTATGCATGTGTGTTAGCGTGCGTGTCTGGGTGTGTGTGTGTTCGTGTGAGCACTCCTCCCGAGGCCCAGCTCTGGTTCCACCCCTGAATAGAACAGCATCTTGAAAGGGTATAAGCGGTATAGATAGCTTTTTAAATGTTCACGCTTTCTCTATAATCAGCTAAGAATTGGCATCCAGTTCATTTTTTCATATTTTTTAATATACATGTCAGTTTAAACATTAAATATTTAATAGGAAATGTTATTTAATAAACACAAAGTTGAGGTTGCTGCTCTGTATATATTAACTTTATTTGCATTGGTTAATTTATGCTGATGCTTTCTAACTTATACTAATAACAGATGTTAATGTTAATGAAGTTAACATGCTTATAAAGCAATACTTGTGCAAGCCTAAAATACAAAAGCAATTATCCAACATCTACCCAATAAATTAGTCCCTAGCCCACGTTTATCTCAACTAAACATAATGTGCAATCCATACACAATGTAAATAAAACATGTAAATAATCACATAAAAATTTAAGCGCACCGTCAATACCGGACTGGGGAGGTAAAATCGAAAGGCGCTCAGCTACAACCTATGTATTATTACACGTTTTGGAAGGATCCGGAGGTGAACACTCTAAATTAAGAATTTATTCTCTTTAGCTTCCTTTTATGCAGCAGTTTAGCGTTCTCAGCTGTTCTCTCACAGTTCCTTCACGAGAAAGAGATACTGTTTATTGAGCCAACACAGAAAAAAGATATATTCTATAGATAGAATCTAATAAGCTTCAGTTTACACATATAGCTATCAATTCGTCCTGAATTATGTGGCTATATGACCTTATTCATGAACCTGTAAACCCATTTTTACCATTAAACGAAGTTCTAAATTAAAAATCTATGATCATTCATGTAGAAATTTCTGTGCCGCCTGATCATACTCATACAGGTACCCCAGTGGGTTGGGATACATTCCTTGATGGGTAGAGAAAATGTCTGCCTTCTCTTTTCCTAGTAATATTTGGGCTTGGCTCATATGTTTGTTAGTTGTATGGATAGCTTGATGAGACATCCCTATTTGGAAGAATCTTTGGTGGTTCTGTAAATGTTGTAGGGGGTTGTATAGCCCCCCACCCTTGTACTGCATCTGAATTCACTTTTTCTTTTGTTTTTGTTTTTTTTTCATGACGGCCATGTTTGTCGTATTGCTCTGTATTATATCGCTAACTGTATTATCTGTACATGTGTATGATTTATATTTCGAAACAGATATATCATCAAAGTTATGAAACAAAGTTAGTGCCCAAGTTAGGAAATTGCTTTTGCGCAGCATGACAGTTAGGTCAAATAAGGAGAGGAATTGTCGGGTACATTATCAGAGGAATAAAAGATTTGCTTTGAATATATTTGTTCATAAATGCACCATATTATTCTCAGCAATCATCTTTCTGTATGCTGTAACAAAACAGTAGTCTAAGCTAAATGATACTGACATGTACAATCTTATTATGCAACAGTTCCAAAGAAAAGTTTTAAAATGTCTAGCCGTCAGAAAATGTAACTCCTACACACAATCTATTGGGGAAAAAACATGTATATAAAATATAATTATAAAATAGTTTAAGATTAATATTTGGCGACTGACCAGTGTCGGCCCATAAAGGCATCAGAAATATAACTGATTCTAGACACAAATTTAACCCCAAAGTATGGACCTTTTTAGATTTAGCAATATGACAGAATCTTGACATTTTAGAAACATGCTAATCATTGTTCTGCACATCTTATACCTCAGCTTCATACTGAAGGTAATTTTAGCTTGTTTTGGTATTTCTTGTTTCCCCCTTTAAATGCTCACATTCCAAGCAGTTTTTAATTATATGGGGGTATATATATATATATCTATATATATATATATATATATATTTCACATCTAGTCCAAAACAGGGACTAGCCAGCAGGCCGCAGAAAGTAAAGACTCTAATCTAATGATCTGCCTCGCCTGTGAGGTCCACTACATGTCCACTACATTTTCATCATGGGATCGTGACTAAAATGTAGTGAAAATGTAGTGAACGCTACGTTGAAATGCGCGTCGGGTTTTATTTATTTATTTCCTTTTCTGCTATTAGGCAGTCTTAGAATCTTTCACAGGCGAGGCAGATCATTAGATTAGAGTCCTTTACTTTCTGCGGGCTGCTGGCTAGTCACGTTTTTGGGGGAGAATTTTTCATTTGGACTAGATATGATACAGACCTGAGGCGTTTTACATTTAAACTGCCATTGATAGCCTGTCTGCAGCGTACAGACTGCTACAATTTAGATACAGTTTATTACATTGTGCTTTTTTAATAACAACAACATTAAAAGTTAAGTTTTAATGGCAAAACATCTTACTAACAATGTGAGGTTGCTGAAGACTGAAGTCTAATGTCAAAAGTCATACGCCATGGCAAGACTGAGCACAGCAACAACACACAAGGTAGTTATACCGCATCACAAAGGTTTCTTCCAGGGAGAAATGTCAAGACAGACAGGGGTTTCCAGGTGTTCGGTCCAAGCTCTTTTGAAGAATCACAAAGAAACAGGATCACCATTAGCAGAAAACAGTGGTACCCTGGAAAAACAAAAACACAATAACTTGGGGACAGAAAGTGGCAGCAGGTGCTCTGCACTGATCAGTTGAAATGGCTGTAGCAGAAGGCAGTTTGTTGACTGAAGGGCTGGAGAGCGGTACGAGGTTGAGTGTCTGCAGGCAACAGTAAAGCACAGGGAAGGTTCCTTGCAAATGAAGTTGAGGATTTGGTCACAAAACAATGGTCTCCTCAATGCTAAGACATACAAGCAGATAATTATCTATCATCTGTGAGGCACCTGATTGGCCCCACATTTATTCTGCAGCATGACAACAACCCCAAACATACAGCCTGTCATTAAGTCATTAAGTCATTAAGAGCTATCTTCAGTGTAAAGAAGAAAAAGGAGTTTTTGGGAGTGATGTGTGACCCCCACAGAGCCCTGTCAACATCATTAAGTCTATCTGTTATTACATGAAGAGAGAAAAGCAACTGGGGCTGTCTGAATACACAGAAGAACTGTATTCAGTTTTCCAAGATATTTAGAACACTCTTCCTGCAGAGTTCCTTAAAAACTGTGTGCACGTGAACCTAGAAGAACCGATGCTTGTTTGAAGGCAAAATGTGGTCACTCTATATATTCATTTGATTTAGATTTTTCTTCTGTTCACTCACTTTGATCATGGAACTTCATGAAGAAAGTAGCAGTGTGCATATATATCTACAGAAACAAAATGTGATTTTTTTAAAAATTGAAAAATATACAATCTGCATTCATCCTAAAATCAAGAAACGCATTGAGGGAGCTCAGAGTACAAATATGTTATAAAATTTTAATCATTAGTGGAGGAAGCAAAGAAATGTTTGAATCTCCATGTGCCCTATCTTAACCAGAATACCCACAGAGAGCAGCTTCAACTAGGGCACATAAAAATATGAGTACTTTGCTGGTGAAACATCAAACGATGTTCAGTTAAAATGGATGGTTTGGTTGAATATCCAATACTTTTTTACATAACTCGGTACACTGTTCACACAAATAAAGGCTCTGACCTAGAAATCAATATCTGGCCTGATTTGAGAATGCATTAATAGGGAAGCTCTCTTGCACTCATATTTTTCATTCATTTTATATTGCTGATTAATTAGAGGTCATGTTTTAAAATCGTATGGGAATATAGTTAATGCAATGAACTCAACAATGAAAAGTTTACAATTGCTACCTGCACCTAACAATATGCGACAATAAACTAAGAGAAAAAATAGTAATTGGCCTTAAATCATTATAATGGAGATAATGAGTGCATTATGCAACAAATGTTATATCATCAGAACCAAATGTACAGTCCTGTATTTACTTGTGTGAATATGTGCATACCGTATATATATATATATATATATATATATATATATATATATATATATATATAATTGGTTGGTTTGCTAGTATAACCATCTTCTTCCAAACAGTCCAAAACAATTGCTTACAGCTAGGACAAATAGTTTCAATTAGTTATGTAAAAAGCTGTGAAGGCTATATAACGTATTGGCCCGATTATAGGCCACACCCTTATAGTTTGGTGCTATTTTAATGAAAAACATATTTTTAAAGAAAAAAATACCCATTGGTGGAATGGTGAAACCAGTATTTTATCTAATGAACAGGAGTAGATGTATTTTAACATCTTTGGTATCTATTATGCTGTAAGTCCTGCTTTTGACAGGTTATGCTAAATACAAACAGAAATTTGGAAAAACCAATAGCCATTGTAAGGTACCCCCTTAATTCATAATGCACCTTACTTATAGATATGCCACTCTGCCCCCCCCGATATGCTTTATGTCCCCTAGATATGCCACTCTGCCTCCCAGATATGCCACTCTGCCCCCAGATATGCCACATACCCCCCTGATATGCCACTGTGCTCCCCTGATATGCCACTGTGCTCCCCTGATATGCTTTATGCCCCCAGATATACTTTATGCCCTAAAATATGCAACTCACCCCCCTGATATGCTTTATACCCCCTGATATGCCACTCTGCCCCCCCAGATGTGTCACTCTGCCCCCCCCCAAGACTTACCAATGCATTCCTAGATTTGCTGGCCATGCTCCAGACTCCCTGGTGTCTAGTGGGGGAAGTTCCGGCAGCAGCAGAGGTTGTCTGCACACATCGCGCAGACGTCCACCGCCTGCCAGACAGGAGGATACAGGTCCCCTGCAGCGCTGCGGGGGATTCGGAGCCTAACCCTGCTGTTTGCCCGCAGCAGTGCTATATGGAAAATAAAAAATTACCTGCCCGGCACCCGGAACTGCATGTCCCGGGTGTCGGGTGATACGAATTGCACATCCCTGCGATTATAGGCAGCACCCCAAGTTTAAAGACTTAAAATAGGTAAAAAATGCAGCCTATAATCCGGCCAATAAGGTATTTGAATGAATCTTACTTTATTGTGTAAACCCTAACAATCTGAATTGAATCTTGCTTTTTTACTATTGCATTACAGAGAAGTATTTTCTGTAGGTCATCAAAGGTAGTCAGTCAGCTGAGGTGCATATTAGCAAATGTTACAGCTCTCCTGTCTATTAGGTGATTCCAGGGCTGAATTCCACAAGGTGACAATTTGATTCTTTTAGGGATAAACTGCAGTTGAAAGACTTTAGTACATTTTCATGTAACATACCTTGAGATTTGTATGCACTCTTCAGTATTCATCAGACATCAGCGAGCAAGCGGGGAACCTAAGCCTAAGCAACACTGAGTGATAAAGGTGACCTGATAGCTGTTTTAGAAAACCATGCTTGGTTGGTTCAATAAAAACATACAGCCAAAGCAGACGTTTCTCCCTATAGAAGGACTTGCTACAAGAGAAATTTGACTATCCTCTTAGTCCCTCTGGCAATGTAAGGTCTGCTGTCATGGGCCAAAGCAAACTCACTAAATCTGCCAGGGTGAATTAAATCAAAAGGTGCAACTTGCAAGAATGGGATTATGTTGCATTTCTAGGACACAGTGGAACTGTAATCTGCAGCAGCAAATATACAATTTGTGAAAACAGGCATTCCAGCCATCATATGTACTTTAATGCATATGGAAGCTGAGAGGTGCCTTTACATTTCTGTGGGGTCCCCACCCTGTGCATTTGCCCCTTTGCCCGTCTCCAAGCTAATTATGTGCTGGATAAATGTTTGGGCAGAAATACTGTATATCCACAGTGGTGGATATGAGTCCTGATAGCAGATATCATTAATTTACTTTCCTTTAAACATTGTTAGCATATTAGCAAAGGCGTGTTCTATCAAATAACATATATCGTTTGTGGCACATTTCATTTGATGCTTGGGATCATAAATCAGTTTGCCTGCCCATCTTTCTAAAATGTATAACTTATTCATATCATAGTCTGCAGAATAAAACACAAGAATTCCAGGTGGGATTTTAACAGTAATCTAAAAATAGCTGTCACCTGCTGACTGTAGCTTCAAAACTGTGCCCTATATCCATCAAACTCCATTAGAACACCATTATTATCTGAACAATAGGAAAAACGCTCAGCGTGATCATTTTACATTAATACAGTCGGAAGTCTAGTTATTCGTACTCATAATATGTTTTCAGGTACTCTGTGTAGGTTTTAACCCATAAAAGTCCTGGGATCTATTCTCCAAGAGTATTACGCATGTGAATCCACACGACGTGGGCTTAAGTGACCTAGATAGATATGAATAAATCAAGTGAAACAAACTTATATCCTGGTAGTAACTAATGCTTAGTATCCAGATATGGATGCTGTTACCAGATATGTCTGAAACATTAGATGGATGTTGAGTTTAAGAATCCGCCTTTGATGATTAAATGCAAACAATAGTGTTTTTTTTTCCTTCCTGATTTATCAATTAAGTATTTTTCATTTTAAATAGTAAAAATTATTTATTAATTGTCCAATTCTTCAAAGCACAAATTACTATTATATTACATTAAATGTATTTATATATCGCCTGCAGATTTCATAGCGCTATTACCATACCTGGGAACTTCTTCACTCCGGCTACCCAGAGCCTTCCCTTGCGGGACGTGGCCAGGACTGCCCACTATACTAGGGAATAGTGAAAATAAGTAAGAATTTATCATTAACAGAAGTTAAGCATTCTGGTACAGGAGAGGAGTACCCTGCTCTTGCAAGCTTACAATCTATTTGGTGACCGAGGGAGGCGTGCACAGAAGCAATCTCGTCTAGGACAGAGGCAGGCATGTGGTTGTACTGAGTTGTTGCAGTTAGAGGTAGAGACGCTTGAAAAGAGAGGCAGAAGCGTGTTTATAAGATGTAAAGTGTTAAGGTCACAGAGGTTTCGAAAGGTTTGTGGTGGTCCTTAAGGTAGAGAAGTTGTGGGAGGTATGCCAAGGTTGAATGTTAGGATGTTGTGGTCAGACAGCAAGAATGGAGTGCTAGGGAATGTAGAAATCGTACAAAGATTGTAGAACACCAGGTTATTTCGTGACAATCGCTGTGCGTGGGAGAGGTGGTCCATTGTGAGAATCTAAATGAGGTGATAATTTAACGGATAATCAATAAGTATACTGAAGTTCCCCAGGATTAATGTAGGGATGGTGGAGGAGAGAAAGTAAAAGGACAATACAGCAAAATTATCAAAGCATTGGAAAGTAGGGTCAGGAGGTCAGTAAATCACAGAGAGGGTAAAGAGTTACATTTGATTGAAGTTGAATTGGTGGTAGACACTGAAAGGTGCAACAGGGAGAGATAAGGATCCCAGCACCCATTGTCTGTCTCCAGGGATTGTGGTGAGGTTTAGGCCACTGTAGGAGAGAGCAGCAGGAGGGGCAGAGTCAGAGGATTATAGTCATGTTTCAGTGAGAGCAAAGAGGTTGAGGGAGTTTAAAAGGTCATGAACAGCAGTGAGCATTTTGCACACAAAGCGTGCATTCCACAGGGCAAAAGAGAAGGGGGTACTGGGGTTACGTTCATTGGTTTGAAACTGGACAGGTAGCCGTTATTTGCGTTTGTGTCAAAGGTGTGGGGACGGAAGCAGGTTGAAGTAGATGGGCCATATTGCCTGAGCCTAGGAGGAGGATACAGACAAATAATGGGCTGCCTTCACCGAAGACTGATTAGTAGTGGGGAAATCAACCGGCTATTGATAGACAGGAGGGAGACATAGGGGGTGAAAACAGGAGATTAAAGCAGGAGAAAAGGGGTTCAGGGGTGGATCAGATGCAATATGTGACAATCATACCAGGTGAAAACAGGGAGTTAAAGCAGGAGATGAGAGTTTTAAAGGTGTATCAGATCCAATATGTGATAATCATAGAAACGTAGAATGTGTTGATAGAACCATTCGGCCCATCAAGTCTGCCCAGTTTCTGAATAATTTCCTTAGTCCCTTGCCTTAGTCTTATATCTAGGATAGCCTTATTCCTATTCCATGCATGCTTAAACTTCTTTCAATGAACTAACCTCTACCTCTGCTAAAAGCTCATCCAATACACCCTTTGGGTGTCAGGAGTATGTACAGCCTAAATCACTACCTATCTTTAGACACCCAAAAGATTTTATCTAAAAATAAAAAAAATTATAAAAAAGTGCCACTCGTCAAATTATGGCCTTGTGTCCCCACTTTGAGCCCCACATTGAAAAAGTGATGCAGCGAAGACAGAGCTCTGGGTGAGGTTAGAGGGAGGTAGCTTCAATGATGATGGGAGCTAGTGTCTGCATGCCCATATGTATATGTCAGTGCATGTGTTAGTGTGTGGTGTAAGAGTGGTATTAACCCCTTCATGACAAAGCCCGTACATGTACAGGCTCACAATGCATTGTTTTTAATGGGTTTAAGGACAACCCATTGCCCTTAAGGGGTTAAAGTATGTTAGCGTAATAGTGTTAGAGTGTGCATTAGCTTACAGTGCTAGCACATGTGTGTGCTAGTGTATAACATGTGTGCATGTGTGTGAATATATGTTGTTAGCATGTGTGTGCATGTCATGTATGGTGATAAAGTGTGTGTGTGTGTTAGTGTATGGAGCTATCATGAGGGTGTGTGTTAGCAAATTATTAAAGTGTGGGCGTTAGTGTATGTTGCTAGCATACCTATGAGGGTAGCACTGGCGTAACTACAAGGTGCGACTCCGGCCACCCCTTCTTCCTGTCTCCTCGGACCGATTCAAAATTGTTTAGAAAGGGCCACACCGATCCGCACAGTGTGCACAAGCAGCCAAAAGGAAAGCTGCAGGAGCGGTGAAAGATAAGCAGGGGCGGTGGGATGTATGTATATATATATATATATATATATATATATGTAAGCATGGATGTGTACTTGTGTGTGTAAACAGGGATGTGTACTTGTGTGTGAGCATGGAATGTGTATCATGGTTGTGTACTTTTGTGTGTGTGAACATGGATGTGTAATTGTATGTGAGCATGGATGTGTACTTTTGTGTGTGAGCATGGATGTGTACCTGTGTGTGTGAGCATAGATGTGTACTTGTGTGTGTGAACATGGATGTGTACTTGTGTGTGAGCATGGTTCTGTACTTTTGTGTGTGTGAGCATGGGTGTGTACATTTGTGTGTGTAAGCATGGATGTGTACCTGTGTGTGTGAGAGAGCATGGATGTGTACTTTTGTGTGTGTGTGTGTGTGTGAGTACTTTTGTGTGGCTTTGTGGTTTCTAGTTACACCCCTGGTAGGTAGGTGTTAGTGTATGATGTTAACATGGGTGTGTATCTTAGTATTTTACATGAGCATGCCTGTGTGGGTATTAGTGTATGATGTTAGCATGAGTAAGAATGTTAGTTTTTGGTGTTAGGATGCCTGTGTACGTTTATGGTAGGATGATTGCAAGTTAGTATTTGTTGTGTATCTGTCTGTGTTAACACGAGTATGGTATTAGAGTGTCAGGGGTTTGCCTAGGGTTAGTGCTGCCAAAGAGAGGATGGAGAAAGTGTGTTTTAGTTATGCACCCAGGCACCACTAAACCCAGACTTCCCCCTGAGTAGTACAGATACAAAACATCATGCAAAGTAGAACTCAGAACATAGGACATCAGATATATTCATTTAAAACTTACAATTGGATATTTAATTGCAGTCAGAGAATAAAATCACACAATGAACTCAAAATAGGTGTTCAACAATAGATTTAAGATTTTAATGAGGTTTTTGTTGCATCTTTTATTCTGGATCTTTTATTCAAAAGCAAATTATTGCCATACTTTAATTACAGCTTGAACTGTCTTCTTTGTCTATGTTGATGTAAATGATAATGCCAGCACAGTAATTACATATATTTGTGTATCAAAATACATTTGTATTCTTTTACTCTATAAGGACATTTCATTTTTATGTGATATTACTTTTCAGTAACTAAGTTATTCAGTGTGACGGAGAAAATGCATAAAGATATGTACTTAAATATACCATATTTACAAATATATATATTCATTTGTATTTACAAATTGTTCCTTCATGTTCCATTCCTTTTTTCCTTTCCACGAAGCCTCACTTCAAAATGCTTGATCTGTTTAACTCATTTTCTCTATATTATGATATCTTGTGTTCATCTATCTCCCTCTGCCGCATGTTGTCAATTTTATGTGACTTTTATGTTTGCTCTTTGTTTCAGGGTTAGCGAGCCTCATCTTATAACTACTTACCATCTGACTTTACTCGAATCCCTAGATTGTTTTATTGAGCAGAACCAGACCTTGAAAGCAAAAAGTGCCAGGTTCTATGCTGCTTCATTTCTTTGTGTATAACATCTTGTAAATGGTAGATCCCTACTTAGTTGCAAGGTAAGACAGGAGATTGAAATCAGCCATAACATGGCCAGTGGCCAAAAAAATGACGTTATGTGTAAAGCCCTGCTACCTAAATTATACAGGGCTGCATGTGGTTGAGAATAATGAGTATGTGGACATTTTGTCACCATTACCTGCATCAAAGGAGTTTTTGGTTAAACATGATAAGGATGAGACCTGTGGCTAGGTCATTTAACAATTGGTTGCAGGCTTTTTGTATATTTGCTAGCGTGTATAATGTTAAGAGTTTGGGATTGTTTCAGCATCTTGAGGCTGTTTTAGAAGCGTATAAGAGTTATGTTGGTTTAGCGTGGTGTTGTTATGATGAGGTTCTTAGACAAAAACTGTCGGTCCATAGGAATTTGCAGTGGGTGATTAAAGATGTGGGTACGTGGGCCAGCATTATGCTCCCTCACAGGTTTTACAGGTCAGCAGGTGCGTAGTAAAGGTATCTTTTAATGACTCGCGATGTAAGTGGTCAAACTCATGCAATTTAAATGTACGTTTTGTTCTAGTAATCATCCTGCTATAAGGTGTTTTCGTAAATGACAGGCAGGTAAAGAACAGGTTCAGAAAAACAGTGACACCAGTGAAATGGTTAAAAATGCTTCCCTTTTTAGGCAAATACCCAAGCAGACAGCTTGCAGACTGTGCTTAAAGGTAAAGAATGTTTATGGGTTTATAAAGTCGGTAAATGATAATAAAAAGTGGTTAGAAGGAAGATCTAAAAGGAATTATTTTTGTTTAGAATAGAAGGCCCATTTTTTGTTCCCTCGTTTGCTAATTTGAGATTATCACCGCTAGGTTTAGTTCCAGAAAAAGAAGTCGGCGCGTTTAGATTGATTCATCAGTTGCCATTTCCTAAAGGTAATTCATTAAATGATGAAATTAATACATTTGAATTTCCTGTGCATTATGCTTCTTTACATGATGCTTTGAAATGGGTCAGCTATTTTGGTAGAAATGCTTTGCTAGCTAAGGTGGATATTGAGATGGCTTTTAGGCTTTTACCTATTAACCCGGCTTACTTTTGTTCTTTAGGTTTCCAATTTGAAGGGGGTTTTTACGTTGATAAATTTTTATGATATGTTGGACTGTGAGGGTCACCGACTTTCTCTTCTATACACACAAGGGGTGGAGCCAAATTATCACAGGGCTTAATTGGTTGCTAAGGGTGGGGCTTAATGACTATCACTGTCCCTGGCAAGTGGCCCATTTCTATCCACAACATGCTCAATCAGAGATGTCCCCTTGTAAGTGGTCCAATGGCATACCAGGGAGTATGATCACCCAGGAGGACAATCATCTCCCCAGTTTTCTAGCAGAGTTACTGCTGCCCCCCTAGGCCAGAATATGTCGCTACTTTCATCCACAAAAATAACAGTTGATATATTCTGGATTTTGTAAAAAAAAAAAAAAAAAGCATGGTCTGAAAATACTGCTCTTATAGCGAGGGGCGAAATATTTATAGAAAACACAATTTTCTAATGGATATGTAGAAAAAATAAACAGACAGGAAAAAGTATCTAGAGCAGTAGAAAATTTGGAGGAAAAGGATGTATTTGTCTACAAAAAGATGTTTCTCAAAAAAAGAGAGCAAGCTTAGCCTCTGTCGTTACATACATACCTCTGATATATATTTTAGAAAGTGTTCTTTAATCCATCATGCACTTCAAAATGTAATTTCCAGAAAGAGCCTTTTTGCTTTTCAACATTTTCATTTTAGAAATGATGGCAGTAATTTGTTTCCATAGCAATATTTTTTTTTCCTTTTCACTTGCATGCTCTCTCTATATATAATCAAACAAATGTATTCGATTTATATTATACTGCGGTTAGAATGTTAATTAATAACAATATTAATTTTTGTTATTCTCAGAAAACAAGATTGAAATGGCAGCTCTAGAAGTGCTTAATTAATTAAGAACATTCATTTTAGTGATGCTACAAAGCAGGATTAAAATTGACAAAAATTAAACAGACCAGCCAAATTCATTTGAGGCAAACAATATATTTGCATTGTCTTTTCATATTAACCCTTGTGCTACTGTGCTACTGAGAGTATAAAAGAAAATTTTGAGCTCCTAGAAAAGAGGGACACCAGATGGGGGAAAGGGACATTTAGGAGATTTAAAGTAGCTAGTGTAAATAAGCATTCCCCAGACTCCTTACTCACAGAAAATGTAAGTATAACTTGAAAGGGGATAAAGAAAGATTTAGAGAAATGGAACTCTTATGAAATGTCATAGATTGGCAGAATAGGTTCGATTAAAAGAAATGCATTATAAAGGTGTAACGGATGCTGAAAATTATTGGGACTGCAATTTCACATTATTTACAGGGATTAAATTATATTATATTTTCACCTTCTTGTTTCTAGACACAGCTTCCCAGTGCCAACCGTGTCCCCTAACAGATTCCCAGTGCCAACCGTGTCCCCAAACAGCTTCCCATGCCCAACTTTGTCCCAAAAAACATTGTCCCAGGGCCAACCTTGTTCCCTAAAAGCTTCCCAGTACCAATATGGTCCCAAAAACAGTTTCTCACTGCCAACATTGTCCCCTAACAGCTTGCCAGTGCCAACCTTGTTCCCTAATAACTTTCCAGTGCCAACCTTGTCCCCAAACAGCTTCCCATGCCCAACTTTGTCCCAAAAAACATTGTCCCAGGGCCAACCTTGTTCCCTAAAAGCTTCCCAGTACCAATATGGTCCCAAAAACAGTTTCTCACTGCCAACATTGTCCCCTAACAGCTTGCCAGTGCCAACCTTGTCCCCTAATAACTTTCCAGTGCCAACCTTTGAGCATTGTACTTCGACTGTTTGTGTCAAATATAATGGAGACATATGACCCTCTTTGTTACTTGGAGATTGCTAAGTATTTAGTTTGGTAAAGTAAGTATAAGTTTGGCAGTATAAAAGCAGAAACCAGCACCCTTAAATAGCTGCATGGTCCCTTTAAATGTTGTAGTGTTTCTTTTACAAATGCATAGGGGTATTGTGCAGAATCCCCTTTTATGCATACCTTTGGAACTCTCTGGGGGAAGTACCGCTTCTCAGGGTCAACACCTAAATCCTCCCGCCTATTTCCCCTTTAAATGGGGGTGTTTCCCGTGATATCAGCGGGAACGCCCTCCAACGTCTGTGGAACTGTCCACAGAGGTCAGCAGGACTGTGCACAAATGTCACGTGACCACCCAACACCATGGGACCGCACACCGATGTCAACGGGTCCACCCGCTGACGTCAATGGGGAGTCCTGGCCACGTCCCACAAGGGAAGGTTCCGGGTAGCCGGAGCTCAGAAGTTCCCAGGTATGTATATATATGCATTTGCCCCATTCATCATCCTACATCTAAATGCTGTGCAGGAGATGTATTCAACCGAAAACATCTCCCTGCACAACATATACTCACCTCCAATCAGCTCAGTCTGACTGTTCAGCCCCCCCCCCCCGTGTCCCTGATTGGAAAGAACTCCCATTGATTTTAATTGGAGCACTTTCATGCCACCGACTAGCTGACTGTGTCAGTTAAGAGCTTTAGTTTTTTATTATGTTTTGTAATTTCATATGCATTCTTCTATAGCAGGAGTGTCAGGTGCAATAGACTGTGCATTTAAGTGTTAACATCTATTAAATAATGACAAAATACAGCTAAACACTAAGTGACTTTAGTAAAGCTCATAATACACAGCATTGTTACAGTTAATTTAATCAATGGGGCAACTGCAGTCTGCATATAATCATACAGTTATTCATTAAACAGGAGCTGATTTCATAAATACAGTTTCTGTACATCTTAAATACCACTGAATTAGAAAATGAGAATTAGCAAAGCTTGTCTAATGTATGCTATTACTCTCAGTGGAACTATCTCCACACTCCCTATAATCATTTGTAATTTCAGCTAGAACTGGAAAGGGTAGATTAATAATCAGTAAATGCATCAGAGACGTATAGACAAAGAAATGAGTAGGTAAGGATTGTGTTTGACATCTAATTCATAGGACCGGGGCGAATAGTTTTTGCAATCAAAACTGCTCAATAAGCCAAATCACTTTGCTTAGTGGCCTTTGGCCAAATCCTTGAGTCTCTCCATGCTTGAGAAGTACTGCCATTGGTTGCTAGGTGATAGCTACTTGCACTAATCTGCTGGACTCATTGGGGGCCAATAGTAATCCTGTAATTACTACTCTTGTAGGCATGAGATTTAGATTAAAGTTCTGATAAAGAAATGTGATATTGAAAAGATCATTTGGGTCCCAGTTACCAAACTTTATTTCTTGTGATGTCATTGTGTAGTTAATTCAGAATAATAGCATTTAAATACATGCAACATTCTACCAACCAATTTAGTATTTGTGTTTTTCACAACTTTAGAATTCTGTGTATATGTATCCAGGGACAAGGTGACAAGTTTTGCCCAGTGGACTAGCAATATATTCACCAGCATGTTTAATAGATGTAGAATATGATCACACTGACCAGCCCGGTCCAAGGCACAGTAACAAAAAATGCTTGAGCCAGAAACCCTATTGGCAAGCATGGGAGTGTTGCAGGGGGAAGGCTCCTTTATTTATCATAAAGGAGATGTCATGGAGATTCATTTAATACTGTATAGCCTGATAAAAAAACTTGCACCTTACCTAAGGAAAACTTTATACTTGTGGCACACGCTTAATCATTTGTAGTCGACAGTACACAGAATATTAAACCTGGGAACTTCCCAATGTAGTCCACCTGGAGGTCAGCCACTTTTTTAGCCCCTGCCCTATGCAAAGCCACTATCCAAAAGGGAGGAGCCTATAGTGTGAGTGAACTGGGTAGAGAGTAGGCAGGAGTGTGGCAGCTGCAGTTTAATGTTGATAAATGTGAAATGATGCACTTGGGACATAAAAATCCCAAGGCAGCATATAGCATTGAGGGCATTGTTCTGTCATAATAGAAGCAATAAAGTGCCACAAAAAGCAAGCAGGGTGCTGATCTCTGGTCAGACCTGACATAAAGTATTGTGTATAGTTATAGAGACCCCACCTCCAGAAGGATATTGACATTTTGGAGAGAGTTCAGAGAAGGGCTACCAACAGTAATGAATAAATAAAATAGAAAGGGTAAAAGCGCTAGAAAGATAATTAGGTAGTAAAACAAGTCTTTAAATCTTGGTTTAAATAGTCTTTCTATTTTAGAAGGTTTTGTAGATATACAGCTGTAGACCACTTGCCAAGGATCCCTCTTCTTGGCTGGATAGTAAAACAGTAGTCACAGGGGGCTAGTGGTTGCGCTTCACACGGATAGTGGTTATTAAAAAGAAAGAAAAGCACAATGGTGTAGTATGTCTTATCAAGCAGATGAAATAAAAAGCCAAATTATGGTACTGACAATTTATGGGGGCTTAATGATTATGATCTTATGTCGTACTCTTACGATTCTTTTGATGACTTTTTGGAACGTGGTGTACATGCGAAATTACGAAGAAAGGGTAGACATAGTGCTTTCCATATAAAAGGTACAATTAATATGGTGTCAGTTATACACACTTTTTGGTGAGCAATGTTGGAATTGCTCACTCCTTTGCGCTTAGGTGGTATGAGCCCCACCAAGGATATAGTGGTAGTAGATGGTTTTTCCGGATAAAATATATAAAAAAAGTAAAAACAAGTCCAGGAGCAAGAATAACTTATTTTTATGAAAACTATTTATTCAAACTGGTGATAAAACCTAGTAAAAATATAAAATAGCACACAACGCGTTTCGCCTAACAGCAGGCTTCCTCAGGGTGGTTTGCAGGATAAAATTTATTACGAATCACCAAATGATCTCAATATGTATAGCTTGGAGGAAAGAGGAGATGTGATTGAAACATTTAAACCCAAGGTTGAGCCTCAGGTTTTGGACACACATGATACCGTTGTAAAATAAGGTCCAGGAAGAAATGACCACATCAATATGCACTAGAAACATGCTATAACTAAAGTAATTTCAAGCAGAGGCTCAGGAATATAACAATCTATAAATAAGCAACAATGTTCAGCCCAAGATCAACATACTACAGGCATCTAAACAAAGTAAAAACTAAAAAAATATAAAATACCATCTGTATGATAATAGTACTTCATCAAATGAAAATCCAACTAGATGTCTGGAAGACTCTTGTGGACACTGTTCAGTTCTATATAATGTTGCTATCGACCATGTTTTCGTTTATAGTCTCATCTGTAGAGGTGAGCAATGTTCCATCAAATTTTTCGCATAAAGTTTCAAAAAAATGATTATTATTTTCTTTTTTGGGGAAAAACTGTTGTGCGTACAATTTTTGGACGTGTGCACTCTCTTAAAAAAGCTATGTGCACAAGCGCACAGCTTAGAGGGAATACTAGAGGTGACACACTTTTGAGGGTGATTCCAAAGAGAAACCACTTGCCTTTGATATGAGAAAGTCTGTCCATTAAAATGTAAATGCTGATGTTCTTTGTCTGATGTCAGTTCAGAACTACCATACAGGCAGAATTTGGAAGCTATTAAGAGAGGCTGCCACAAGGTTCTTTCCTCAGTCAATCAGGATGTTAAAATTTTTAAAAAAGACTCAAATTATACACAAATTATAGTTTGTTTAACATCCTGATTAAATGTTGTGTATAAAAAGTGAGTCACATTCACTATAGCAATGACCCTTAAAACTTCAGAGTCACTTTTTATTTCTTATTGTATAACTGTGCCACACCACCCTTTTCAACAACTGTTGAATATTTGTATTTGATTTGAAAGTTGAAGCTTTGCAGAGGCTGAAAGTTTGCAGTAGGGGATCCCATCTGTCCATGGTCCTGTGCCGCCTTCTTGAAAAAAAAATATTTGTTAGGGTTTTAGGTATTCGTGCAGTCCTACAAAATGACTAACTTGTAGACCTAGTAGAAAAATACCATTAAGTTGCTACACACAAGCACCTTCAATAACAATAAAATAAATATTATAATAATAACAATTTTCCAAAGATCAGGCTTCACTGAAAAATGAAAAAGGAATAACACTATAATACGTCCCATCAACATATTACTATAAAGGAGTCTACCAGTTTCCATGATTAACAGATATGAATAAAATTGTGTAAAAGATTTGGATTTGAAACCTTCAGCCTTTGGACTGGAGTCTACCCGCCATGTCCATTTTTTTTTAAAGATGCCTGTTAAAGACATTTCTGTGAATTGTTCTCATTAATGTTAGCTGGAATAAATAAACTCGAATATTTATTTTTTGAAAATAAAAACAATGCCATTTGCTGCGCCTTTGTGCTTAATGGCGTATAACTTTTTGCAAATAGATTTAAGATCCAGTGAAAATCGGTGAAATCAGTTTGGTTCTCAAGATAGGCTGACACGGCCATTTTCCCCCTAACATTAACCTCAGTACCAAGCTTTCATATACACTTTGTAGGCATAAAGAACCATTATGTATTAACTCAAACATGTCAGGTGTACAAATCAGGACTTTGTGTACTTGGAGGTGGGGAGGGGTATGTCTGAACCTGGGATGTGGCATGGTTGGGGCAGGGGCACCCACTTACTTTCCCACGGAGAGACACCTTGTAGCACTACGCTTCAGAACACTGGAAGAAGGCCTGTGTGGCTAATGCAATGCGTCAGGGGAGATCAGAGGATATCCCCAAATGGCCCATAATCCCTTTACCCCCAAAAGTAGGACAGTTTCCAAAAATCGGTATTCCATAAAGCAGGTAAAAAATACATCCTAAACATAAAACCATAAATTATGCATGCAAATTACAGAATATACAGTAATCTACATAATGTATTTTTATATCTTAGTATCATTCATGTATAAACTCTGCTTCTCCAGGCAGACCATATCACTGACAGCATTCAAAATGCATGTTACATTGATTGGCCCTGCTCCAGCACATTTCACAGTCATCATATTTGCTGTCATCAGAAATGTGAAAGCTCTAAAAATAAAAAGGGCTAAAACTTTAGCTGCCACCAGAAACCTATGTAAATGTGTCCAGTTATATGTATCTAAGATTTTATGGAAGCAATGTAAAAAAATGTAGCAGTGAAAAACAATACTGGAAAAAATGTATTTGTGTTGTATTAATATACATTAATATTTTGGCACAGAACAGGTTAGTATGATTAAAAAAATATATTTCAAAGCTTTAAGAGTAAGAGAAATAAATATTAAAAACAAGTAATAACTATTTTTTTTTTAAAAAAAGATATTGCATTTGTAGATGCTTAGGAGCAAATTGAAGTCACATGAATTATGGGATGCTTTAAGATGCATCACACTAAGTGATTGAAAAATAATAATGAAACCTGGGTCTTGGGACTCAGAGAATCACTGTTTCTTAGTTTTCTCTGTTTCTCTCCAGCTCACAATCACACCCATAGGGAGAGAGGCAGAGAACACAGACAGAAGTGCAGGAGATCTGCTGTAGACCAAAAGCTCCAGTCAAGTGACCCTGTGATCACGGTCACCCTATGATTGCCGTGATGTACCAGGTGCATCATTGGTCCTACAGGGACAACTTTTCATGACATACCTGGTACGTCATTGGTCGCGAAGGGGTTAAAAAGAGGATGCACAGGGACACAATTATATTTACTCTTGAAGAAGTTAGGCTATTCACTGATCTGATGAAACATAATGAGATTTTGTCTTGAAGTTTTTTCTTTGAAGTGGTGGTTCCCTGGGGCTAGCAGGAGTTACTTCTACACAAGGAGGAAAAGATCTGGGACTAACTTTATTTGGTGTTCTTTTTCAGTGTTCTGAAGCAGAAGGACTCTTCGAGGTTTTTATGCCTTATTGTTTGTACAGTCTGTTAGTTCTACTCCCTTGTACCAGTAAGGTTTAGTTAGTATATATATATATATATATATATATATATATATATATATATATATATATATATGTATACACTATTATTGCTTTCTGTTATTTTGTTCTGTGCATTTTGAAGACCTCTCCATATAAATATGACAAGTCTTTGGACATTTCCAAGAGTCGATTTATTTGAGACTTCCCTGTGGTTCATAGATTTATTTTACATAGTATTACATTGCTGTATTTACTTTGTTTCCTTATGGTTTGGGTCCTGTTAATTTGCATTTTTTTGGGGATCGGACATTGGAAGGAGCGCTGTACAGAAGCAGCATTAGCATTATTAGGGACATTTAAACGCATATTGTTTAGGACACTGTATTTTCCTTTTGTTACTTATTTGGCAGTGTACGTTAATCAAGATATTTGTTCATAAAAAGAACAAAAAATAGGAATCATCAATTCAGCAAGGAAAGGTATTTAGTAAGCATTTTGCTATTTGCAAAAGCCTCATAAAAGTTTTACAAGGGCAATAATTCAACATTTTATGAGAATTTATTTTACATATTTGACAATATAAAATAATCATTGTTTTACGGTCCCAACGAAATGCGGAAACAAATGCAAATGGGTTGTTTTCAACAGCCATACATCAACTAAGAAAGTTTAAGAGCCTACTGTAAAGCAACATTTTATAAGTGACATTTTGACTATAAAACTCATATAAAATGCTACGCCATTATCAATGTTGTAGACGTCCGGACTTTCAGGAAGAATCAAGTTACTCTAAAGCAGTGTTTCTCAAAGTTTTCCCAATATATTGTTCGAAGTAATAACATTCTTTTTTTTCACCAAGCGGGAGCTTTTCACGGTATGCATTTTAAGTTATTGAAGTCCACTGACCCCTCACAAGAACAGGATGGGTTACGCAAGTCACAGCTTCACACATTGTTCTAAAAAGTGAAGCTTTGTTTTGAATCAGTTAAAAGAATATAACTAAAAACCAGTAGCAATAATGGCAAAATTGTTCAATAAAATGTCTGTTTTCATGAAAGGCTGTTCATCCGAGCCCACCCTGTGAAACAGGCCCGGACTGGCCATTTGGCACGCCAGCACCCAATATTTCTAAGGTATACAGCGTGTGGCTGGATTATGCCCATCCACCCATTACGTGAGCATAAAAACGTAGTGTGTGGCCACGCATATGCATCAGTCAGCTGCACCTACATCATAAGGTGGCCGCTGGCCTTAAAGTGCCAAAGCTGCCTTGTGATCACAACTCTGGCCCTGCTGTCAACTCATCAAACAGTTGACAGACAGTAGAACAACTGAAAGAACTCAGCAGGAACCTCTATTAATCAAGGTTTATGGACTGTTGATCATGTTAAGATTCCATTTTCACTTAAAAGAGAATTTTCACAGTAACAACTTTTAGCACAACTAAATCCATTTCATCAAACTCCACATATGCTGTGCTTTTTGTTTGTCAATCATTGTAATTGCTTTGGAAATATTTCCTCAGTTCACCTCAGGGCAGCTGATATCTGTGTCAGAATCTGCGACAGCCAGCATATGTAATTCCTATTCGGATGTTACAGTATCTCTCTTCTCTTCACCAACCCACTCAAATACTTCTTTACTTACTTAGAAAAAACAGGAAATCGAAACTGAGCTGATGTTGAGAAAAAACACACACATTATAGCAACCAGCACCAACAGATTGACATGGCCAGTCTTCTCACCCAAGGAACTGGATCTTCAAGGCTAAGAGACACTGTCCTCATTTTCATTGTAAGCTTGTTTGCTCAGGTCCTCCTCACGTGTTGTTTCTGTAAGTCAAATTGTTATGTTACATACTACTTCCTATGTCATGTCTACCCATTGTACAGAGGTGTGGAACATGATCCATAGGATCTATATAAAACAATAAATAATAATAAGTTAAACATATTCCCCATAAATGTATTTTTCCTCTTGGGAAAAACTAACGTTAACATACTCTTTCTTTGATTAAGTCTGGGAGTTTCCCTAAATTGTTATACCGGTAATGCAAAGACCTAAAAACTAACAAGGGCAGGCTTGGACAGGGGACAGGAGGGCAATTGCCTCCCAGTCCGGTCCTACTTCTCCAAAGAGGGCCAACCTGAGCCCCAATTCAGTCTGGCCCCGCAGTAGTAGCAGCTCACGTTGTGTACAAGCTGCCCTGGACATGACGGATGAAAGAGCTTGTGCTTTAGAGCGTGAGTGTACGTCAGAATGAGTGTATGTTAGAGTAAGTGTCTATGTAGGAGTGAGTGTGTGTGTGTGTGTGTATGTAGGTGTTATATGAGTGATGCCTGCCCTTCCACTGCTTACAAAGCTGATGCATCCCCTTGAATAGTAAATTGCAGTCATTGCAGTAAAACATAATTAAATAACGGGTTATGTTTATAGTGAACAAAGCTATAATTCCAGCAAAATATCCCACAACATCCTGTATCATCCTTTAAAGGCAAAAGGCAAGACATGCAAAAGATTTAACAGCCTTCATTAAACATCATAGATTCCATTGCTTCACACAAATCTCGGCAACAATTCCACAAATCATCTTTCCATTAGTCAACAGGGAATAATCAGCAGGGGTTTTTATGACCTCATTTTTGGACCGAGTAAAACTTTTTTACATGAGGATTGCATATGGAACACCCATTTAATTGGCCTTGTCATTTTGGGACTAGGCAGAGAATAAACCTCTACTGCTGTCCATCAAGCAGTGGCGGAACTACTGGGGTCGCAGGGGTCGCGAGTGCGACCGGGCCCTGGAGTTCTGCCGGTCAGGGGGGCCCAAGGGGTGCCGAGCGGTTGCTGAAAACGACTGCTCGGCAACTCTTGGGCCCCCCTGACTGACAGAAATCCAGGATGCCTCCGCTCCCTGCCGCAGCCGCCGCCGCCGCCGCCTGCCTCAGCGCTGCCCAGAGTGCAGTGTTGGGAGCGTGAGGCAACCGAGACAAACGCCTCACGCTCCCAACACAGGAGTTGACGGTAAGTGACCTACAAAGGGGGGGTAGGGAGGGAGTGGGTAGATCGTGAGAAGGGGGGGGCGTAGGGAGGGAGTGGGTAGATCTTGAGGGGAGGGAGTAGGTAGATCGTGAGAAGGGGGGCAGGAAGGGAGTGGGTAGATCGTGAGAAGGGGGGGCAGGGAAGGAATGGGTAGATCGTGAGAAGGGGGGCAGGGAAGGAATGGGTAGATCGTGAGAAGGGGGGGCAGGGAAGGAATGGGTAGATCGTGAGAAGGGGGGCAGGGAAGGAATGGGTAGATCGTGAGAAGGGAGGCAGGGAGGGAGTGGGTAGATCGTGAGAAGGGGGGTAGGGAGGGAGTGGGTAGATCGTGAGAAGGGGGGGCAGGGAGGGAGAGGGTAGATCGTGAGAAAGGGATAGATGGGGTGGGGGCCCTTAACAGATTCTTGCACCGGGGCCCTGAGGTTTCTAGTTACACCCCTGCCATCAAGCCACCACTTCAAGCTATATGTACACTGAAAATAGTAGGGGTACAAAGTATCCCTCGTTAGAGCAATTCCTCATCAAAAAGGTTCACTGACTAATAAAACCAGTATACCAACTCCCTTAAGAACGTAACGAGAGAGGATGTCATCAATCTCCCTGCCTATATTATCTGGCTACATACCAGAGTTTTGTTAATTTCCTTTCTTTGTTCAGTTGCAACCATACGCCGCCATTACTTAGATCTGACTGCCCTACACATTTTATGGCTCATTTATATCGTTTGTTAGCTTGAAAGCACATAAGGAATCAAGTGTACAAAGTATATGTACTCTGAGGGCTCTGTATACATTGTGACCTTCTAGAAAAGACAGACATCAGGGAGGATGGAGGGACAGGGTGATTTGGGTCCCTTGCCTGGCATGCCAATAAGGGACACTTTGATGGCAGTTTTTTGCCCACTCCATTTATAGCCAATACAGAACGTTGTTATTTGATAAACGCGGCCTTTATTCTTCTTGTTTCAGGCGTGGACACGCAGCTGTGTCCTCTCACTAATGCACTCCCTACGGAGCACTACTTCAATCATCAGCAACCCCACCCGTGGCTTCCTTTTCTGTTGCTAGGCTACTTCCCCCGCCCTATTTTATACTTTGCTCCACCTCCTCTTGTTCTTTTATCCAATCGGCTGTCTCGCTGCATCCTGCCCCCACCATCTGACGGGTCCTGGCAGGTAGAGGCAACCGGCGTCGTGACGTCAGTGTTTACCCTGGTGTGAATCTGTTTAAAGTGTCGCGGGTCATATAAAGCGGCCAGGATTCTGACCCGGTTCTCGTTTCCCGGCTGCTCCCCCGGGTTTTCTCCGCATTGCACTTTATGTTCGCCGGTTTGCCACCGTGAGGATGGAGGTAATACTGCCTGACATATGTCCTTCCTACCTGCAGCCGGATCAAAGTAGGGAGCCTGGAGCTGCCAGGACCTCCGTGCTGCCCACCGGCCCATTTCTATAGTGCTCCAAATAGCAATAAATAAGTGCTGTATGTATGTATGTGTGTGTGTGTATATATATCTATATATTAGTGTGAACGTGTGTCTATATTATATATATATTCAATAAATATATATATGTATTGTGAATGTGTGTGCCTCAAATCTCATGAATGTATATTTGTGTGTGTGTGTGTGTGTATGTATGTAATATATATATATATATATATATATTTATTAATGTGAATGTGTGTGCCTCGGCATAAGACCAGTGGATATTTGGGGATTTTTCAGCATTCTGTATTGGCGAGAGAATCTACCATTTGTAAATTCGTTTTGTGGTTATTCTTGATTTCTTGTGTATTTGTTTTTTTGTTATCTGTGAATGTGTTCGGATACTCCAGGCTCACTCCAGTCCATCATATAGGCGTTGCATTGTGTTGTGTTGACAAGGCTTTATTGAATGGAGTTTAGTTTTTGTTGGTGAATTTATGTATTTTTATTGTATTGCTTTTGTTCTTTTTTTGCAAATATTTAATTTCCCTGGAATAGGAAGTGACTCGTGTTTTTATAGAACCCCATATTTATTATGACCCCTAACTCGCCGCATGTTGAAGATCTCTTAGAATTGTGTGCACTGTGATGGCCCATCTGTGTATTACCACTGCTGCTACATAGTTACCGCATGCTTTCTATTAAAGAACACTATATATTAATGTCAAATTTTGTACTCTGTAGAATCACCTATGAAATCGGAGAAAATTTCCGGATCAAATCAATCAATCAATGCATCAAAAGTAAACCATTAAAAAAAAAAAATGCCAAAAATAGATTACAATAAAATCTGAATGTTTTTTATTTACAGAATATGAAAAATTTATAGATGAGCATTCAGTGCATAATCAATCATATCTGCTCCAGTCCCAGACATCACTTTTTTTCCTTGGTCTGAAGATTTGTCCAAGAACCACAAGGTGGACCAACCACGGTCAACAAAGACATGGCCATGTGCCCCTATTAAGCCAACCTTACCAGTATTACCAGAAGACAAATTCCCTTCTTTGTTTAGCCGTTAATTCTCACTTCTTCCTTTGTGATTGTCCACTGTGAGGCTAGTCGGGGACCATGCAAGAGCAGACTGTCTCTATGGTGAGGATCTGAAAGTGTTTTTGGACACAGTGGGTTCCTGAATGTTCTCTACGGACTCATTGGTGAAAATTGGCATTAAGATTAGTAGGTCTGCATTTAGACCATCTTCCCATAATATTTTGTTATGTTTGATGCTTCCTCCCTTTGTTTTTAGTTCAGAGAAATACTTCCTGAAACTTTTACTTTGACATCAATAGTGAAGATGTTTATCTCACTGCAGGGTCAATGAGCCAAGCCCTGTGGTGATTATATTATTTTTAGGAGATTTTTGGTGTGTGTATAATTAGATTGTGGCCCTTTTAGGTATGCTTGAATTCTATAGCAATTTACTCTTTATTTGCATTTTAGTGTTTGAAAGAAATCACAACGATGCCCCGGACTGACAGGGAAAGTAGTCCCTCTTTTGGATTAATAGTCTTTGGAACACAAAGCCATCGGTCACTTATTCCTTTGACAGTTTGATTCTTTTGGTGTTGGTATATCACAAACTCTACATTGGATGTGTGTTTGTAAATATTTATTAGTCTAAAACAGCTACTCAATTACATCATCTCCTGTCTAGCAAACAAAGGTTTCCTCATTTGGCCGTTTGAAATATAGGAAAATTATTGTGGAACTGTAGCAGAAATCATTTTGTACATAATAAACATATACAGTCAATAAGAGATACCCCATAAGCTGTCTTATTACTTTTGTTTGAAGCCTGAGGTGAAGGTGGGATCTGCGGTTCCCAATGTTTCTTTGAAGAGCCTCAATGGACCACCAAGTTTCCAGTCTTTGCTCTCCCTGAATAGATATGCAACCCCTTCCGGGCCAAAATGCCAGCAAATAAAATAAAGGGCCATTGATAGCCTTTGCCAAAAGTCCAGGGCTAGTGAGACAGAAAAGGAAAACCACTGTAGTTGAAGGACCCAAGTGCGATTTTGTGTTGGTTACCAACAAAATCCGTCATGACATGACTGGTGTACCTGTAACTGAGTCAAACATATGGAGTGTGCGCAGGTTGGAAGTGCCTCAATGTTCACACCTGAGACTAAGCTCTCCCTCTCTAACCGGTACCGCGCAGCCAAAATAAAGAGAAGCTATTGCAATATACTCATAACTTCTTTCATTTCACTCAACTAGTAGGACTGGTATTTCGCTCATGATTACATGTGTATGTCATGTTTATCAGATTATGTCGAGTCCTATTTTACTTGTGAGGATAAAATTAAAACTTGGCGAAGGGCTGGAAAGATTCTGCGGTGAGAATAAACCGCAGTATGAAACCTGAGCAGTGTAAGCTTAGAGCGTGGATTCCAGCTCTATTGTATTCCGTTGGAAGCACACCTTAGAATTTTGTGTGCCCTGCCTCTTAAATCGAACAGAATTAGATTGTTTAGGATTGGGCCATTTTTTTTTTAACCCTTTAAGGATATAGACTATTTTATACTTGGGTGGGGTTTTTATGGCTTGCTTAGATACCAATACACATCTTAATATTTACCTGTGACACTTATATAGTGCATCCCTGCATTATAGAGCACGGATCAACTTGATTATAGTAATTGATTCTCTTCTGTGAGTTTTTACGTCCCCAATACGTCTCTGTTTATCCAAAGTCTTTGTTAATGTGTGAATTGTGTTTTTGTATTTAGAAAAGTCTGTGTTAGCTTCATTAATGCCTGAGGAAGGGACCGAACAACTTGGTCTCGAAAGCTCGCAATTAAACTCTGTTAGCCAATAAATGGTATCATTTTAACTATACTCTTGTCCTACATCCCACCTATGACATAGAAAGTACTGTGCATAATCTCGGTATGTAATACAAGCCTAATTAAAAAAAAATATATAATTTTTGTATAGGCAAAAAAAGGAGGGGAATGCCTAAACTTCTGCTAGGGCTGAATGTTGAAACCTACCTGCCTCGTTGCCCTTCTAAATATGAATCTAGAACTAGCATGGGGCATATCAGAATGACTGTGCTTGGCATAGATAGGCTGCAGTTGCTGCATTAGATTATTTCACTTTCATCTCCCTAGGTATCTTATTTATTATGCCTTCTATACATACACTTTTACTTTTGGTGTTTGAATTACATTTTACATTTTAACTTTATTTTTTCTGTTGGGCAACATAGAATGCCTGTCTTTTATACTGTTCATACATGTCTTTGTAAATCACATTGCGGTATAAAACTTGGGCCGTAGCATGGTTTGTGGAATCAAATAACGAGCAATGTTTGGGCTGTGGTTAAACTGGGTGTTCTGTGTTCTCCAGGCCATGGCTTATCAATGACTCGGTAAAGAAAGAAATGGATGAGGAGGCAAGCCGTCTGGAAAAACTTCACGTTCACAGTGTGTATGAAAAGATTGCTCCGTACTTCAACGACAAGCGCTATAAAGCTTGGCCAAAAGTACAGAAGTTTATTTTAGCTCAAGAACCTGGCAGCTTAATTGCTGATATAGGTGAGTTCTTTTAAATGATTAAGTGTACTTGTTTGTACTAAACAGCCTTGCAACAATATGTATTTTTTAAAAACAAAATACGAGTTATTTTCTAAAATGCGCTAGTTCTAAAATGCTCTAAAACTGTTTATTGATGATATACACTATATGAACAAGAGTATGTGGACACCCCTTCTAATTAATTTAGCTCTCCTCTCACCCTTGCAAGGGTGACCTACTTCACCTCCCTTATCTCTTCCCTGCCTCATAGCCTTATAAATGTCTTTTTAAAACTTTCAATTATGTTCTTTGCCCCTCATAACTACCCCTTCCACTGACCTTTCTGCCTCTGACTTTGCCAACTACTTCAATAATAAATTTGAATCGATGTTTCTCGTTCAAACGCTTTCAGTGTCTCCAGACGCAAGGTTCCATTCTAGGACCTCTTCTGTTTGCACTCTACACTTCACTTTACCTCACTTGGCAAACTAATCTCAACATTTGGCTTTCAATATGACCCAGTGACACCCAGATCTATCTATCCTCTGCTAATCTCTCCCTCCCGTTTAGATTATGTCACTAACTGCTTTGCATCTGTCTCTAACTGGATGTTTGCTAATCTTCCCTCCGTCCAATGCTAACATTCTCTCATCAGTTTCCCCCCAACGTCAATGGTGCAATCATCTCCCGTCTCCTCACGCTCGCTGCCTTGTCACATCCTAAAACTTTCCTTGTCCTTATTTTCTCCCGTCTCGACTATATTGTACCTATGTTTTTGCTGGTCTCCCTCATACCCGTGTAGTCTGGCAGCACATGAATGCTGCTGCCAGACTTCTCTCCGATCCCTTTACTAACATCTCTCCCCTCTGTCAGTCTCTTCACTGGCTGCATGTGCGCTTCAGGAGTTATTTCAAAGTCCTAACTTCTTACTTTTTAATCTCTTCATAGCGCTTCCCCTATTTACGTCTCCTCGCTCACCTTTAAATACACTGCTAACCAGTATCTTCACTCATCCAATTATTTTTTTCTGGCTCTTATGCGCATTCGCAAGATTTGCTCTTCCCGGCCTATCAGTCTTTCCCCATGCCCTCGATTCTTGAAGGGAGTTGATGCTGACCATCTCTTGAAAGTGCTTTATATGGAAACTGCTGGTTACTAGCACCAGGCTTGGGGAAACTTGGAATGGTGTGCAATGGACTTTGTGAGTAAATGGATATAGATATATATCTAATATATCTCTGTTTAGCACAGAAGCATGTGCAAGTTGTTTTCCAGAAGATGCAATGGTGGAGTGACAGGAGTAGTTGGGTATAATTATTAGTCATATTACAAAAGGTCTTAATGGAAAGGTATGACTTTTTGCAGATGATATAAAGGTCTGCAACAGGGTAGATATTTCCGATGGAACAAACCAAATGGCAGATGACTTGAGTAAGAAGATTGATCGCAAGTGTGGCCGCTGTAGTTTAATGTTGGTCAATGTAAAATAATGCAAAAAAATCCCAAGGCAGACTATAGTATTTAGGGCAGTGCTCTCTCATAAGAGAGGGACTTGGTAGTCATTATTTCTGAGGACCTAAACTGGCAATGCAATAAACTGTTGCAAAAAGCGTCGCTTGGTGCTGGGTTACATAGCCAGAGGCATTACTTGCAGAAAGAGGGAGGGGGGTTCTGTCACTTTATAGATCTTTGGTCAGACCCCACCTGGAGTATTGTGTACCGTTCTAGAGACCCCATCTTCATAAGTATATTGACCCATTGGAGAGAGTTCAGAGGAGCGCACTCAATGTATAGCTTGGGGTAAAGATAGGGGATGTGATAGAAACTTTTAAATACTTAAAGGGGTTTCACAAAATACAGGAGGAGCGTTTATTTCAAAGGATGAGAATTGTTAGTATAGGAGGTCATGATATAAAACTGGAGGGTCAGAGGTTTAGTAGTATAAATGGAACAGCCTCCCATCAGACGTGTTAGAGGCTAATACAGTGAGGGGAATTTAACGCTATTCTTACACTAAGACAAGACCAAGGCCTGATTAAGACAGAGTCTAGATGGGCTGAATGGTTCTTTACAGAAAAAAAATATCTTCATGAACATTTCAGTCTAAGCCTATCCACCAAGGCAGTCTCCATCACAAATATAAGGCAAAGCTCCTCTCCAGGAAGGAATTGATGTTTTTAAGCTGTATGGCCACTGCCGGTCAGGTTGATATCTCCATTATCTCCAAGACTCCTCGAGTCTTCAGAATAATGCAAATGGACGTCATTTAATAGCTTTCCTATTGGAAGTCCCATTCAGAAACATCTTCCTTTTTTTTCTAACTTTTATTACTATCGAGTTAAAATCTTCAACTTATCAGACTCCTTCCTCTGTAAGGACGGTTCAGCCCTGTAAGGACGGTTCAGCCCTAAAATAGGAGGCAAACATCCTTTGCCCAAGAACCACCAGTAGCAGATGTGCGTGTGAGCCTTGTCCGTGAGATATGGCTGGTACTTCTCGAGGCACTGTGAGCAGCGATCCACTGCTGACCAGATGGCTGATTTGCTTCTTATCTGCTGTCTTAATCCTCCATCGTCATCTATAGTTTAATGCAAACAAGTTAAAATATGGATTGCATGGAGATCTGCCATATTGATGTAGGGTAACCAGGTAACATGTAAGCATCCATATGTTCACTCAGTCAGTTTACTTTTTATTACTGTGTCTTGTTATATCAGTAATACCAGGGGTTTGTGTATATAATATATTATATATTTGTGTGTGTGTATATATATATATATATATATATATTAGTGTGTGTGTTGTTGTGAAAGGTCAGGGTAAATCACTTTACCTTGTATTTATCCCTTAGTATAATATATATTTGTGTGTGTGTGTATATATATATATATATATATATATATATATATATGTGTGTGTGTGTGTTTTGTTGTGAAAGGTCAGGGTAAATCACTTTACCTTGTATTTATCATTTAGTATTCATAATAAGATGTTTTTTCCATAAAATTGTACACACTTTAGCAGCCATATATGGTAATAGTAATTCAAAGCAACACAACTGGTAATAACAATTATCTTTTAATGGGGTGATTTAGTTGGCCTTTTAATTTGTCTGTTTTAGAATAATGATAGGGAAATTAAAGTCTTGCTGTAATTATTCTAGCCATACAAGTAAATCGCAGTAAAACCACAAACCTAGTTTGCATAACTTTGGAGATAAATTATTTTGTATAGTCTTAATTGTAAATACATATTTTAATGCCGTTTACGTGTATTAATGGCAAAATGGAAGGAAAGAAGAAATGTATGAGCTATAATTTTTTGGGGTGACAGAGAGGCGCAAAGGCGGTACGACCGCTGGCTATATGTCTTGTGCGCTGGCATTGGGGCATAAAAACAGATGTGTCATTGTCTCGTACCGATTAAAGCTGGTTTCTGATTTATTTTCAAGCTGTTGGAAATCCCTTTCATGTCATTCTTTTAGGATGCGCAAATGGAAAATATCTTCATATCAACAGTCAAACATTCAAAATGGGATGTGACTACTGTGTTCCGTTGGCCGAGTCCGCACGAAACAAGGGCTATGAAATAATGGTGTGTGATGGGCTTAATCTGCCCTACCGAAGTGGCTGCTTTGATGCTGTCCTTTCAATAGCAGGTAACTCGCAAAACAATTGTTTCTTCTTCATAAGATTCCACTTGTGGCTATTTTCCAACAAAATGTGTTACCCAAGTGTCTAGCCAGATACAAAGTAGTACAATTCCCCGTTACCGTCATACATCAGGAAGGGCCAGTCTTGGTGGGCTCTTACTGCCAGACGGCTTAGTTGAACCAATTTCTAAGGGCCAGCTCGGTCCTTTTGCAGGAAGCTTTCCAGGGTTTAGCCTTAATAATGGGGGTTGTGGGTTCAAACAGTAGCTCTTCTGCAAGCCAACTCTTTAATTGAATAAACCCCCAATATTATGAATATTGAAAGCAAGAAGGTATGATCAGCCCTGGACATGATTAGTATAAAAAGGGAGTAGTTATACTCTATTTATCTGGTCTTCCCCACTATAACTTCATAATAATGAATTTGGCTTTTCAGCTTGTATCCTTTCCTCACAAAATGTGACCGTTACTTATTTCACCCCATTCACCTTTATATACATATAGCTAAATAATAAAACTTTTTTAAAAAAAAATTTAACACCTACAATACTGTCTACATCCAATGACAAAGCTCATAACGTTTTAAGTCATTGTGCAGACCCTGACATACTGGCCTTATGTTTGATGCAGATGTCTACATAGACTGAGAAGCTTTGTAGCTAACAGGTAATGGTTTTTATCTCCTGCTGCGCAGTGATCCACCATTTCTCCACCAAGGAGCGTCGCATTCAGGCCATTCGAGAGCTGTCTCGGATTTTAAGAGTTGGGGGACAGGTGATGATTTGCGTTTGGGCTAAGGAGCAGAAAAGGCGGAAGTTCGAGAAGCAAGATATACTCGTTCCTTGGCATCTGGAACTAAGTTCGTCAAACATATCTTCGGAAAACCTGCAACAATCAGTTACCTCAGATAGCGGGAATGTCCGTTTACACCAACGTACTAACCGCACTCTTGAAATACACAACCTAAGTAAACAGTGTTCAGCCGATGAAGGGGGAGAGATGTCTGGCAAATCTTTCCACAATCTTGTTCGATCAAATGTTTTATCCAGGTCACTTGATTCGGGGTTAGATTTAAACTTCAAGTGTGAAGGTAGTAACCAAAAGTACCAGGGCATTTTAAGCAGATTTTATGATTATTGTTCACAGATTAGCATAGCTAAACACGGGCATCCGTTTGAATTGTCCAAACCTAGTGGGTTTTTAAGACAACTCAGTGACGTATTTCCGAAATATGTGCAGAACTTTCATAGAACAGACATCAGACGGACTGAAGCAACAACATTGCCGTTCCATAGCGTGAGCGGCCCTTCTGCTGCCCAGCATCTTCATGGAACGGACCTAATCGAGGATTACAGTAATGTTCCTTTACCAGATTTACAAAGCCATACAAAATCACTGAAACCTAGTACAACGAAGAGCTGTGCAGAGCCTGTTTATAAAAGTATTAATGAACACGAAGCCAATGCTGCCTCTGATGGTGAGATAGCTGCAGCTCATCTTAATTCCGAAACGAAAAATAACAATTGTCTTCGGTACTATCATATTTTTAAAAAGGGAGAATTAAAAGAGCTGATAGAAAAGTGTATTCCTGAGCTCCACGTGGTGCAGACCTTCTTTGATCATTCAAACTGGTGTGTTATCGCTGAAAAAGTTCAAATTTGGAAGATCTAGTTTGCAACCTTCTCCTTTTTATGACTGTTTTTATATAGTTGGTGCTGTTTCTTATTCCATAAATTATTTTTAATTGTGCAAATAACTTGTTTACTTTTTACCTCTAATAAATTCATAGTAAAATTTACTGTTTTTTGTTTTTATTGCAAATAACAATTTAATAGCATTTAAGCTTGTAGATTTCTTGCATAGACTCCGCAAAAAAAAACAGAAAAAATACTTCATTTTCAATTATTTGTTTATTACTAGTGTCGGATTAAGATTTCAAAACTTCTGTACCATTTTTTCCTAATTTTTGCACAATGTTTCATACAGTAGAATATAAGCCATTTGTATGGGTTTTAACTCTGTAACCATTATATTAAAACCCTGACCCCCTATTGTACCACCTTGTGGGGAACAACAGAGTGAATCAGGCTTTATCCAGGTATGTAATGGGGGGTATTAAAATAAAAGCAGGTTTTGTCAATGCTAAACTATATTACTGTATACTGTCCTGGATTTTGTATATTTAAGGAGGAAAAATATTTTTTGTAGCTTGCCCTTTAAAATAGTAAATTATAGTCTAAACCTTGAATAAGAAGCAAAAAACTTAGGCCTGTATTTATTTTATTTTTAAGTAAGTTTAAAAAAAAAAGTTTGTAGTAATCTTGTCCCAAAATTCTAAATCTTAAATGAAACTGGACTGAAAGAACATTTTATTAAATATTTTGTATAGACTGATAAAGTTTGCTGCAAGTTTTCAAAGAATAAAGACTGTCAGATTTCAAGACAATTTCAACCACTTAGATAAACTGTGCATAAATGTAGTATTTAAGAGAATATTCCAAAACTGTCAGCTTGTCACTTTAAAACATGTCAATCATGCTGACAGCACATTAGGGGACTTTGAATTGATTCAAGCAGATGTTTTGCATACCAAGTACACGCTTAAAGTTTTCATAGACTAAATACACTTGCTGACAAATAACTTGCACATTTAGATGCGTCTTTCATTTTTCTTTAGTAAATCTGAGTTTACAAAGTCAACAAAAAAAGTCAAATAACAAATGCATTACTATATAAAGTACAATTCTTTGTATCGTTGCCATCAAAATATCAAGGCTAGACATACAGGTCTACATCAGCTGCAAAACACAAAAACATTAAAAAAAATTACAAAATGAAAGACTGTCACAACGGGTATAGGCGTCCGCTCTGCGTTGCAAATCCATAACCTGTTTGTTCCTATGGAGGGTCCGGTGTTTACCAAGATGGCCGCGGTCTCAAAGAAGCCGAGCCTCAAGGTTCAAGATTGCTGCAAGTCCTGGGTCCCCCCCCCCAATTTTAACTCAATCTCGCATCAATCCGTGACAGGGTAAAATAAAATATGCATATGTCTTATCTTTTTATCTCGTTATTTTATTTTACTCATTTGCGCTGGAATTTGGGTTTATGCTTTTCGTTTGCATGTTGTATTCACAATGTTTCATTTTACCGTCATTCTCTGTCTTTGTACATGTTCCCTTTGGATGGAGAAGCATGTGTTCTTTGTGATATGGCCAATCGACTACCGTATATAATATGCCCATTTCCTTTGTATCATTGTAAGCTATGAGTTCTTAAGACCTTTACATTTGCCTTTTAAAAATGATGTATCAAACGCCATGTACTAGGTCCATATACTTTCTGCATTAAACAGAGAATTGATTAAGATTGCTGTCAGTCCTAAACTGCGAACCAGCTGAGAGTGGAATCACCTGAACAACATGAAGGCAGAAAGCGGGATACCAGACGGAACCACCGAATCTTAGTCAAGGCAGGCTGTTGTATAGGGCAGGGCATGACACGACAGTACAAAGGCATAATATAGGAACAAAAGGGGAGGCAGAGCTCTGGCATATGTTTCAAGATCCAGGAGCGACAGTACTGTAGGATAAGACAAATTCTTGGTCAAGGCAAGGAACTGGAGACCAGTGCAGTACTCAGGACAAGGTTACTGCAAGGGACAACTTCCCGAGACTAAAGATAGCCCTTGCTGGGTTAGGGCTACAAGGTAAAGAGAGAGGTTATATACACTCACTGGCCACTTTATTAGGTACATCATTCAATTTGCTTGTTAACACAAATAGCTAATCAATCAGCCAATCACATGGCAGCAAATGCAGTTAGGCAGGTAGACGCGGTCAAGACAACTTGCTGAAACTCAAACCAAGCATCAGAATGGGGAAGAAAGGGCATTTAAGTGACTTTGAACGTGGCATGGTTGTTGGTGCCAGGCGGACTGGTCTGAGTATTTCAGAAACTGCTGATCTACTGGGGTTTTCACGCACAACCATCTCTAGGGTTTACAGAGAATGGTCTGGAAAAGAGAAAATATCCAGTGACCGGCAGTTGTGTGGACAAAAATGCCTTGTTGATGTCAGAGGAGAATGCGCAGACTGCTTTGGGCCCCATAGTACCAATTGAGCATCGTTTAAATGTGACAGCCTACCTGAGTATCGTTGCTGACCATGTCCATCCCTTTATGACGACATCATCTTCTGATGGCTACTTACAGCAGGATAATGCACCATATCACTAAGCTCACATCATCTCAAACTGGTTTCTTGAACATGACAATGAGTTCACTGAACTCCAATGGCCTTCACAGTCACCAGATCTCAATCCAATAGAGCACCTTTGGGATGTGCTGGAACGGGAGATTCGCATCATGGCTGCGGCAACTGCGTGATAACAGCCCATTCACTCACCCTCATAGAGTGGTGCTGTTGAGTGCTGAAGCAACTGTCCGCTGTAGCATTACTCACTACAGAGTTCCAAAGCTACCTATTGGAATGCATATGGCCTAGTGTAAAGTTTGGTGACCTGACAAATTGTCTGTAGGAATATGTGCCCTTTCAGCCAAAAGACCAATTTCTAAATCTTGTGGATAGCTTTCCCATGTTTTTGGTAGGGGATATCAAACATGTTCATATAGGTGTGATGGTCAGGTGTCCACATCCTTTAGGTGATATAACATGCATTACTGTATTCAGCACTGTATTTTAGATCCCCTTTAAACAATAATTTATAGGAAAGGTTTGGACATTCTACGTCAGGGCTCGACAAACCCCAGGCGCCAGGTCGCCATGGCGACAGAGAATTTTGTCCTGGCGCCTAGATTTTGTCAGCCTCTTACATCCAGAAAAAATTGTGGATGTAAGAGGCTGAGTCACCACACGGGGGCGCTGCTGTTGCTGTCTGCCCAGGAGTCTGGACAGACAGCACAGCCACTCCGAGCACGCCCCCGAGCCTGAGATCACTCCCACGGAGTGAGCCTGTAGGCTGAAAACGCGGTTGCTGCAAAACCAGCAATCGTGTTTTCAGCTGCCATAGGCAGCTTCAGGGAAGGGGGTTGTGTGTTGATTGGGCCCCCACACAAGTGTGGGGACCTGACCCAACACCCCCCAGCTGCCTGATCGCTCCATGAGAGCGACAGTGCAGCGTTAACCCCTTCAATGCCGCGATCGCGGCATTTAGGGGTTAATTCCCGTTTTGTACGGGGCTCTGCTGCTGGTGGTCTGCCTAGAAGCCCAGACAGGCCAGCAACAGCAAAAACGAGCCCCCACAAGCCCTGTGATGACTCCTGTAGGCATGGAAGCCTACAGCAGTCATCAGAGACTCCCCCCTGCAATGGCTGGTCTATAGACCAGCAATTGAGTCCCAGCTGCCAGAGGCAGCTTCAGGGACAGGGGAGAGGGTTCTTCAGTCTCCACATGAGGGTGGACAACACAACAGCCCCAACCCTCCCCTGCTGTCTGATCGCTCCCTGAGAGCGACAGTGCAGCGTTAACCCCTTCAATGCCACAATTGTGTATGACACATTTGTGGCATTGCAGGGGTTAACATTTGTCCCCACAACCTTGTGGGGACTAAATATCAGTCAATGCTGTGCTCCAATGGAACATCAGCATTGAAAGGGTTAATAATAATAATAATAATAAAAAAAACAGCACTGACCTGAAAGTCCAGAGTGCTTCCAGGTCAAATGCTGTGAGTTTAGTAACTGGGCTGATGATGATCAGATCACTCCTGACCAACTGTTAGTTTAAAAAAATCCTGGCTCCTAACTTTTTTACCTGGCGCCTAGATTCACAACAAATTTGTCAAGCCCTGTTCTACGTTATGTGATAAGAACGGATGGCTTGGCTGTGAATAATACCTTATTTCACATGGGATCGGTGAAAGCTGGAGCTATGGAGGTAGCTGCATCTGTCTGTAGACTTTCTGTATACAGTTGAGCGGATTTTACCACCGGTGATTTTTATGGTTGTGTCCAAAAAGTGCACACACTCTGTAGAGTTTTATTTCAATTGATGGATGGAATGTGTTAAATGAGCTATGAAATTCTTTAAGTTGTTTTTCTTTTCCTCCTCTTCATATACGGTAATAATCATCATCAATGAAGCAATGATATTTAAAAGGTTTGTGGCACGACAAGGACCTCTGTTCCAAGTCAGCCATAAAAAAAAAAAAAAAAAAAGGATTTGCGTATCGCGGTGCCATCTTTGTGCCCATTACAGTTTCTATTAACTGCATGTAGTACAAACTATTAAAAAATATTAACAGTGACCATATTGACCACTACTGTACAAACACTTACTATATAGCTCGAGCCACATGTAATGTCTCAAATTATAACAAAGGGTGCAATTTACTTAAGTATGAAGAACATCCTCAGAACCTGGCAAGTGTCATCGTGCCTTTGTGGCAGACACACTTGAGTAACACTAAATATCAACAGAACAGTATTCCTTGTGAGAAAGACAGCGTTGGTACGTTAAAATACCACGTTTTCCAACTGCCCAATTATGCATATTTGGTTAAAAATGTCTCTCGTGCATTAGACACACATTTCATGAACCTCATGATAGTGTTCTCAAACAACAATACATTATAATTTGTGATTTTGATAGCACTTTTCTCCCTGTGAGACTCAAAGCACTTTACAAATATATAAACAGAAATATAAATTAAGAGTTTCTGATAGTCAGATGAGCTGACTGGACCTTTTTAAAGGTTTGTCATGTCTGAACGCAGTAAAGAGTTAAAGAGCACGGAGTCAGTGTGGCTAAATGCCTAGGACCGAGATGGAACATAGGACGTCAGAAGCTCTTTCAGGCACTGCGGACCTCGATTGTTTAAGAGCTTGAAGGTCAGCAGGCCAATTTTAAAGTATGTTCACCACTTAATTGGAAGCCAACGCATGGAGTCTTCTGTGACATGGTCAATAGTCTGGCTGCTGCATTTTGTACTGCCTGCAGGCCATGGGGGTTTTTTTTCTGGGAGGCGCAAGTAAAGTGCTTACTGTATTCTAGATGAAAGGACGCGGATGTGTGAAAAAGTCTGCTAAAGAGCCAACAGCCGCTTGCTACTGTTGAGTTGAAATGACGAGTGGGAAATAGCCAAAGATGCAAATGCAATTTGTAACGCTAAGCTTGAAATACACACATGCTTTTTCCTTTTGCATAATACATGTTGAGTAAAAAGTCAGAATTCTGTTAGCGGATCATAAAGTAAAAGAAATGTAAATTTGCACAGCAGCGTTTCCACAAACAAGCTCAAGTGCTATAATCCAGTTATAATATTAAAATGCATGTGACACATGCCTGTCAGTGTATGTGTCATGTACTACAATGAAGAAGAAATATTTGAAAATAAACACGAGCCAATCATATTACTGGCAGGTGTTTCTTTTCTGCAGAGAACACAAAGGGCAGAAATTATGCTTAAAGCATATTGTCAGAACAAACATTTGCCGAACTCTATAGACACAATATTGGAAAATGTCATTCAAAACTGATTAAAAACAAAACCCTGCTGACCTGAGTGGGAGTTTTCTGCCAGCTTATCCTCCCTGACTCATGAAACTGATAGATATGATTTGAATAAATATAAAGCACTGCAAGAAAACTACAAAAACATTGTCTTTATTTCTGAACAGTAATGAACAGAAAAGGCTGAGTGGCTATAATAGGATGGTCCGCTGGGGGGGGGGGATTACTTTGAAACACGTGCATGACCGTGTATTAGAAGCAGTGCTTCATTTTATGGCGCAGAGGAAGGAACAGTGGTAACAGAACACAAGTACCACAGAAGTCATATTGGCAGCTTAGAACATCATAGCTTCAAGTCCATCCTCCATAAACCGCTTATAAATAGCCATAAATTTGGCCACGAACGCCTCCAGATGATATATGGCTTTACTTCCAAGCTGCAGTCTGTGCTCATAGTAAGCGGCCATCTGCACGACCTCGCATTTCATTTGTCCATCGCAGTTATTGAGCAGTTCTGATAAGAGCGACTGAGAAGTAAACACACGTGTTAACGTTATAATTCATTATTTCAGTAGAGGAGTGTGTGACAGTACAGGCACTTTGCAAAATATTAGAACTCTATTCTACTGCTAGAATGATAAAATGGTACTTCGATTTAGAAAATTCTTTACAAAATGCTGTTTTTATTATTTATTTTTTACCTTCTGCTAGTAATTTAGCATTTCATTGTCCTTAAGCAAAAAAGTCTCCACAGAAGAAAACTTGTAATCTCATGTTGTTTCAGCACAAACAAGAATTCAAGTTTAGGGACAAATTGCATAAAACAGGCAGTTCCAAAAGTATTAACAGATCACATTAATGACCCCTGAAGCCCTATTTTCAGATTAAATGCAAATTGAAAAATTAGACTTCTGTCTCCTTAACTACTCCTCCTGAAAGCAGACAGCAAACCTCAGTATGTTTCTGACGCATGCTCAGTGGATCTCATACTGAAATCAATAGGAGTAGCAGCAGCAGCTAATGACATGTATGCTGTCTGAACACGGATGTTTTGCTAGCATGCATGCGATTGAGCTCCTGCTTCAGTGACTTTAAGGGTGCACCGGAGCATGTGCTAGAAGCCTGTATATTCATGCTTACTAGTTTCTGTACAGGCAGCCAGATGAGATGGGAAATGTGCATTACATGTATATGTAACAAAAACAAAAATTAAGCCACAGTACTTCCTTTAACCCTTTCAGTGCCAATCAATTATGTGACACATGGTTGCCAACCACGTATCTCGCACAAAATGACGTAAAATTATTTCCTGTAAAGTAGCTTGTAAATAGGCAGGGTGATAGCTATGTATTCAAACAAAGATTTGAACGGTACCTTCATTATAATCTCAGGAGGGATACAATGAGTCAAAAGTTCATAAAGACGACCACGAACCTCAAGCAGCCTATGAAAACAAAACACATTTGAGAATCTGATAAAACAAAAGTTTGGTAATAGCTCAAATTTTCAAGGAAATTCTCTCCAATGCATGTAAATGAATGCATGGCCTGCAGCGCTCCCGCTGAAGTCAAAGAGCTTGATTCAATTGGCTCTGCATGCTGTAAAATGGAAGAAACTGACAAGCCAACGTTTAACGTCAATAGACCTGTTTTTTCCTGTAATAAAAGCAAGATCTAAAACCAGACCAAGTAGGGGGATCCATAAGGCATGGCACCGTAGTGTGAACTAGTTTCTTGAACTCAGCATGTAGAACTTTATGTATAAGATATGTTTATGCACACTACATAAATTCAGTATCTTCCTACTACTGTATAATGCAGGTTACCCTTACAAACATCAGATATTGCACTTGGGTTGGGGAAAACGCCATTTTATTACATTAATGAGGCCAAATTCCTACTAGGGACAATGCATTCACCCCTGACCTCTCCAGGTTGGATTTCTTATTTTCTAGACACTAAAAAATAAATTCTGTGGAAATTCTATAAAATAATGCTAGCTGTTAAGCTTTATTTTAATAGATTACCACCAAAGCGACCAATGATATGGCAACCATATCACCTTGAACAAACTTTGGACTGAAATAAGGAAGATGTTACAAGTCCAATTAGAGAAGGATCTAGGAAATTTTAATAGAAAGGGAAGCCGACCAACATCAGAGTTGGCCATATAACAGAAGCCATGCAGTTTGTAACATCTAATACTATATCTTGTGTAACTAAAGGCATGTTTGCATATATTATATGCATATATATATATATATATATATATATATGCATTTATCAGAATGTTCAATTAAGCATGGAAGAAAGAGATATCTGGAATGTAGTCAGAACATTACCTTTGGGGTGTTTGCTGGCTGACAATAGCATTAGCAGTTTCTTTTACATAAACTTCCCAGTCTGTCTCTGGTATATCTTGATCAGAACTGAAAGGATACCTGAAAAAGCACCAAAGACAAAGACTGCTGGAGTAGTCTGAATCAATCTATATTAAAGTAATGACAACCAATTACAGAAGGAGTGACATGTAAAAGGTATAAAAAAAATATTGACCTCGATACTAGCAGCATTTAATTATTAATTCCAAACATTAACTGTACTAACTTAAATATAAAAATATATACTCCACTTAGGTTGGCGTGAAAAGATTTTCTTCAGTTCTTCTACAAACTGGAACATCACGCGCGTTTCATTGGATCAACAAGAAACATAGAATTTGACGGCAGAATTACGCCCATCTTCCTTGATGTAAAGTTTCAATCCTTAAATATTCCTTGGTCTCTCTTAAAGAGGAATTATATATTCACTTGAATGGATTGGTTAGAAAATGACTGTCTAATCACTGGAAGTTTTAATCATATTAATCTGTTAATACAAAAACAATATATAACTTGTGCTGGTTCAGTAAATGAGAAATTATAGCTAACCAAAAGCACTGCAAAAGTGTTAAAATCAGCTATTGTCATGAAGAGGTTAAACAAGAAAACGTGTGCTCTGGTTTCATTTAGTATGATACATTTTAACATGAAAAGGCACAGTTTTATATGTATACTTACTGTTGTACTCTGCAAGCTTCACACATGAGAAGTGCTTTTCTGAGATTTCTGCCAGATTTCTCAGCGATCTTGCGTGCAAGATCCTGAGGAAGGAGCAGGCCCTCTTTTTTGCATACACTGAACAAAACTAAACAAATCTGCAAAAAATAAATAAGTGCTGTGTGAGCATAAATTCTTTTCAGATCTTCATGAGATTCTATAACCTAAATAGGTATGCAGTAATTCAGATGGAATTGGTATTTTAGCTTGCTGACATTGCTTTATTGTAAATTTGTATTTATTGTATGGTGTTAATTTCTGAATTAGAGAAAAATTAAATGGTTAAGTTAGAAAAATGTAGCAATAAAAAGTAATCATTTTATATGCTTGAACAATGGAATGTGCAGTAGGTGACTAATACAGCAGAAAGGGGCATTTTAGAAGCCGAGGGTTATTCTAAGTCAGGGGCGTCCAACATGCGACCTCGAGGTGCGGCCCGCGTAAGATCAGCAGCCAGGACAACCGATCTTACGCGAGCCGCACCTCAAGCCCTGCTACTTACTTGTGGGAGGGTCTTCTGGACTGCACAGAGGAAGCGGAGTTCACGTGACATCCTACTTTCTCTGTGCTTTAGCAGAGAAGGCAGAGGGAGGCCGCGCCCCCTGCTGAAGTCTGTAAGCGGCATCGAGGAGCTGCAGTTCAGGTAAGGGGGTGAGGAGGGTGTTTGAATGAGTGTGTGTGATTGAGGGAATGAATCTGTGAATGAATGATTATATGAATAAATGAGTGTGTGTGTGTGATAGCATGGATGTGTAAGTGCTGGAACCTAGGCATGATGGGACTGTGATTGCTGTTAGCAATCACACTCCTATCATGCCAAGTCAGCCAGTACATGCTGAAACCTGGCCAGCTGCCCCCCTTGTGTATTGATGCTGCCAGCAGTATGGGGTCTGCACTTACAGGCACCCTGTACCAGCGTGTATTGGCTGACTTGGCATGATAGGAGTGTGATTGCTAACAGCAATCACAGTCCCATCATGCCTAGGTTCCAGCATTTACTGGATGGATGTGTAAGTGCTGGAACCTAGGCATGATGGGACTGTGACTACTGTTAGCAATCACACTCCTATCATGCCAAGTCAGCCAGTACATGCTGAAACCTAGCTAGCTGCCCCCCTTGTGTAGTGATGCTGCCAGCAGTATGGGGTCTGCACATCACTTACAGCCACCCTGTACCAGCATGTACTGGCTGACTTGGCATGATAGGAGTGTGATTGCTAACAGCAATCACAGTCCCATCATCAGTCCCATCATGCCTAGGTTCCAGCATTTACTGGTTGCCTGGGTTGCCAGCATTTACTGGTTGCCAAGTCATATTGCTAATTTTGTGTGTTACCTACTTTTATTAAAAATGTGAGTTTTTATTATTATTTTTAAAGGTGGGGGTCATTTTCGGGTTTTGGCTAAGTGAACCCTGAATGTTTTGGTCATTTTAGTTAATCCCTAGAATAAATCTAGGGAATCCTGAATTTGTAGTCGCAAAACTTTCTAGGCCCAGAAATCAGTGAGAGGAAGAGTAAAGGTTTTGTGTCATTTTACTTTATTTTAATCTGCATATTTTATTAAAGGCCATATTTTTTGTCACAGTGAAAAATGAGTGCGGCCCGCGCACGTATAAAATTCTGATGAAGTGGCCCACTGCAGAAAAAACTTGGACACCCCTGTTCTAAGTAATAATTAAACTGAGGGACTATATGTCGTTTCTAAAAAAAAAAAAAAAAAAAATACATGCAATTAAAAGTGAACCTTTTCTTCAGGATTTAAAAAAACAATGTAACATTTAACAAAGCAATAGATGAAATCAGTACCTCTTCAATGCTGGGAGCTGGAACACGCACTGCCAAGCATCTGCTACGAATTGGAGAGATTACTTTTGATGTAGAATTGCAACATAAAATAAGTCTGCAGGTAGACATATATTTTTCCATTGTTCTTCGTAAGGCATGCTGGGCATCTTTAGTCAGCTTATCAACTTCCGTTAACAAGACAACTGGAAAAGTATAAATAATTTGAAGCAGAAAAAAATAAATCACGCACATGGTAATTTTAAAGTGAGTGGGTAACCCTTCCATCTATCTTTATACCAAGTATACACTATGATGATATTCTGGTTACTGTCCTGTTTGCTCAAGATGAACATTTGTGAATTAGCATAAGCACATTTCTCTGATGGTCTTATGCCAAAGGAAATATTTTCACAAAAGGGTTCTTCAATTAACACAGCAGAGCAAGCAAATCTCTGTGGTAGTTTTCCATATGAAAGAGAACAACTTTAACACATTATCTAGCATTTTTGTTCAAAGGAGTTGCTCTCAGATCGTAATATGTTAGCGAAAGTGCCTTGCAGTTGGACATTCGTAGAAATGTTCCAGTAAAAAACCCTAACTGTGTTGCACAGAGATGTCATATGGTCTGGGGGTTTATTGCCACCTCTCTTACATACCCCAAAGAAAGCAACAGTTATGCGAACACAATCATGCTACTGCAATACAAACTTGACAGGTCCAAAACTTAAAATAAGTTTCAATCAATTTGAAGAATAGGTTTGATTTCTACCTTTAAAGTCTCTCTGGGTACTTGTCTCAAGTTGCTGCGACTGGGCAACTGTCTTCAATAATTCTTGGATCACTACCCGGTCACTATTACCTGCATCGCTGAAATAAAAGCAGAAAAGGTAGATTACAAAAGTCATCTGTCTACCCAAACACTTAAGCACCTTGCCTAGAGTTAAAAAGAAAAGCAAGCGTGTCATTTTCAAATGCTTTGATTTTAAATTATTAAACAAATCAATTATTTCTGTAATACCACTTAGGCAACCGCACAAGAGGAGATTCTGCCGACTTTCTTATACAAAAAATTGACATTTAAAATCAGACTTGATGAAAAATGTCACTAAACCATGTGAGCAAAAGACCAATAAATGTATTTGCATATCTGATCATCTATTATTTAAGGGTAAAAAGACAAAGGAGTATTATATGTGCTAACAGCTTGACAAGTGCTACTGCTGTTTCCCACCAAGAAAAAGGGGCATTTCTGCACATCTTGGAAAAAAGTTTTTCAACCCTGGTTGTGAACATATACACTGAGGCTGGGGGAGGGGGGGGATAACAGTTTTTTTCCCCCCATTAGATTTCCCCACTATGCGTTTGCCCTATTTTCCCATTGGTCTCCCAATTCCTTGGCTTGCTATCCACTGAGCGTATACATGTATACACACCCTATATATATATAGAAAATGTGTATATTTTTATACGGTTGGCCCTTGGCTGAACACATCTACTGTTTACCAGTCCATATGTGCATTATATTCTCCACTTGCCAACTCTAGTGCTGGCTTGCAGGGGGTCTCATGAGACCCTTTGCACATACACAAAAAAATCACAGAAACGGGAGACATTGCCTGCTAGTGATTGGGTGTTTCAACAGTCCAAATACTGGCACAAACTGGGGACAGAGGAGGAAAATGTACACAGTAGCTTCTTTTTATATATTTATAGGTAAGGAATGCATGTTAAGTTACTTGCAAAGTATGTAAAATGCACGTTTCATTGCTTGGGGCGTTTGGGACATCAGAGCATCCCTTTAAACTCTGTAATCCACAGTACGTTGTGGTTTCTGGGGTGCAGCTAGTCCGTTCTGTGTGCTAATTTAGTAACGTTTTACTTACTGCCTTGTAATTCATTTTGATTTAAAAGGGTCACTCACCTAGCATTCGTATTAATTTCGTTTTAAGACCTTGTTCATTGTTTCCACACAGAACTCCAGTGTGGTGGTGTACTTGTGACTTATTAAATAGTCAATAATAATAATCGCATGTCTGCGATACACTCTGAGGGAAAACTCTGAAAAACAGGACTAAACAAGGAACGTCCGCGTACCTTGGGTTGACTTCCAGGTGGTAGTTGCTTGCTATGGTACTGATTTCAATTTTCTTTTTTGACGGGGCCTGTATAAACATAACGGTACCAAGCTAATACTTCTGACACACACACATAGTTGCCAAATCTGCACATTGTCTATCTCTAACTCCTCCTGAAATGTATCCTGTTGTGTTTTTTTTTTAATGAAGAGACCATCTGAATTGAACAGAATTTTGTTACGCTGCGTACCAAAACATACATTATATACAAAGAACACTGCGCACACACAATATGTACATTTCAAATCTTGTAAAAAACTTAAATCAATAACACCGTTCTATTATAAAACTTCTAGACCTATTCTCTTCATGTTACATTATATTTAATTATGACTTTGCTCATTAAACAATGAACGGTACCCAAGACATGTTTTTAGGGTCTGGGTTAAACATCACTGCTGTAGGCGCTCACGTTCTCTTACATCAACTGTACATTCCAGTAGTACAGACAAATACATGTTACTTCTGTTAACTACTATTACCATTTATTGCAAAAGGACAAAATAATACAAAAACACTGTAGGGAACCACAGCAGATTCCTTAAACAGCCAATAATAAACACAACACAATTATAATTACTGTTATAGTCTGATGCTCAATCCTCAGCTTTTCAACTCCAGCACCATATAACTCTCGCAACAAACACATAATCCGAGTCTTCTTTCCAGCACCCGAGGGGCCGAACACGAGGAGATGCGGAAAATCTCCACATTGCACCTGCAAACAGCACATAAAGGGAGACGTTCTGTTAGACTACTCAATGGCAGCATATAGTTAAATATATACACATTTCAGACACGTTCCTTGAACAGGGCTCTGGCGGCATAGTCTGCAGAAGAGTTGTGAGCTGCGGCACGAAAATCTCGGCTACATGAACAGTCGGTGCGTTTACGCTTGTGCCAGTCTTGGGTTGCAGAGGGAGGCCAGTGAGTTTGGCTGAACATGGCCAACGCATCTGGAGTTTGCTTCAGGCTCATAAGATGAATTTGTAAACCCGTGGGGGGAAAGAGGGACTCCCCAACGTGACGAGAATGGATTTCACGTCATGCAGATGAAAGAACTTTGTCTGACACAAGCATCAAGTCTCCTCCACATTCCTTCAAACTGGTTCTGGTTTCTTTTCCTTGGGGACACTGTACCCTAAAGAGGGGAGAGAGACTCCATACTTCTCTGGTGTTTGTAGAGTCACGGATACATTAATTCCCACAAGATAAAGTATTGTGGAAAAGGTGAAATGATGCGTCTGTCAGAGACACAACTTCCACTGACATGAAAGGAAAGTGGCATCTTTAACATATTCTTTTGATAAGTGTGATACCCCCCTTTGAAAACACTTATAATCAGTGTTCACTTTTCATTCGTATTTTAGATATCACTGCTCTGATGCCAGAGGAAAAACGTCTGGGCCACACACAGTCATGCAGTTTTATTGAGAACAGATACATCTTCGCAATCAGCACAAAAATCAATGGGGCGCTCTTTGAGATGGGAATACATTCCTTGCTCAGCGCTCCCAGGACCAAGGATGCCCACATTATTAATTTATGAAAAGTCTTCACGGCTAGACTGAATGCAAATCATCAGCTATTGTAACATGGTTCCCGGGCTGCTTAGGGCCCATACCCTCCCCAAATATAAGTCGAGTCACTCTGTAGGCAGTAACTTCTCACGTATATATATTGCCTCAGCCAGCTGTCAGGGAAAGCCGCGTCAGCGAATGTGCAGAACCTCCGGCACCATGCGAGCAGCGAATATCACTTCTTATATTACTGAAGCTACTGATTTCTCCAGCACAATGTACATTATATATACATGCACACATATATATATATATATATCACACATACACAGACGCTTTATGCTTATCAGAAATGGTCCCTATCAGCACATTATAGATGACAGGTCCACTCATAATTACATGCTTTGTGGCAAAAAAAAAGGTACCAACACTGTTGCCATAGAAACTATAAAAAGCATCTCAAAAACTCTTTAAGGGGAAAGAATGCATTGTCAGATCTGCTTATCATGCAATTAATGATTTTTGTTTTATTTTGTGGAGCAGAACTGAAAGAATGTTTACAGAAAGTTTTATGTGTCTACAGACAATGCTAAAATATACAGGTGTCTGATACAAATCTCTATAAGCTAAATACATTTAACAGGTATTTAACCCCTTCCGTCCCCTTAGGACATACCTGTATGTCCTTAAAACCTGCAGCAAGAAGCCTATTATGACGTACAGGTACGTCCTGACTTTGTTGCAGCGGCACAGACACTTCTCCCATGTAGGGAGATCAGGCTGTCCATCGCTGGCTTCCTGCCGAATGATCGCATGGAACGTCGCCTGCCGCAAGGGCCAATACCGGCATTCACATGATTGGCGGACACCCGCCAAATGTTCACGTGAGGATAGGAGCGCCTCAACAGGGTCTTTTCTAGGCCCTTTGCTGGCTGACCACAATTATTATAATTAGAAATGCTATAAAGTCCTGCTTGCTCATCACAGTGTGATCAGGAGGAGGGGACGGAGAAACAGATTCTTCCCCCTTCAAAGAAATGAGAAAAAAAAAAAAATCAAATAAAAAAATCAAATTTATATAAAAAAAATGTATGAGATCCTCAAAGCCGTACCGCCCTGGGAACAGTGCAAAAACAGAAAGAAAAAAAAAACCCTTACCACTAGAAGTAAAAAAAAAAATTTCAATAGTCAATAGTGTTAAAAAATATGTATGATGGGTTATTACGTAAAGCATGGATGTGGCCCTCAAACAAAAAATACCTGGGGTATAACTAATCAGATGCTGCGGAACATAAATTGGGTCATTGTTTATTTGTGGCACTTACAGTATACAAGAAAACTTACGCAAGATTGAACACATTTTATTTTTTCTATTTTAGCATAGGTTCTTTTTATTATTATTATTATTAATGTATTTTTATGATGTTAAAATAAGGTCCTAATATCGATGAATAAAATTACGTATTCTCTGTAATTAGCGGGTCACCTTTACAGAAAAGGGATAAGCAACCGTCTACACGACCTGGGCCCTTTAAGAGCGAGCCCTTGCATCGCAGCTACCTCACCAGGTTCCGAAGTTGAGCTGCCTGCTCTTTGTGATAATCCAACTTGGTAATGGAGGTCGGCCGATATTTATCCACCCACAGACTCATGTCTCAGTCACCGGACCCCGGGCAGCGCTTTGAAACCCCGCGCGTACCGACCCTCAGCTGTCAGAGCGCGAAAACCCACAGAGACGTACGCATGCGCAGTGTGAACCCCAAGTCTCACAGTGGGCGGGGCGTCTGCGAACCTCGACGTGACCTGAGAGGTTTGCGCTACTGAGTTCTAAGCACACTGACATAAACACCGAAGAGTGTCTAAGAGTTATTGCCACCCGAGAGCAGATAACTCACTGGGAGGAGTCATTTGAGATAAAAACAATAGCTTGCGTTTCAGCGTCTTCACCACATGGTCGTTATACGGGAGTTCTAAACCGTAGAGTCCTTGTGTTTAGAGCTCCGTGTACTCGCATACTATAAGACTTTTAGGTTTGGAACGCTTTGATGAATTCGACATGCAGGAAGCGAGTTCTGTGCTGTTTGGGTGTATGATTTTATGTTTATTACGGCTACGTGCAGTGCTTGGCTGCAGCTTAACACACGATGCTGAGGCCCCTCCATGCTGTGTTAGAGAACAATCATCACTAATATATTTTTACTATAATAATCACATTAAAAAACAGGTATTTTCTCTTTTATCCCCTTTAGGGTCAGGGTTTTTCATATACTAAACACCAGAGGTTTTTTTAAACTATGTGTTAATGCATGATTCCCCTTTTTTTATATATGGTGTAGCTTAACAAGTTCGACATAGTTTTGTTTAGTTTTTTTACTTTTGGATATATAGAAACACTGATCCAGTTTATGTTCGGCAACATCCATAGTTTTTATTTTCTAGAGGTCTGCTTCCATGCCTTATGTATGACTGTTATTTTTTTTAATACTCCCGGCTTCATCTTTCCTTTATATATAGTTTTATTTGGAGTGGTAGCACGAAAGCATATTGAGTACTTTAAAAAAAAAATTCTATTTTTCTTTTTTTTTTGTAACTGTACCTAGTAAAATATGGATAGAGAGCCTGTTTGGGGTTCTCTTATACGCATACCTGGGAACTCTCCTGGTTTGACCCGGAGATTGCCGGGTTAGCGCTGCTTCTCTGGGTCAAGACCCGAATCCTGCGGGAGCAGCGTCCTGACACGCCCCGCTCCCGCCCATTTTTTTCCTTTACATGGGTGTGTTCCCCCCCATGTCAGCAGGACCGCCCACCAACATCAGCGGGACCGCCCGCTGACGTCAGTGTGCAGTCCTGGCCGCGTCCCGCAAGGGAAGGCTCCGGGTAGCTGGAGCCGAGAAGATCCCAGGTATGCTGATGTCGGCGGCATTCCCGCTGACGTTTCGGGAAACACCCCCATGTAAAGGAAAAAGTGGGCGGGCCGCGACCCGGAGGATTTGGGTTTTGACCCGGAGAAGCAGCGCTCACCCGGAAATCTCCCAGGTATGCTTATATGTTATGGATACTGTTACTGGATACTGTTACTGGGCTTTTTTTTCCATTTATATTTACTTTGTTTTTTTAAATGCAAGTGTTTTAGGCAGGTGTGAAAATGCTGTAAAGTAAGGAAAAAAGACGCATTAACAGTTTATTTTTTTATCATTTAACAAAATGCAAAGTGAGTGAACAGAAGAAAATTCAAATCAGTATTTGGTGTGACCACCCCTTGCCTTGAAAAAAGTATTTTTTTTATACTTTTTGCACGCTTTGTGAGCGAGGCTGTTTTTACATTTTTAATGTTTAGCTGTAATTTTCTTCTCTATTATTTAGTGAAACCAAACAGATTATATAATGGGTTTTTTTCAGGACAAGAAAGCCCTTCTTTAGATACCATTATTTTGTTCTTATCCTCTTATTTACTATAAAAAAAATATGGTGAAAAATTGACAACAAAGCACTTTTTTAACTTTCATTTGAAATGTCTTTTTACTCATCTACCAAAGCTAGTGAATAAAAACCTGCTAAGTAGATTCTAATATTTGTCCTGAGTGTAGAAATACCCAGTGTTTTTATGTTTTTTTGCAAGTTATAGAGCAATAATAAGTAAGTACATATTGCTATTTCAAAACGTTTTGTTTCTTCATTTTTGACCATCTGGTCATACTGCCCCATGTCCTATTTGGGACATCTTTGAAGCTGGTCAATTCAATTTGCCCCATCAAACCATATACTTTTGAAAACTAGACACCCCAGGTTATTTCAAATGTTGGTATTTTAACTCATTCCATGCACTAATTCTACCTTTTGTCAAAATTTGTATTTGTGTTTTTTTTTTTTTACACGCTGTACTTTATGTATGAATTAACAGCTCCTCGTATACATCACTGCAAAACAACAATCCCAAATATCTGTTCAGCAACATCTCCTGAGTACATACAGCGCTACGGAATTTAATGGCGCTATATAAAACAATAAATAATAATAATAATAATGCATACATTTGTCAGGTTGTTTGGGGCCTAAAAGGCCACATTAGGGAGGTGCACATTTTTTTGAATTTGCTCTTAAAAATAAATTTATTTTTTTTTGGATGCTTTTGCAACACTTGATGGAACTGGATGGTTCACTGGACATCACTGGAGAATTTTTTTTTAAGTTACCACAATTTAATTTTTTTTTTATATTATGTAAACTGGGCTCCATTGACTTGCATGGTTGAATGAGAGCCATGCAAGGAGTGTGCTACTATCCCACTATAACGGTTGTGGGCTCTCTCCAGAACAGTCACAGCGTGTCATGGGGTGGGTTTTCAGTGTTGTTGGATGCCTCAATATCAAAGGATTTCACCAACACTATTTGAGCTTCAATGATTGCTTGCTAAGCTCTTTTAAAACAGACGGCCGCCGGCGCACATTGTTGCTCTGGGGGGTGATCACATGGGTGTCTGAAGCAATTTTTGATATCGAGCAATTTTAATCTTTGGGAGAAGAAAGCGATGTTTAATCACATTCTAAACCTGTTAAGCTGCATGACATCAATTGTTAAGGGGATGCTTTTTCGTTACATCCCTGGCATGTCAATTGTCGTCAAGGGGTTAAAGTAGAAAAGAAACAAAGTGTATGTTCAATACATGCCCATAACTGAATGTCAAATATTTATTAAGAATACAAAACATTCTTAAGCCTTCCTTAAAGAATTTGTTTTATTCACTCATCTAAACTTAACACATTATAACACAATAATAATCCCTAATACTATTTGACCCCCAAACCCATCCCAGAAAGAAATGTTTAACCACGTAAAATTTTGCATCATTCATAATTTTTGGCAGGAACACCTGTCATGACACAAAAGCAGACAATATTAGGTTGTTGCCATATCGCCTAAATATTCTTCTTAAAATTATGTTGTATTTTTTTTTTTAGGTGATTATACCTTCAGCACCGCTTCTCCTATTCACCGGGTCACCACTGAGAAACCCTGGTTTGCGTGAGCGGTATTGCAAGACGCCCCACTCCTCCTCCCATCCCCCTCCAACCTCGGCTAGTTTTCCTCCATGTAGGAGTAGCTCAGCATGCAGTGTCGGTGGAAGCGCCCACAGATGTCAGTGGGAGCGCCCACCGATGTCAGAGGGACCGCCCACCGATGTCAGCAGGACCGCCCACCTGCATCCCGAAAAGAAAGGGCTCAAGGTAGCTGAAACATAGATGTTCCCAGGCGTGCTAATACTGGAAAGTACAATGAACCTTTTTGTGTACGTGGATACATGAAGTTAAAAAGAATCCTGGTTGCTTTGCGGTAGAGTTACAAAATGAAATACATGAACTTTACAGGAGCTGCTTCAATCAGAAATAAATGACCTGAACTGGCTGCTATGAGACACAAGAGAGAAATGAAAGCAGGCAGAGAAGAGATTGGGCGAACAGCAAGTGTCTTATAAGTGTGAAAAAGAAAAGCAATTTGGAAGTCTGTGCCAAATGTTACGGAAGTAAGCGCTCAAGCAGAAGTGCTACTGACAAGTCTTATATCCAGAGAAAGTAGCTTGCGCTGAATGTTAATTTATAGAAATTACCAAGAAGAGCCAAGACTAACATGGCGTTTAGTAAATACCAAGAAAAAACACTAGCTCCAAGCACTCTAGTATTACACCACTGGCAGGTGGGACATTCTGTGACAACACAAAGAAAATGTTGGAAGTGTTTCTAAAGGAGCAGTATGGCCACTGGCATATTTACCTTCAGTCCTACACTAGGCCTAACCAAAGGCAGCACCGCCTCCTACCCACTCCGTGACACTGTCCTTTCTACTAGCCATTGGCATATGACACCATATCCACTTTTAAAGGAATCATGGAAGGAAAGTATGGAGGACTGTGCCGACCTGGTGTTAATGGACCAGTTGGTGTAATCATTCATATGACTTTTAACTGGCCGATTGAGTAGTTGTGTTACAGGGAGCCTAATTGCCCAATAGGGTGATCAGGCTTCCTGTTACCCGCCCCTGGAAATGCCACCCTAGACCTGGACCCAGTCGGCCTAGTTAAGAATACCCCACTGCCCCACGGATTAAATATAGTGTGATAGTCCTACCGAAGGACAGGGGTGGCCTGGCTCTGCCCTGCCCCCGCACATACTATCGGGCCTGTCACCTTCTGCGTGTGCTTGAATGGTCCTGTGGGGTGCGGCGTAAGCTATGGGTGGGGGCTGAGAGTGCTTCGCTCCCTGTTCCGACGAGTTCTCTGCTGGCTTGCCACTGCCTGTGCCCGTCGTGTAGCTGCTTCTCACCCTTTTGTCTCCGCAACGCTTGGGGTGTGGCACTCCTTTCTCCGCACTACCACCATCTCCACCATTCCTTCCCCCCTTACGCCGATCCGTGATAACCCTGACTTCCTTCCGGGGTTGGGAGTGGACCTCTTCCCTGAGGTGGCAGCTAGGGGGGTGTCCGGGATCCAAGCATTCTTGTCCTCCCGTGACTTGAAGCCATTGAGGGACCTGGTGGTTGCTGATCCGCCGGCCCCTCTCGATCGTTTCCACTATGCCCAACTGGGCAACTTCTTTCGGACTTTGGTCCGTAAGCACGAGATCTTCCGGGACCTTACTGTCTTCGAGAATCTTTGCGCGCGGGATGAGACCCCGGCTCACGGTGTGTCTTTGCTTTACGGACTCCTTCTGCCCGCTATTTACCCCGCTACCCCGCCACATGTAGGAAGATGGGAGACCTCACTGAATCTGACCCTTACAGAGGGACAATGGCATAAGATATCGATCCTTATTCACCAGTGCTCCACTAGTAACCGGGACCAGGAGATGTCCTAAAAGCTCTTGGCCGGTTGGTACCGCCCTCCGTCCACGCTGGCCCGATTCAATCCCGACGTACGAGATGAATGCTGGAGGTGTGGGGCTTCCCCGTGTTCAATCCTTCACTTATGGTGGTCTTGCCCTCGGATGCTCTCTTTCTGGACTACTGTCCATTCTACTCCTCAAGCTCTTACTGGCAGGCGGCTACCGTTCACCCCTGAGTTCCTCCTACTGCTGCATATGCCCTACCCTGTCTCTTGGTACAAATCTACGATACTCCGCCATCTCCTGGTGGCGGCCAAATCTGTCATCCCCCTACATTGGGGTGAACCGGCCCCGCCCTCGATTCGGGAGTGGATCCTGCGGGTGGAGCGGAGACGTACCCTTGAGGAGCTGATGTGCTCGGTAGATGACAGGTCTGATAAACATCCTCGTCTCTGGTTTCACTGGGTGCAATACCTATCTAGCCCCGAGATCCGCCCTCATCTGGCGGCCAAACCCGTTCCATAGTCCCACCTTGCTTCCCCCCCCTTTTTTTTTTCTTTTCTTTTTTCTCTCTCTCTCTCTCTCTCTTTTTCTTCCCGTTCCATTTTTACCCTCAGCTTCCTGTTTCCCTTTCTCCTTCCTGGATCCTTTGTCTTCCCGTCCCCTTCCCGGTCCGTCGCGATACCACGTTTGCCGCTCCGTGGGTGCCTTCTTTACGGTTGCTCGAGGTACCTCGTCCACTGTGCTGCAGCCCAGCCCCGACTTCCCCCTGATGTCGGTCGCTTTTCGCCTCCCATTTGAGTTGGCACCTAACTGTCCATGCCTCCATAGTTTCCCGGACTCGCCGGCCCCGCTCCACTCGGAGCCCTCCACACATGCTACATCCTGTTGTGTCACGGGCCGCGACGGAGTCACTTATCTGGTAAACTATTTTGATTGGTCCATCATGCTTCCATTGTCATTTTGCTGACCCAGATGTGATGTTCCCAAATGTATACCCACCATACTGCATATTTCTTCTTACTGCATATGTTGTGATGGATTTGGACTGTACCCTTATTCGTGTCTCCCCCCTCCCCTTCTTCTTATTTGTGTATCCCCCCCCCTTCCTTTGTTGGATTTCTCCAAAAAAAAAAAAATGCTTAATAAACATTGATTTACCCCTAAGAATACCCCACTGAGCATGGCCATAGATATATAATTCACTTACAGATGATTCATGCAGTGCATTACCAATGCAATGCCATGGAGAATCCATAGGGTGTAGTAGGAGCATTATTAAACACTCATCTACAGACACCAGACAAGCCAGAAGGCTTGTTTTCCCCCCAGAAATCTCATGGTGCTGCCACAACCACAAGGGATTCTGGGTAGGCGCATGCAAATAAGGTTATCAATTATCACCTTTGCCTCTATATCCACTTTATACATGGATCCCTTGAAAGTGATTGCCCGCTGTACAGGACAGCCTTTAGACAAAACTCAGGAAGAGGTGCAATAGCCAGATCACCACTCATGGACAGCTGTTTCATCGTTAATGGGACTCGTCAGCGTGGGGTTGGGATACTGGCTTAATAGTTGAGGCTTGGGGTAACCAAGAACTGCCATTACATAAGTTATGGTGGGTAAAGGTGATGGAAACCCTTCCACTTAAAATTAAGGGGGTAGTAGAAGCATGATTAAACACTCATCTACAGTAATGTAATGGAGAATTCATAGACATGTTAATGCTGGAAGGGGTTACCCACTAGGCTAATAAATATACAAAGTTTTTAGCTAGAATAGTGAAATAGTAGTTGTGTCATTTTACAAAGCTGCTAAAGCAGTCTAGTTTCATGTAACTAATATTAAGGCCAGCGGAAAGTAAATAACACATGAAAAGTGTGCACCACGTGAATCCAGCAGGTGTTCACGTGTGAAAGGATCACACAAAGTCCTCCCCAAACCTAAAGATGGTGTCACCTTCCCGCCAATCATTTGCTCGATGTATTGATTAATCCAGCCTAATTAATTAGTGCTATTCGATTATATAGAATATGCTCAATGACAGTGACTAGTCCATGAGTAGAAGTATGTCTTAAACGTTTGCTGGCATAGTCATGCACTAGAGGAGTTTGATCACTCTAAAATAAAAGATGTTAACCGTGAAAAACATGGCTCCAAGAACTGTTAATCACTGTTTCGTGAAACAGTTTTCAGTTGTAACACTAGATGTCAGTGTTTGTCTTATCAAGAATAGCTCTGCGGATCTAAAAAACATACCACAGTACCATAAATAAAGAACAAAGACATCACTTCTCTAATGTATAGTAATGGCTTTATAGGAAGGATGTAGAAATTTTATTTGCTTAAGAAAATTGGCATGGCATTGCCTTCACATTTGTAGAGTCTGGCTTTACTAAATACGTGTGTTTATAGTATACATCATTTATCATTAGTGTCCACAAGTCATGGTCATCCCTCATATGTCCAGTGCATGCAATCACATGGTCCCAATGCCTAATACATCCATTATGAACCAATTATTATTCCGACCTCCTATATTGGTATTAGCGTGTGTTACTGGATGGGTTATATGTAGTCATGTATTTTTTATGAGCACCTGAAACATGCTTGTACATGAACTATAATTGTAATGTGTGTTTAAAGTATGCAAAATATACAGATAAAAGAAGAGAGAACACAAATATTGGCTATATCCAATCTTCAGAATCTATGGTGGAATGTTTTCAGACACATGACTGCCAGCATCCCACCATTTTTGACCTGCCCCAGTTATATAACATCTGAGAGTACTTGTGAGCAGCAAATGTTCCATAGTACTTGCTGGGTACACATTGTTAGCAACTAAGGTCAGCAAGGAGATGGAAATTAGCTGACTCACCTTAAGTTTAGGTAGGTTGTAGATATGAGCCATATGGAGTGGGTGTGGCTAAACATCACTCCCCTGTTCAGAGAAAGAAGAAAGTGACCCTGAGACTTTGGGTAAAGTATGCCCATAGAATGCCTAAAACACTGTACTCTGTAAAACATAGACAGCGTGGACTGCGCACGCATTGTAAAACCATACACATACATACATACAGTACACACAGACAATTACTCTGCCCCATCATCACTGCAGCTTGTACAGCTCTATCTCCCTCCGCTCCCCCTCTTACCTCATGTCTTACCTCATGTGGATCCCTGTCTTCACTGCACCTCGTAGGGATCACATAATGGCCGATGAGCTCCTTGGTTACCTGGCTGTCTGGGTGCCATGCACCTGTGGCACCCGCCTTAGTGCATCCCTGGTCTTACTGTACCCAAAAACCAGACAGTAGGCAGGGTTATTCTGCACTGTATAACCCCGCCTACTTTAGGCTCCACCCCTTATATCAAGCTAGTTTACCAGCATTTACGCAGTTTGCGTCTCTCAGACATACACAGCTTAAACACAATGATGTCTGTGTGCGGTGTAATGCATTGTGCTTAGGCAGTATATTTATGCCAGGACTGCACTCCAGAAAAATTGGACTATACTGGCAAACTCGGGACCGTTGGCAGGTATACCCACTGGTTTTGAAGCAGATCTGGACCTGCCAATCAAATACAGCACTGGCAGAATCACTTCATGCATTTGCAAGACCACATGAAGATTTAAAGGGGCCACTCAAATATCATATGTGTTAAGTTCAAATCATTTGTCAAACTGGCACATTGAGCATTGTAGGTGAATGGTGGATTTCAGTGAGATGCTCTAATGGAGGATGTGCTAAAGGCTTTGCTGCAGGCAACCACTGCACACCACTGGGCCACTGCTGTACAACAAGAAACCAACAGGATACTCGGTGCTCAATTACGCGAGCAGCAGAACATTTCACAGATGCTTCAACAGGTGGTGCAAGTACTAGCTGGTAAGCTTGGTGAAACACAGCTACAGAATCCCCATGGTAATGGTGGGATCAAAGCAAGTAAATTCCCCCTGCAGCTGACAGAGTCTGATGAAGTGAAACCTTAACTTATGACATTTAAAAGGACTGCTGAGAGAAAGAGCAATGGCCACCCGAACAATGGGCTGGTCTGCTAGCACCATTAGTACATAGTTACATCATTACATAGTACATAAGGTTGAAAAAATACCTAAGTCCGTCATTCCTTCTACCTAACCTTCCTACTCTTGATCCAAAAGAATGCAAGATTGAGTGGAGAACCCCAGAAAGCATATATTGGTCTGGAATCAAACCATGCTAATAATGCCAAATTGAAATACTGAACAAAGAGAATTACGGACTCACTTGGGTGTTAGTGTCCTTCAGAGATTCCATTCTTGGACAATTCGACAAGATAGAGCTCCACGGTCACAGATATACGACCTGATTCACCTGCCACACTAATGGCTGCAACCCTGATTCAACACAGCTGCGCAGGTAGCGTTACACTCGCTGATGGATCATAAGGGACCTACCTTCATCTCTTTGCAGATGGATCATCTAAGGAAACCCTCACACTGCTGATGAGATGACTGTCCCTGTGGAAAGATATATGATGGTTGCTGATGTGCTAGAAACAACTAGAACAAAGGCAGAACACAAAATTCCAGAACGACAGTAAACCTGGTAGGACTGTTACTGGCTTCAAGAGTGTGGGAAAATGGTTAATGAAAGTCTGCCTGCATTATTCTGGCCTCTTGGAGTACTTCTGCAAAGCAGACCAACAGCGCGACCCTCAGAGACACCATCACCCCCATTCCTCCAGCCCAGCCGTGGGGAGATGGTGTTATCTATATAACGCAGCGAATAGCGGAGAAAAAAGACCAAGAAAGAATACAGAAGAATACAACAAGATGAGAACAAGAACTGCGGAAAAGGAGACATGGACACGGAAGCTGGAGGGAGAGTGAATGCGGGTGAGTGACAACGAATCTCCAGTTCGTAAAAAGCTTCCAAATTTAGACTGAACCAAAAAAGGCAGGCAATAAAATTTTTAGTTTTTTGTCCATTTGCACAAGTGAAAGATACAGTAACTTTATGGGAATGTTTGTCATACTTGTACACACCTGTCTCTCTTTCATCCTTAATGATCGATGGGGGCCCTGTGCCATCCCTGTTTGAGTAATATGCGAGTCATTCAGCCACCCCCCATTGGATGCCATTCATAAGACAGCTCTAAAGTGACTGAAGCACACCGAGATGGACACAGAGAGAAAGAACACAGCATATAGAAAGACACTCAGCAGAGACAATTACTAAATTACAAAGTGTGTAATAACCTGAGGGTGTCCAAAAACGGTGAGGGGTGTCAAAGAGTTTCCCTGCCTGCTGTGCCATTCTGGACCTGTTTCTACAGATATTGAATTCTAGTCCTGAAGAATTTGAACAACTAAGAATATATTCTAACATTTTCACCATAAATGTGATTGATTCAATTACCTTTTTACCTGTGTTTGATTTGTATGATGTTTCTCCACGCTTACGTGCACATTTCTTCTCAGGTGTGTGCATAATACCAAAACTGTTTTACACCTCAAGTCATTTTTGGCCAACGTACAACGTGTAGGTCAAGAGATATTGATGTTCCTCTCTGAAGAGGTTAACATCTTTAAATTCTTGAAAGATGCATGCGGTTACTAGCAGGTTAGGACCTGTCAATGTTGATTTGTAAATTCTGTCATATCTTACTGCTTCTTAAATGCTCCACATATTTTCTCTGGATGAGCTCATGGTTCTATTTTGGAATAATGAGAATGTTAACTCTTTAATTTAATAAATAGAATATTGAGCCATCTCTTATCTTCAGAGTGTGATATACTGGTAATATAATGCCATACCTAAACACAATAATGTTTTTGAAGGCTATGTAAAAAAATGAAAGAATAGCACTGTAAAAAAATTATATATAGGAGATCTGTACAATAAATGTATTCTGTGGAGATCTGTACAATGAATAGTTAAAGGAATTTAACAAAGTGCAGGAGGCAAGTTTATCTCAAAGGAAGAGAAATGTTAGAACAAGAGGCCATAGTCTAAATTCAGAGGGTCTGATGGTTAGATGTAAGGAAGTTTAACTTTACCAAGAGGGTGGTAGATAAATGGAACAGTCTACTGGCAGAAGTGGTAGAGGCTTATACAGTGTGGGAATTTAAGACAAGACCAGGGACCGATTAAGGTCTGAGCATTTACATCAGGAAAGGGCAGACTAGATGGGCCAAATTGTCCTTATCTGTCTTCAATCTATCTTTCACGTGGTTCAGAATAACCAGGGGTATATTTTCCTTTGGGGCCAACCTAGGACAACGCCTCCAGTTGTCTCCACCTCTGTTAATGGATCTCCAGTACACTAAAAGGAGATGTGATCCTTTAGGAAACAGCGCAGTGGGATATAAGTCATATAGCATAAAAAGCTCGGTTGGGGAGATCAAAGATCTCCTTTGTAACTGGCTCATTCTTCATAGGGACACTGGGCGTGATGGCTTGAGAGGGCCATCTGCCCCCCGTTTTGTACCTGGAGACAGCTGCCCCCTGGATCTTCCGCCCTGGGCATGTCACTGAGAATAATACACAAATATTTCCAGAATGTACCAAAAATTTATATTTTATCTAAATTATTTTACATATCTTGACCAGTTACAAATCCCTCACATCTGTGAAACAGAATGCTACAAAAAGGTATCTGTGTGTTAGATTTATATTATATATATATATATAAATATAATTTTAAGATATAATCAGTGATAACTAGAATATGCAAATTTTTTTGTGAGTTTCATTTTTTTTTAATATTCACTATAGTAATTATGAGGTTACGCAACTTTTAGGAGTTGCACAAAGCAGCCTATTTATGCTATTTTTCCTGTAGCTTTGCCTACTGATCTGAGAAACGCGGGAACATGCCCTCTGAGTGTCTTACGCATTCCCATTGACTGTTTATTAGGCTCGTGTATTCCAAATTCACTACGTTTGTCCTATTTCCAAATATTTGTCATAGATAAGCCAATCAATCATCTGAGGAAAGGCCTGTCCGTTCATGCATTACCTGCTGAGAACATTATGTACCGTACATGGCGAAATGCTTTTGTTTTCTTTACTATTAATGAATAGTTATCTTAAGACCGGGCATACTGACAATTAATTTAATGTTGCCAAGGGTAAATAACAATAATAATATGGTTATACTAAAAAGCCGTTTTGGACTGTTGTCTTTCACATAATGGAAACACAGGACAGGATATTAAAATAACTAGTACAATATTATTTTTATGGCATATGATTACTTATTACTCAACCAGTGAAATGTTTTTTTAGGGACCCTAAAATAACTAGGAGGCTCCTCTTACACAAAATATATATCATTCAAAAATAAGTCTACTTAAATGTACTTTTTTAATATATATATATAAACCCCAGGCACTTCAATTAGCACATAACTTTACTATATATATATATATATATATATATATATATAAACCCCAGGCACTTTAATTAGCACATAACTTTACTCCAGAGTTAGTCATCTCCAGCATTTGTGATGGACATTTGACATCCTCATGCCTTGACATGGACACGTTGCCTGTGTATGGACTCTTTTCTGATCCTTGCACTATCCATTACTCACACCTTCTGTGTTTGAACAATTAATATAATTAATAATGCAGGGTGAGGGTTAATTCAATATTTTGGACCACATTCATATTTGTAAAGTCTCTCGAAATAACGTCTTCTCAGTTTGGCTTGAGATCCCTCATAAAGGTTAATTGAGTGAAGCATATAACCTTCATATCTATCCTCTTGGTTTGTCATTTTATGTTAGCTAATTAACATTGTTTTCCCATCTCACATGAGATATAGACGTTCCTTTCTAAATCTATTAATGTTTATTATTATTAGTATTATTACTGTTGTAATCGGTATAGCATAATTTTACTTCTTGTAGTACCTACATTCTGCTTGTACACTAATATACTGAGGGCCGGCCGAAGACTTAACGCCGCCTGGGGCGAAGTTTAAAACGCCTCCCTCCCCCCGCCGACGCCGGGGGGGGGCGGCATTTTAAACTTCGCCGACGCCATTATCTACCCCCACACCCCCCCGGTACTTACCTTTAAACAGTCCTGCGGCGAGTCTCCCTGCTCTGCCACGGTGCCGGCTTGTAATGCTGAGCGCCGGAAATTGACGTCACTTCCGGCGCTCTGCATTACAAGCCGGCACCGGGACCGAACAGGCAGACTCGCCGCAGAGGAGAGAGAGGGGCGCCGAGCGGGTAAGCGAAAACCACTCGGCCCCTCTCTCTCTCTCTCTCTCCTCCGCTTCAAAAAAAAACAAACAAAAAAAAAAGCGCTTGGGGCGGCAAAGTGCCGCCCCTTCTAAAGTGCCGCCTGGGGCAATTGCCCCAGTCTGCCCCATTATAGGGCCGGCCCTGAATATACTGTATATCATCTATCTCTGTACTCTGTTTGTCTTCTGTGCCTGACCTGTCTGTCGTTCTGTCTCACTGTCTTTTCAGATCTGTCTTGTCAACCTTATTGGTTTTACCATGAGTTGCCCCAGCTTTTCAACTTTGAGCCTCTAGTCTTGGCTAGTACTTAGTGGTTAGCAGATCTGGTAGGTAAGAGGTATTAGATAGCTTAAATCTATCCCACCATGCTTGGTTGATAAGACTTAACTCATATGGTCAACCCATTGAATAACTTTAAGTACATTTCCAATTTCTTAGTACAATTTTCTGATCTGGAACAGACTTATGTTGCCTTGCTTCTCAAGATGGCAAATGCCACAGAAATGATTTAGAAGAGTATAGACAGGAGAGAGAGGGTCTTCAATGTACCTAATACCGATGTCCTGTGTCACCCAAAATGGTTCTACTGTCACATACTTAGTCTAGCTCTGTACAGCTATATCATGGATGTGTCTACGTCTTACTTCTTTAGGCAGTGCGTTCAACCCCTTCTGATCTGTAAGGAAAACCATTATAAGTGCCCAAAAGGATGATTTGCGAAGAGGAACGCAGCTGTATTACCTATCATAGAGGAAAGGTAAGGGCTACATCTCTAAATAGAAGATAGACAGGGAGACAGAGAGATAAAAGCCCTAAACGCTGATAATCCAGATTTAATATGTCGTATACTATATAATGTCTGGTAAATACAATTGTTGACATTTCTAAGATTATAAAGACATTTTTCTTAACATTAATAGCCCCCCTACCCCCAGGTTAAATCTTATTAAGGAAAGACAACAATAAATAATTAACTGGTTTAAGGTGGAAAGGATCCAATACATATTAAATTACACATTGCTTTTTTATACACATATATTATACCCATGAACATATCCCGAGGGGGTATAATTAAGACTCCAAAATATACTGTCAAGTTCATTCATCAAAGTAGCACAAGCTGTAGTCACTTTAAGTTAAACGATTCTTGGAACCACATATCGATTGCATCAGCCTGAAAGAATCACGTTCATATAAGCAGAAAAATAAAATTCCCAGTGAATGTGAACAGAATATAATAACAGTAATGCTGTTGGATGCTGCTTGATCAAAAATACTGCAAATAAATGAATGCATGAATAAGTGTATTAAAATACTGAAAACATGATAAATACATATTATTATTTATTGGTTTATATAGCGCCATCAAATTCCGTAGTGCTTATTTTTCCCGTATCTGCAATATCTCGGTTGTATTTATACAGTACTTCGGCCCTCTACAAAGTAACTCATGTATGTTACGAGCAATGAGCATAGAAACGAGAAATTGCAGTTTTCGATAGACTGAATATTGTTCTCTTTCTGCTATTTATTTTTACAAAACAGACAGCTGGCCCAAAAACTAAAGAAGGGTCGGTTTTAGCTTCCAAGCTGCAGTTCCATGTAATGAATAAAACTTTATAACTCTATAAAAATAGAGTCCAAAAATAACCCTGTATTACTATTATTCAAACCTTGTCCAAAAATAATCCTTTATTGTGTCTTCTTTTACCACAATTATGTGTTCTCTTGGAATGTTTCAGAGCATGTGACGAAAAAGGACGGTCACTTAAGTGTTTCAGTAGTGGCTAAAAAAATAAAGAACTTAAAAAGGAAGATGAAAAAGAACAATGATATCCATCTTTGCCAGAATGCAGCAGATGTAAAAATGGCTGCTGGTTGCACAGGAGCAGGTATGTATACTTGGTGTTTGGAAGCTGTATTGCATTTTCAGTATTTCTGTATGGGCCCCATTCTATTAACACCATTAAAGTCTATAATCTTTTATTTTTGGCATTATTTCCTTTCCTTTGGCTCCGGGGCGTACCTTTATTTGGCACCCGGGGCGGATCCTGTATGTGGCAACCCCCCACTTTAAAACAATTAATGTTGACAAGAATATTTATTTCCCAAATTTGTATGCCAACTGAAAAAAAACTATAAATCTGAAAAATATTAACTTATTAATAAGTTTATATAAATAACATTTACTGAACAGATATGGTACAGCATAACTCCTACATACTGAGCCAGTCATTGACAGTAGAGCAGCATAACCCCCCTCACTATATACTGAGCAAGACATTGACATGGTATGCCTCTGCCCCTGAAACAGCCTGCCTGTACCACCTCTGTCTCCCCTATCTCCTGCCTGTACAACAGTCTGCCTGTCTCATTTCTGCCGCCAAATACTTATACATTCATTCACTCACTCATTCTTCTATTCACCCTCCCGCACCCCCTTATTGCCTCTATTCTCCCGTCCAGGTGAAGCAGGAGCCTGGGAGGGAAAAGAGTTTTGTCGCACAGTGTCCTGCTGCTGCAAACATGGATAGATTGCCAATGCGAAAGTTTAATGAATACAGGTTAAAGAAGGACTGTCCCTCCCAAAGAGGTACACTTAAATGTTTATCTGGTCTGGTAAACCTATATTCTTTTACACGGAAAAAGATATTTATTATATTATTAGCTGGCTTAACAGGAACAATATTAAATTGTATAAACACAATAAAAAAGGAATTACAAAAGAAATGAAGCATGTTTACATGGTTTCTTAATGACAGAACAAGATAAGACCAGTATGTAGAATTTAGAAACATACCATGCGCCGTCTGTTGATAGAACTACATGATGTGCCAAAACATTTTAGCTGTCAATGAGCTCTCTGCTCCTTTGAAACCACAGATATAAATATTCACATGCACACATATACTGTATATGTGCACATATATATATATAGTACAATATCACATCATATGCATCAACAGACAATATATATATTATAATTTATTATTTTTTTTACTTTTTCTTAAATATTTTTTGAACAATCACAGTGATTATATCCATAGTATTTATTTTTAAAATGATTTAAAATTTATATATAATTATATTTATTATTATTCTCTTTATTATGCACTAATATATTCCACAGCACTGTACACTTTAAAGAAAGGGTGGTTAACAAATACATAAAAATCATACAGTTACACATACAGATACAACACCTGTCTAAGTTTAGATACTGGGGAATTGTGATTTTTATTCATTTTATTTTGTTTGGCGGGCATTAGCTACAACGTAAGTTTGTTTGATTTACATAGTCATAGTAAGGCTAGGTTTCCACTTGTTTTTTTTTAATTTTTTCTAAAAACGCCCATAAAAACGCCAATTCAGCCACATGGCGTTTTTTAAGTGAAAAAACGCTGCAGCCAGATGTTAGCTGTTCTTCAATAGGAAATGACATCAGGAGGGGGCAGATACTTGCCATTTATCCTAATCCCTTTTAGCTGGGTGACAATTCTAACGTGTAAAGGCTGGAAAAACTGCCTAAGGTCCACAGAAAGGCTAAAACGCCAGAAAAAACTCCAGTTTTCTTGGCGTTTTTCCTGGCGTTTTTCATCAAGAAAAAAACGCAGGACAAAAACCCAAGTGGAAACCTAGCCTAAGAGGGGAATTTTATTAAATTGATTGAATTTTATTTACTAAGAGTACCTGGTGGGTGTGTATAATTCATTTGGGTGTATAGTTAATTAGGGTTAGTACAAAGGTTAAAAAAGCAAACAAAAAAATGCATGTTAAGGTAGGTAGTAGACTTGGGCGCCGGCAGAAAGTTCATGTTTGTTTTCGGGGGAAAAAGTCTTCGTATTTAACCAACTTTGGCATGGAAATAAGAAATAAACGCGTAGAAGAAGTTGAGTTAAATGTTGAGATTCCGCACCTCTTAGTATAGTTAAAATATCGGCCGCAGCGACAAAACGAATGAAATAAGATTTTCACATTGCACGCATTATTTTTTTTGTCCAGTGATGTGTTCGTTCGCTATACAGACGAATGGATGAAACGGCCATATGCGGCACGAAAAGGCATTCGGACGAAAACGAATGTACAAGTCTAGTAGGAAGTATGTTAGTTTTGTAAGTTAAGTGCTGTGGGCTTTTTGAGGAAGTTGGAGATTTTATTAATTTTATTTAGTCAGATTATGTGGTGAGTGGGTGATTACACGGGTGGCAAGTGCTTGCCAAGGAAGACGGAAGTCAGTATGACGGGCTTTAAAAAAAATCACCCATTTGTTAATTATTTTGAACTAAAATTTGCTTATCCCCCCCAAAAAAATTGTAGGAAATAGCCTCTGATAAAAATAGGAATCCAGAAATGTGTGTGGTCCATGTAATTTCCCATACCTGTGCCAGACCCATGCATGTGGGCCATTGCTTTGGGGTTTTATGTGAATGTGTACATATCCACACAGAAAAAAAGCTGTGAAATTGCAATTATTTGAGAAAAACGCTTTAGTTTTTTTTGAAGATGTCGAAAATGGTGCATTTCAAAATGGCCAGCAGCAAATATCCGGGCTTGTCTAGTTTTCAAAAATACATTGTTTTCTTGGGTTAAATGGAGTCATCGACCCGTTAAATCGATTGGTAAAAAATTCCAAAAAGTTTGAAAAAAATGGAAATGTACATATTACAGTTAATACCCCATAACATTTAAAAAAAACGTGACATATCTATGTATGTGGGACTTTGCTATATCCAGGGACTATTTTTGAATTAAGAATTATTTTCTGTATTTCTGTATTCTGTTGAAGAAATTAGTTGTGATACTGTGGAAAATGATTTTTTTACCCACATTTTTATATTAAATCATAGCGTATAGCCCTGGGGAAAACTACCAATGAGAACGACTTAGGGATAATGGTAGACAACAGACTTGGCAACAGTGCACAATGCCAGCAAGCAGCTGCTCTTTACAGAGGATATCATCTTGCCTCTTTACAGGTCAATGGTAAGACCTCACCTTGAAAGGACATTATAGAACTAGAAAAAGTGCAAAGGAGGGCTACAACATTATTAAAGGGGATTGGAAGATATAAAGAGCTCTTCAGTGACCTGTACAAAGAACAAGAGGTCACCTTCTGAGACTGGAAGAGCGCAGGTTTCATAGACGACAAAAGAAGGGATTCTTTACAGTGAGGACAATTAAGGTATGGAATTCACTGCCTAGGGAGGTAGTGTTATCCAGTACATTAGATGCCTTCAAAAGGGGTCTCAATATTTTCTTAGAAAGGCATGATATACAGGGCTATAAATAGAATTAATATTTTAGAGCTTCTTCATCCAGGGTGTAATCCGATTGCCTCTTGGAGTCAAGAAGGAATTTTTCCCCCTGATGGCAGAATTCGAAGTAGCTTAATTAGGGATTTTTTTTGCCTTCTTTTGGACCAAGAGTAGAAAGGTTAGGTAGAAGAGTTGAACTTGATGGACTTTTTTCAACCTTATGTACTATGTAACTACGTATATAATTGAGTTTTAGAAGAAAGTCTTAGGTTTCCTAGATAAACCCCCAAAATTTATAAATGAGAGGGGGGGGGAACTACAGTTGAACAAAGACATAGTAAAAATGGTGAAATTACTTGCATCCTTGCAGTGTAAACTAGTGTAAAATAACCATGTCGTTAAAGGGTTAATAGCCTGATAAATTGAATGCAACACATATGATTATATACTTTAAAGTGCAATCCTCTACTCCAGATTATCTACTATCCTGAATCTTAAATCCACGTATAGGATATTAATATTTTTTTTTACTTAAACCTTAGGTTTTATCATTAAAAAAAAAAGAAATATTTACATTAAATGCCCAGAATATGTGTTTCATGTGTGTGAGAGCTACAAAACATCTGAGATGTGACAGTTCCACTTTAATAGGCAATTATATGCAGTATCATAATAAGAATAATGGCAATAGATGTATTGGTCCCAGAAAAGATGGCGTCTCTAGTTGAAGGCGATACATTTTGTACACTTCCTCAGATCTTTTTTCTCTCTGAAAAAGAAGCACTGGAGGTCCCAAAAGCTTATGTGACTCTATATATGTTTGATTGATGACACAATAAATGTTAATACCTTAAGTAAAGACTCTCACCATCATAAGAAGGTGTCAGGCAAAGAGGAGTCCAGCGCATGAATAACTTCTCACCCCCATGAATAATCTTTCACGAGTAGACCACAAAGAGTAGCTTTTGATGCTCTAAAAGATATCATTTTACTTCTATTATATTCTTTGTTAATGCCTGAATGCAGGTAGTAGTGTATTGTAATGTTCTAGTGTATCCTAGTTTGCCGTACACCTGTGTGCTGTAGCTGTGACCACCTCTGAATCAACATGCTAGCTGAAATATATTGGCCTGTTTTATCTCTTGCGTTAAAAAATTACTTTTAATGCTTCAGCTAAATAAATATAGTATTTGTTTCATATAATGTTTCTGAGCAGTTCATTTTATACGCTACATAATGGTATTTGTTGCCTGCTCAGCAAAAGGCAATACCCGTGACCCTTCCATTTGTTAATGGAGACCAGATATTAATTTTGGTTTATTATTTTTTTGTATTTTATGTATTTTTTAATACATGAATTCTGGTAGTTTATAAGACTCTTGCAACTTTTTGCAGCAAAACCTATACTGTATGTTATGCAACATTATACTGATTTGATAATTAGTAAATATTTTGCCACAAAACCATATTTCTGGTGACATAGTAGTGATCTCTCCCATTTCAGACTTCTGGCATTTGTTCAAGCTGTGCCTTTGGAAGCAGGAGACTGATTTCATTCACTTTTTTGGCTCATGGCTAAATTCAGGTTGGAACATGAAACGGTTCCGTTTGCACCGCCAGGGCTTATTGAAAGAGCAAACATGAAAATGAAAACACTCTCTGTTTACAGTATCAAATATTTTAAATAATACCCATCCCAAAGTGGGCTTGATACATATTTTGATCTGATGTCAATTTTGTTGAGATAGAATGACTTGTGTGTAAAGGACATTGTGTAATATGAGTTACTAATCCTCAATACAAACAAGAATACATAACCCAAATCACAGAGCGGATTCTTTTTTCTTATTCCTACTTACTCAAGGTCTTATTACAAGGAACACTGTTGTTTGTAATGGAATAGTGGTGGTATAAAGTGGTATAAATGACAATGGTTTGTATTTTCATTGAAGCAGGAAATGTATTTACTCTAGAATTTGGTAAGAAGAAAATCAATCATTGACAACGTACTTTTATTAATTCAGTTTCAAGCTTTAGGAATGCCAAAAGAGTTAACCCCAACACAGGTTTCCCGATTTGGCTCTACCGTTGGGCTATGGTAGAGTGACTGGCATTATATTTTAATGTAACAAGATCACTGATTTATTTTAAAAAATAATAAAATATTATCAGATATGAAAGTCCTCTCCTTGTCCAGGGGGTCTATACATCACACCTCTATAAGCAAACTTTATTTTGACATCATATCCTGGCGCTCTGCAAAAAGGACAGCAGCTGGACTACTTCAGGGCAGCACATTCTGTAAAGACGTCACTGGCTTGAAGGAGCCCATTCGACATCACATCCAATGCCCGAACGGAAGATGACTGGATATTTATGCTGTGGTTCGCCTTCTCACCGTTATGTGTGAATTTTGTTACATTGTGGCTTATCCAGCCAAATGGGTTGTCACCTCATTTACAAACGCAGGCATCGCAACATTAAAAGTCAACACTCATGCTTACCCCCAGACTAGCAGTAAGTGTAAACATTCTGCAACAAATGATTTACTTCGGAAACTGTAAACCAATATATTAATATCTTTTACAAAATGAAACAAGTGAATCCCTGTTGAATGAAAAGCTTTGTCGTGCCACAAGAATGTTTCAAACAAAATCTACAAAATAAATGTGAACAAACACGCCATTTGTCTTCGACACAACAGGAAAAATATAATACAGCTTGGCGAGGGACTAGAATAACTCGAATGATACTGAGCAAAAATAAACTGGTGCACCTGGGCCTGTGCGCGGCTGCCATGTTATAAATAGAATATGGGAGATATGGTGGCAGAGATAGCAGAAGGCCTTCTGAAGAGCGATTGAACATTGCCTTTGCACGTCTCCTCGTGTGTTCTCCGTAAGGGAGATAATGTAATAGACATTTTAATTACATGATCCTTTCTATTGCCTTTACAATACTAGATACCTTATAGAACTAATTGACATTTATTTAAGTAATAACAGCAAACAGCATGTAGTTGTGAGTACTACACATAAAAATCACTTAAAACATACCTTTAGACCTAGACTTTGCTAATGTATCATTGCAAAACATTTTGGTTGCATGCAATTAAACAGATCTCACGTTGCTTCTGTAAAGGGCCTGCTGTGGCCCGACGCCTCTGTGGTCCAACATTTCATTCCGCTGATTGGCTGCTTGAAGCAGGCAATCAGAGAGTGGCGTTAAAGCTCCCCGTTCCCGAGTCAGAGCTGGAGCTGACGGGCAGTAAGTATCGCGTCAGGAGATGGGTTCAGGACATGCTTATGAGGGGATTCCACATCATGGAACACACGTGATAATTCGGTGCATAGGATGGCTGGAATGGCCCTTTAACAGACCAGCAAATCACAAACATACCATATCCAAAAACCACATATTTCAAATGGTTTATGGGCAAGAAGCCATTCAGAGCCAGCTCATTGCTTTGCAAACATTATTGGTGTTGTGGGATACAGACGTGATAACGTTACAAAGACAGACATTTTCCCAAGTCGATGTGCAAGCGTTCCTCTGTAATCTGAGCAGGAATGTAAAGTTGAAACCAGGTGCTCCAGGTTAAATTAGGTTATTTTATGAATAGTAGAAGAGGGATGTTACAGTTTGCAGAGCAGTTTCAGTGATCTCATAATAACGGGCTTATTATTGGCTTATCAAATGAACATGTTCCTATACCGAGAACGGGACTGCTGGCATCGCCTATGCAAAATAAAAACCTAGCCATGTATCCTAATCACAGAATAACTGATGATTTGTGCGGAAATAAAACGGGTTTATTCATTGCAACAAGAGTGGGCAGGACATTTTGCAGCAGAGTTGCAGTTTCAGCTTCCCTTCTTCACAATGCATTATGAAGGGCAACCTCTGAGAGATTCTCAAATAACCGGGTTTACTCTGCATTTTAGATGCACGATTTCGTTTAGGGATGTGGTTAAAAGTATGGCTTGGAGAAAGATGTACTCAGGCTTTATAATGCGACCTTTTCACTGATTTCACAATGACTACAGTGAGTAGAAACTCGCAAACTCCCACTTTAGTGAATAAACATCAATTAAGTAACCACTGGAGTGCCAAATTGTAGAACAGAGGCAACGTTTGGCACCCCAGTTACTGTCTCCAGCACACTCCAGAAGGACAATGATTAACTCTTAGTGTAAAAGCTTTGCACAAGGACAAACTCAGCCTTAATCACAAAATCTAGAGTAGGCTGTAAGTATGTGTGTATATATATATATATATATATATATATATATATATATTAACCTTTTCAAGTCCAACACTAAAGGCACTCCGGCTTTTGTCACATAGAACTCCCAATATCTGAATACCTGGTAATTTAATTTTTCGCGCCGCAAGAATGGACAGGACTAGTCAAGCTAGACATACAGATGCTGAGGGGCTATTCGTTTATTCGTTCCTTTGGCATTCAATGGTTAATCATGTCTTGCTTCTGTTCCTAAAGGACACCTATGAGACCCTCCCCTACGTTCTGTTACTGTCTCCTTGAAATCATTTGACTAGTGCTAGCACAGGCAGCCTGTGCCTCGGGGAATTCTCACACATACTTTTGTTGACAGACTTTTTTCTGCAGCATGCGAGCTGAAATACTTTATATCGGGGATGGATTTAAACAGTACCATTTATTCTGCTCCAACGCTCTCATTGTTCCTGTTCTGACATTGATATACCATTCCAGATAAGATAATGAGTTCAATGAAACCTAGGATCATGCTGTTTGATCAGGTAAATTATTCATTTTTCCTTTCTAGTTTATAAAGCAGTTCTGTCTACTTTCTCTTGTAACATGTGTTATGGAATATATATATATATATATATATATATATATATATATATATATATATATATATATATATACGGTATATATATATAGCTATCTATATAGATATAGATATAGATATATAGATATATAGATATATATATAGTACAGCATTGTAGAATGTATTAGCGCTTAATAAAGAATAATAATTATTGTATAATATATATATATATATATATATAAACATAAATATCCTACATAAAGTGCTGCTTTAACCTCAAAATATTTAAAATACATGATTATCTATTGAAGAATTGTTCTTTGTCTTTTTCTTTAACATTGTCAGTTGTTTTATACTAGTATTCACAATAAAATGCATATTGAATGAACAATGTGGTGTGCATGCGTTTGAATGAACTCTGTAATGGTAATTCTGATTTGTAAATTCCAAAGGGGATGCTTATTAGTAAATAGATTGTTAAAGACCCTGTTAAAAGCAAGAGATTCACAAAACAAAAACATGTGTTCTTATCATTGTTTTTATGCTTTGGTGAAATTGGGAAGAAAATAAATTATCCAGATCCCACTAAAAAAAACTGACTACAGTAAAAAGAATGTAAAAGCTGGAACAATATTCTGAATTGTAATATCATTATAGGTATGGTAATGTCAATTTGTAGAATTGTTCTTCTATTTTATTATCAGCTTTTTAAGTTAAGTACAGTTATTTTTTTTATTTAGGACAATTCAATTTTTTTAAACTATGGAATTATTCATAATTTTTGCTGGGGACACTTTGACATATTTTGTGACACAAAGGCAGATACTGATTGCCTTATACATCGAAAAAGCTTTCTGTGCTGTTTTTATGTAAATATATTGTAAGATGCTCCATTTATGACAGCATTTCTGGCCCACATTTGTGAGTTTTGTGACAATAACGGCATACCTAATACATATGAATGCACCTGGTTAAACATGAAATGGGAATTGCCACATTACCTCAAATATATATATATTCTTATTAACCACTCGGTTTGCTATTTTCTCTGAGAATTAATAGAAATGCATCCTCTGCTAGCTTTTAAAATGCCTGAGGTGGATTTTGCCATCATGTTGTTTTACCCTAAGAGAGCTCGCAATAGCTTCACAGGAGACAGTAAAAATATTGTCACAGATGAATGGCATAAACTATTTCTTAAACTAAAACCACAGGTGGGATCCAGGAAGGAAGGTACACCTTCTTGCTTTGGATGGTGGCACGATATCAGTGCAACCTTCAATAAGGAATGGAGAAATTATTATTATTATTATATTTTATTATCTTTTATTATTATATTTTATTTGCCAACAATTTACGCAGCATTTTTTACAATACATATATTCAAGGGGTATGACAAGACTAGAATTGACAGACTAAGACAAACCGATACATTAGGTAGAGAGAGCCCTGAACAACCATTGACATACAATACAATGGCTATGCTGTTGGTTGAAAAAATGAACTTAAAAATAAACCTTAAAATGAATCATACACAGGATATGCTGTTATGAATGAAATTTTCTGCATCGATTTAGCATAGGAATGGGTCACTTGCTTACAGGGACACTACAGCCATCATATGCACTTTAATTCATATAACAACCACATGGCCCCTTTAACTTTTCAGGGTTTCCATATTGCAAAGCATGAGGGATACTGGCGGATCCCCAATGTGCATTTGTACTTCTTCCATCCAACAGCCAGATGTTATCAGCCAAACACACCTCCCTCCATGTAATATACTCATCTCCAGCGAGATGGTGGGTGAGGTGGTGGGGGGTCTGTCTAGTACTTTAATATGCATTCTTCTTTAGGTGGAATGTTAGGGACAGTAGACAGTCTCGTTAATAATTTTAGTGTTACCAAATGACTCTATACAGGTAACTTTGATCAATTACTATAACAGTGATTATACATTTTGTACTTAATTCTCTATCACGATTGATAGGCTTTCCTAATTTAACCACTCTAATCGCAGTACAATTAGTAGAACACTAAAAACAACAGTTCATCATGAAAAATGTTTTAACTTGTCTACCAAGCAGTAATGTGTGACAATTCTTTTTTTAGACTTCAATTGACTCTACTATGTTTTTATAACTAAAATTAGCCTTTAAGTTAGAGCCTTATTTTTACTAAAATTGATCAATACAGCTTTGTTTTAACAAAATAGTTTTTTTTCCATATAGCCCTTGTTAAGCATCTCCTATCACTCTGCTAAAATTTTATTCATATACAGTACATATAGTAAAATATCACATATTATACATTTTTCCTTAGTTTAGAAGAAAATAAAATGGAGAACAAAAAAGTAAGACAGAAAGAGGGATAGAGAGAGAGAGAGACAGAGAGATCGAGAGAAGGAAGAAAGACATGAAAGGCAGAGGGGAAAGTGAGAACGGAAGAAAGAGGAAAGAGAGAAAGGGAGGGAGGATACTGTATGTGTTTTCTCAATTGATTTAAAATGTCTGAGACGTTTACTATCGTGTCTTGTTTTCCTTTGATAGGAGAAGATAATCATGGGATTTGAAGATTCTTCATATGGTATGGATCTCTTGAACAACCCACAATAAGTATTTTTTCCTGCAACGTCCTTTAAGATCTGATATGGCGAGTGGACATGAATAATCCTGTTACAGTATGGAAACGTTTTTAGAATGTGAAAGTATTCCCATTCATTCCTCGGTTTTCCAGCATCCTTTTATATCCAGAAGAGGTATAAGTGACAGCTTTCATATCGAGAGCAATGGGAAGAACACAGAACTAGAAATTAGTGATAATTTGTTGTTATCTAAAGCTACTTTTACATGCTTGCCATCCCTGGGAGAAAGCAGCATTTCAGCTTCTGGGCTTGGTAGATATGCATTGGTTGATCAAGTCGTTAACACTGAAGATGAGTACCAATATAAGCCATGTGGATCCTTAGTAGACAATAGTTTGTCAAACATTAATACCACTTTAAGGAGGACTCGTGTTATTAAACATAAGCCCAGTGCAATCACCTTCCCTGATATTTCATTGGAAACGAAGATATGTGAGATTCTGGATGATGAAACCACAGAGGGAAAACTCAGTATTGACGAGGAAGTCTCTGCTGATGATGACGACGACGTGTTCACAGATTTACCAACCTATCATCTTAAATTCACTGGAATTAAACGGAGGAGATCGCATCCTAGAAATCGGAATGGTAATCACCTACCTGGCCAAGGGGATCAATTGCTTGGGAACATACAATGTGAGAATGACATGGCTGAGGAGGAAAGGAAAAGAAAGAAGCTCACGGTAAGCTTAATCTCCCCGACAAAAATAAACTTTTGTGAAATTCTATTATTTACTTTTTTATTTGGTTGGTGTCACTAAAAATATAAGTATACCTGCATGACCACTGTAATTCCATAACTTTTTTTTACCACAAAAGAGATTTTTTGAGGCCTAGTATCACTCCACACTCTTATCAACATATATTAAAAACTATGTCTTAGAGATTTGAGAGCTAATTTGTAACAACCACTTTCCGCAACATGAAATTGCTTTAATAGACAAAGATTAATACACATAAAAAAATTAAACACATTTTCACATAAAAGTTGGCAGTACATATATACTTAAATAGTCTCTGAATTCTTTAAGTATTTTTTTCCTCTTATAATTAGGTTAAAATATTTAAAACTTAACATGTTTCACCCATATAGAGAGGCATTCTCAGTAGTAAATAGAGTAACAAATCCTCCCAATTAGAAAGAAATTGCACGTTTCCTGAGTAAAACAGTTACCAAATATTTCATATTTTAAAATGCATATAACGTAAACAAAACTGTTTAAAAAGACACTGTTGCTTGATAATTGTGTAAAAAAACTAAAAATCTTTTGAGGTGTTTTGGTAGCAGCATTGTTCATTTTTCTCCACAAACTGGCACGGGAAACTTTTATTTCTGGCATGTATTAAAACTGTCAGACATGAGATATTGGGATACCTGGGGACTCTCTGGTTTTGACTAGGAGCCTCTGGGTACGGCCCTGCTTCCCTGGGTCTCCGGGGCAGAGGAGCGGTGTGTGGCCAGGCTTATACCCAACAACTAAAGGCTGTCTGGTGATAACTCTGCCCACATCCCTGCATTTAGCTAGCCCTGTTCACACAGCTAGTGCCACCCTGGCTAGCCCACAAATCCAATACCCCACAAGAGGGTAACCTACCATGGAAAATTACCAGGTATGTCATCGGTGACCTAGTTTTAATAGGGCTTTGAATAATTATTGTAAACACCAAAATACACATCTATCTTAAAGTCAACTGTTAACGTAAAAATGTTAAGCCTAATCTTACCTACACTGTAGACTTTAACGCAGTAGCTAATTCTCAGAGTTTAGTAAATAGCCCAACACTTAGAGCTTTATATATGAAGAAGAGAATTATGAGGCATGTAGATCTACAAAACCTTTCAACCTACAGGCTGTACACGAACCTCCAAGTGTTGAAGTGTTACTCACTGTTAGAAAGGCAGGATGAGCATTACGTCAAAGTCAAGTTTTCCATAAGGCAAGGATTGTGCTTAGAACCCCATTGTCTTGGTACCTAGATTGTGTATTTGTCCCTTCGTGAAGTTCATTATTTTGAAAGATATGTTAGCGGTTAAAAAATATGAATTGAACTGAATTGAAATGATCCCACCTATATTTAGTTCAGTTAAAGAATGACGTTCACGTGCTATCTTGCTGACCCTGACAGTGAGTGAACTTCACGTTTTTGTTCACATGTAAATTCCTACTTACCCTGTTGCAAAAAATTAAACCTTTTTATTTTTTATTAATCATTCCTGAGTACAGTTATTGATGCCGGCCCCTTTATTTTTCTAGGCCAATTTTGAAACTTAAAAATAAAGCACAATTTACATTTTTGGCATGCCTTAAACTTAGAGCTATATTTACTCCAGTAAATCAGGATATCACAAGTTTCCATCTTTGCTAAGGGGAAAAAGAAATAATTTTAACAGAACCTAACAAAATAAAGTGACTTACATTCCTGAAGAACAACTTTTCTGGGAAACCGATACATTATTTACATTGCAAAGAAATTATGTCAGTGCTTCCTAAATAAATGCCTACCTCCCAAGGACCCATGATGAAGGGGACAGTCCATCTTTTTGATCCATACCCTTCTTTCCTCCCCCTGATCTGGTCAGGTAATATGGTGTCATGTGACCCGACTAAGCCCCCTGCCTAAATTGGGCCAGCACGGTTAGAAGATTCTGGAGTGGCCTGAGGTGCAATTGCCCCCTTCTCCCCTTGGCCAACCTGCCCATTAGTCACTCACGGACAGTAATTTATGTAATCAGGTCATATGAAAAGTCTCACTAAACCTGAGCCTGTAGCCACATCTTATACCACAGCCATTAAGCCATTTCAACAGTATGTTGAGTCTTTATCGTATAAGAAGACATTGAATCGCAACAACCCTTGTACCTTTGACCTTGATGGTCCTATAAGATATTTGGTAATATTTTCTGAAACATATTTTTTGGAAAGGTTATGTAAAAGAGCAAGCAGTACTTAATCTTAACAGTAATGGTGTAACAGTACATTTATTTACCCCCAAAAAAGTTTAGAATAAACTAAAGACAATTCCATTGGTAGCAATGGTGATAAGACCACTTTTCAATCTTTTCGCTGGACATCAACAAAGTTAAACCCATGTGTGATTTGAGTCTTTTTTCTGTATGTTTCCAGCTGTATTGCACAAAAATATCTTGTCAAAAATATATTCTACTTTTGACAAGATCATCCCTTGCCCAGAAGGTGGTGCTCAAATACTGTTATACACATCCTAGATCTAAATGCCTTTTTGAGTCCACATGCAGTTAGATTAAGATTAACCAAACCAGATTTATTAAAATTCGCTTTCGGTAGTGACACTACATGGATTTTCATTACTCTTGGCATTAGTTGGTTCATTTTGGTTTTTATTATTTTACTTCCTAGTGTGCAAAAAAGGAACCTGCTGATGTATCCATTTTTTCGAATGGATGAGTAGGTGTATACGTTCGGTATATAATTTTTCCCAGATTACCAGGAAATTACTAGTGCTCTGAATTTACCATGAACAGAGCTGGTTTCCAATCTTTAGAACAGGGACAGGCACGGACTGGACTCAGTGAGGGACAGTACAACATTTTTTTTATTTAAAACAAAATTAAATAGTTCTCCTAGTTGTTCGAATGAATCATTTTATTCCATTTAGGCCCAATACAGACATAGCAACAAAAAGACTGTCAAAATACACAAATATATAATATTGTCCTAATACATGACTGTCCGTCTACACACAAACACGCCCGCCTGCCCTTACACACATCTGCTCATACACACGCTCTCTCCATCCGGCCCTCCTCCTTCAGCAGCGGACAGGTCAGTCTATCTCTGGAGGGCCCCGACAGGGCGATGGACATCACAAACCTTGCCGACCACTGCATTGAATTTGAATGGACAGGTGCAAGATAATTTGCGGTGGGGGTCAGCATGTTTAAATAAAATATATATATATATATATATATATATCTTTTTCCTGCTTTATTTCACCAGTGCAAGGCATACGTAGCGGGCACCTGCGTCTCTAGTGCATAAGGAATCTTTGGGTCTGCGGAGATCTATGTTAAGTCACCATTACCATCATTATTTTTATTTTCTTTAGCTTTGCAGTGTAGCTAACACAGACGTTCTTATAAACCCACACAAATGTGCCGTAAGTAAGTCGTGACATTTTTTTAAAAAATTCCTTGAGGAAAGCCATAAGTATCACAGAAATTACAATTTTATTTAAGCTATACTAGTAGATTTTACTTATGCAAACATGTAAAGATTTATATGCATTTCACAGATCTTTGCATTTTTTTTCCTTTTATTGCTACTTTTCAGTTTCTGACTCTAAAACGGACCTAGAGGTGGTCAGCCCTGTGTGTTTCCACTGGCTGCCAGATAGGCATAGTATTTATTTATTGCAAGATCTGGCAAAAAAATGGAGGTATGGAGGAATGTGTTTTGAAAGCCATTAGTATTTATTACAATTGCTTAACATGTGGAGGAAATATTTGGGGAATTTGTAACTCCCACAAATATGAAATATTTATTATCAACATAAGCCTCTAAAAGTCCATGTCCATGACCACCCACAATAATTTTTTGTAGGTTTTCATAGATGTTCTTGTCAAAGATTTATATTCGTGATTGTCTGACATAGGTTTAGGAAGGATATATGCTGTCCACGTTTTCCACTATAATTTTTACATGCTTATTTTGTAAGTAATCTATTAAAAGATAACGTCTTCTTAATAGCATTCAGATCAAGTGTAGTTGTTTTGCAGGTGTTTGGTTTAAAAGTTAAACAATCTTACCTTCAACCTTAAAGGTAAGATCGAATTTAAAACTCTAGAAAGGCATTAAAGAAAGTCTAGTCCCAAGAACTATTCATTTATTTTTTGTAATGGCATGTTGGAGAGCGATGCATTTTATTGCGTGTATCATTTTCCTCCTCCCTGGTTACCTCTATGGAGTCATACTTGAGTGTGCTTCCTACATGCACTGTAGCGATGGCATTAACCCCTTAAGGACAATGGGTGGCCCCTAAACCCATTGAAAACAATGCATTTTGAGCCCGTACATGTACGGGCTTTGTCATTAAGGGGTTAAAGTCAGCTGGAGCTGAGCTCTCACTGAAGGCTGAAGGAGAAGTGGCAGCTCAGTGTTCAGCTAGTATACATTTGTTTGCCTTTCCAATATGCAACTACGATTCCTTTAAGATTTGTTTCCTTCTTTTACACAGTTGCTATCCCTGCACCTAAATTACCGGTACATAATTTCATTCTGCCTTAATATTATTATTCTCCATGTTGTTATCCTTGGATACCTCCCTATGGCATTTCTCCAACTCATGTCATGTAAACTTTGCATCTTATGCCTAGTCTCATTTCGCTAGTGAAATATAAGGCAGTACTTATATATATAAGGCAGTACCCCTGTAAGCAAGACTGCTTTAATACAGGTTGTTACCTTATTATAATGACAGTACCGGGCACTTTATAGCATGCATGTTAAAGGTAGGCTGGAGGTGTTGTCAATCCAAGCCTTATACAGTAATAGGTAATGCTGCAATACCATTATATGTAAAAGGTTAGAGGGACACGGAGATGAATGTAGAGGAACAAAAAGAGTAAAGAGCACAAGTGATGGAAAGAGCAATAGGACAGTAGAGTCAATGGAAACTGACAGGAGGAGATGATGGACAGAAAATGGGGCAAGTCAAGCAGATGTTTGACCTGTGCCCCATAAATGATAATTAATCCATATTAATAGTTTTAATGCCCAGGACCTTGGAATATCAAAGAATATCATACATTTGTTTTTACACAACACTGGGAATAGCCCAGGAGTCTTGCTCAACCCCAGAAGAAACATAAATCACAAGTTAATAAATACCCCAATATGAAATGTTTGGAGCTTAGGGAGGCACACTCCCGCATATCCTGTTAATGCATCCACGCACCCAGGGCCGACCCAAGACTTCGTGCCGCCTGGGGCGAAGTTTGAAATGCTGTGCCCCCCCCCGCCGACACTACTGCTCATTATCTACCCTTCCTCTCCCTACCTTCTCATTATCTACCCTCCTCCCTCCCTATTATCTACCCTATCCCCCCCCTTTGTACTTCACTTACCTTCCAGCAGTCCTGCAGCGAGTCTCCCTGCTCTGCCGCGGTGCGCGCTGCTTCACTGCTGAGCGCCGGAAATGACGTCATATTCTGGCGCTCAGCATTACAAGCCAGCACCAAGACCGAGCTAGAGGGCTCGCAGAGGAGAGAGAGAGAGGGGCGCCGAGCGGGTACTGACAACTTGATAAGCGAAAACCACTCGGCGCCCCTCTCTCTCCTCCGCTAAAAAAAAAAAAAGGCGCTTGGGGTGTCTCTTCAAAAGTGCCGCCTGGGACAAGTTTTTCTGAGGTCTGAAATCTGAGCTTTTTCAGCAGGAAAATAAAATTTCACTGTTGCCTGACATATCCCAATAAAATGTAGGATCCTATGTGAATAGAAGAAAACAATGTTCCTTTGATAGTGAAGGTCACTGGAGCTGACAGAAGCAATCTTTGGAAAAGTTTCTCATAACCCGTACATGCTTGTGGCCTATAATTACAGAATGTTTGGTGTGTGGTTACAGTAAAAAAGTAACTTTCTGACCTCATCATTGAACAAAAATTTCTTATTGAAATGACTTTTCATGACTGATTCCAACACTTTAGGTCAAATGCATTGGCAGCAAACTTTCCACACTGGCACTTTCTCGTCACATTCTGTGTTTTAGGCCTGTAAAGCAGTTGGGCCTGCTACCGTACTAAATAGATTTATTATTGAAGACCTTTAAAGCAGTTTTCTGATGAAATATCAGAAATGTATACCCGACATATATATATTACTATTGTGGTTTCCATTAATATAATCAGCAATTACTCTGTTATTTATTTTAACATCTATATATGATCTCTATTTTTAAAAAAAACAGACAAAACTTAATTTACTCTTATTTTGACCTGTTTTATTATATGATTTATTTATCTTGGCCTAATTTGTGATTTATTTGTTTGTTAAGACCCTTTTAATATAAACCACAGTGGAAAACTTTGTGAGTGGCTTAAGCTGTAGCTACTAGCTGTGTCAAGCCATTTGATCCAACGCAGAGTTTAGCGTAAGTAAACACTAACACAACTTTTTTTTTATTATTTAACAGGAAGAAAGATCCCAGTGGAATAAATCTATGATCTCGCTGATGATGAAGCTGGAACAGCTCAACGTTGACATCGAAGATGCAATCACTGCAACTGCTTCTTTTTCACATGTTACCTTCTCTGATGTTCCCAAAGAAATGGTGAGACCATATCTATCTATCTATCTATCTATCTATCTATCTATCTATCTATCTATCTATCTATCTATCTATCTAATCTATCTATCTATCTATCTATACATATCAATTAGGAGTTTAATGTAACATGGCAGTATGTAGTATTCTGAATTAGAATGTTCATAATACAATGGGTGTGTGCATTCTTTATTACTATTTATCGATTCATATAGCATCATCATATTCCGCAGTTCTGTTCAATGAACAAAGAGGTACTGTATCCCAAAATCTTACAATCTAGAGGTTAGCTTCTTAAAAGTCTTCGGAGTTTTGTTACACATTTTTAGTGGCCAATGGGCACTCCCAGCATAAAAGCATATGAAACGAAAAAGAACAAAAACAGACATAAGAATGTGTGAACCTAGAGAGAGAGAAACAGAGCTAATTGAGCTACTTGAGTCAGGGCTCTAATACTTAAAGTGTTGCAGGACTTCAGTCCTTCCCCTCCAGCATGCAAAGGAGTCTTAATGAGATAATCAACCGGTAGAGTGGTGTACAAAACTATCAGCGTCCTTGCATCTAAAGGGAAAGAGCAATCCCACCAGGCACACGCACACCGCGTTTTGTCTCACAGTGCTCATCGTGGTGGGAGTGTGCGCAATTAAATGTGAGTGTAAGTCATACAGAGGCATATTATCATATACAGATTCACACATGTGTATGTTTTTGTTCTTTTTAGGTTCATATGTTTTTATGCTGAAATAAGTCTTGTAAGACAACTGGAATATATCCACATAAGTATTTATGCGCAACTCTTTATATTATTTTATTCGATTTTTGGTTGTTTTTTTTGGAATACACATCAGTGTCTGCTGCACATATATTTAAGAGTAGGCGCTGGTATCACTTTTTCTATACTTTATCACATAGAACATGCATTTTCAAGACTACAGAGGTCCCTTATTTATGGCTTTTTACAGGGTACAACTAATAGTGAATTGAGATGGTATGTAGAGCACTCATTTATGTACTAATGTAGATCAGTCAAGACATAATGCTGTGTCCTTCTATCATACCAACTTTGGAGTTGACCCAGGGCCAAATTGCAGCTTTATTTTATTTATTTTTTTATTAATTTTCAGATCGTAGTCTTTAGTCCAATGGAATTTGCTATATCATGACAATCCTGTTTTGATCATTTTGTTTAACCAGTTTGCCAAAGTAGCAAAGATTTTCCATATATCATTCTGAGGTACTCAAATGTTACATCCTCCCTTCCTTTGCATTTTAAGTAAATGACCGTTCATTGAGTATTTGTTAGGCTAATGCACAAGTGCTAAATCAGTTGTGCGTAGAAGTGTGAAAAAAGACGTCATGAAAGTCTTGCAAGTTGAAGCAGCTTGCACTTTTCTTCCAGTAATCTAGCCAAGCAAGATTCTGAACAAACATCTTTCATCATAACTAAGTCAGGGTTGTTCCAAGGTCAGTTTTACAATACCATATGGTAACAATTACCATCCTGCTATAAATATTTTTGCAAACTTGACCTAAAACACAGAAGGGAAATGTACTTAGTTTACTAGACAAAGCTCTCACCAAACACGAGGAGAGGGCTTCTAAAAAAGAGCCAAGGAAGTATAGGCAGGAAATGGAGAATTGGTGAGTCATGTCGTTTGGACGTACGGCTGACATTGTTTTAGTGCATACAAATTAACCACACTGTTGACATTGGAAGATTTGGCATGGGAAAATTTCAGTACAGTTTGACCTTGCAGTATTTTATTCACTGTAAATGAACAGCTTTCATTTCTTATTATTCCCAGGGAATACTTACGGTTGCCTAATCATTAGATACTTGTAAGTAGATCCAGAAATGAGTGTTCTTAGCATATTTCAATTTATGAAGAAATCTTTGCTGCTACTTTATAAGACAGGGCTGTGGGGGTTAAGAAACACATCTGGCGCTCAGTTATATTTAGCTTGAAAAAACACTGTGGTTTTATTTTGGTGTTCTTGTCTGCGTTAGAAATACAGAATGTTTAAATTCCAAGTACATTGCCACCAGTGATACAGTTTGTAGGGCACGTAAACAAGAGAAAGAGACAAAAATACATAGTACAATATATTCTTGACACCCACACATTTATGTACAAGGAATAACTTGAAAAAGGTTCTTTACAGGACCAAAGTAACGCTACCAAAGGTTAAAAAAAAAACACTTCAGTCCAATAGGTCTTTCCCAGTGGGTCTGCACCATGTTCCACCGTAGGTCAATATGGGAAAGAGGGTGTCAACACTTTTCATCAGGTCATAGAGCCAGAACAATCCTGTTTGTGTAAAGGATATATTGCACCATATATTTTATATAATCATGTACAGAATCGCCACAATTAGCTTCTCTGTCTAAAATTATAACTAGAGAAGATCTAGAGAACATCATCAGAGTTATCCAGTTCAAGAGCTGCAGTATACAGCCATATTATTTTGAGCCAAGGCATAGAAACTATGTTCAAATACTCCAACAAAAGAACTAGGAACTACAGCCATCTTGGCAAAGAACATGACATATCACACTCCTCTAGTCGGTAACTGGCATACCTAGGAACTTTCTGCATTTGACCAGGAGTCTCTGGCTGAAGCTCAGCTTCCCTGGGACTCTGGAACTGTGTTTTATATATATATATATCAGAAGGGTAAGAGAGTGGCATTGGGTAATACCCACTCACCACCCTCTACATTGATTGCTTACTCCCTGCCCACTAGTGTGTAACCTACATGTGGCCGACACCTTAACCCCTTAATGACAAAGCCCGTACATGTACTGGCTCAAAATGCATTGTTTTCAATGGCTTTAGAGACCGCCCATTGTCTTTAAGGGGTTAAGGAAACCACACCAAATGGAGTGGGGGAACTCATGGTAGCCAACCATAAAAAGTACCTAGGTGTGGTTATAGGCAAAATGAATGTAAAGCTGCAGCTGGTGTGTGATCTCTTTAGGTAAATGTAGCCCAGTATCTACTTGTTTATAATGATATATGTTATTATGGAAATAAGTAAGTTAAACTTAAATGTGTGGCCCTACCTAGCTGGAATTTTTGCTCAATCATAGTTACCTCTTGTGAAAGAGTTAAAAGATATTGTCTTGCGTATTAGATATTTTTTATTGTTTCTTTAAAGGCATAAAGGTCATTAAGCCATGTAATGGAAGAATGTCGAGTTAAAGAACAAATGAAACATCATATCTTAGCATATGTGCAGAGGCATCGATAAGAAATGTGGGTCACATTCTGGTCCCATCTCTGCTTTTTTGTTTCTAACGTACCTGTTATATTTAGGTATTTTCTTGACATGTGGGTCAGTTCATCCGTGCTATCTGCGCATAGGAAATTAAACTGTCTTTTTTACTTACTCACACATCATCAGCAGGTCCCCACTGGTAAATATTTCAGAGCATCGCCTGTGTGATGATGTGTGAGTAACACTGCTACACATTCTTTATCTGGCTGGATAATGCTTCAAGTGTGCAAGACAATCCAAATACTACAGAGACACACAAATTTTATAAAAATATTTGACTTAACAAGATAAGCAAATGAAGACCGTGTCATTAACATACGTGTGTGCATGTCTATAGCGTGTATTACTTTATATGAAATTGCTGTCAGGTTTAGAAACACACTGGTCCTAAATTCCTATTTTATCTTGTCCATAATTCAATGTCTTTATTTTGAATGGTTACCTCATTTGCTTAAGAAATGCACATAACGTCAATTTCCTTTACTCTTTTTAACAATTGATTTGGAACTCCTGCATCTATGGGTCAATTTAGAGTCAGTAAGTTCCATTCCTGCTAGCATACAGGATCATTACAATTATGCAAAATGTATAGTTGAATCAGCGAAGCAACCCCATGGGGTGGAATAATTGTACGCAGAAAGAAATATCCCAATATCACCCACTATCAAGTCTGGTTATTTAGAGATGAAAGACAAGAGGAGTGTGTGTTCCCTCTACCCTGTGAGTGCATAGGGGAGTGGAAATAGAAAGCTTGCTACTATATTTTAACTTAATCTCTGTTTACTCACAGATTTTCATATACAGATGCTTGTATTCTGGTGTTACACATTTAACAATGCAAGATATATTATCCCACATAAATTGTGTCTTACCTTTATCATCACTCCCTGGGAAAATCTAACCCCCCCCCCTGTCCACTGCCAAAAGTGCCTAAGCATAAGAACTGGGCCACAGAGCAATGGAAGAAGGTGGCCTTGTCCAATGAATCACGTTTTCTTTTACATCTCATTGATGGCTGGGTGTGTGTTCCTTATTGGCATTTGACATCTTTCAGCAGGATAATGAGCCCTGCCACAAAGCAAAAATGGTTCAGTAATGGTATGAGGAACACAACAACAAGTTCAAGGTATTGACTTGGCCTCCAAATTCCCCAGATCTCAATACAATCGAGCATCTGTAGGATGTTCTGGACACACAAGTCCAGTCCATTGGGGGCCCCATCTCGCAACTTACAGGACTTAAAGGATGTGCTGCTAACGTCTTGATGCCAGATACCACAGCTCACCTTTAGAGGTCTAGTGGACATAATGTTATGGCTGATCGGTGTATGTGTGCCAGAGTGTATGTTGGAGGGCATAGACAAGCTGTTTGGGGTAATGATGGCACAGACAAGCTGTTTGAGGGCTGTGATGGTAGATAAGCTGTTTGGGGGCACTGACAAGCCGGGGCAAAGATGGAACAGGCAGGCTGTAGGGGTAGGGGTTAGGATGGCACTAATAAGCTGCTTCGGGCAAAGGCACTCACAAACTGTTTGGGGCAAATGGGTCACTCAAAAGCTGTTTAGGGCAAAGGGGGTGCTGTGGGACATGTTGCTTGGTGCATGGACAAAAGGGGTCTGGATATTTTTTTAGAAAGACATGACATGCAGCGCTACAAATAGAATTAATATTTTAGAGCTTTTTGATCCAAGGAGAAATCCGATTGCCTCTTGGAGTCAAGAAGGATTTTTTTTCCCCTGATGGCAGAATTCGAAGTAGCTTGATTAGGGGTTTTTGCCTTCTTTTGGTTCAAGAGTAGGAAGGTTAGGTAGAAGGGTTAAAGCTGATGGAATTAAATCTTTTTTCAACCTTATGTACTATGTAACTATGTAAGTTGAGTGGTCCAAGGGCAATTTTTTGCACCAGGGCACTGTGGTTTCTAGTTACATCCCTGAATGTGGCCTTTTATCCCCATGCCTCTGTGTCTTTGTTTTGATATACCGTATTTTTCGCTCTATAAGACGCACCTGCTGATAAGACGCACCTAGATTTTAGAGGAGAAAAAAAAGGAAAAAATATTTTGAGCTAAAAAATGGGCTAAAATATTTATTACAATAACTGAATAACTTAACATGAACAACAGCAGCATTAAGAACCATCATTACCAATCCACAGATTCCACACATACCAATCCACACATATACCAATCCACAGATTCCACACATACCAATCCACTCTCACTGTCACTCAGTCTTACTGAATGATTTCCTACCTTCTTTTCTACCTCTTTTCTTCTTACAGCAGTCTTCTTCTTACAGCAATCCTCCTCTTCGCTCCTCTTCTTCTGTCTTCTTCCGGGTCAGAGGGCACTGTGGGCGCGGCTTCAGTGCCGCCGGGGTTTGTTGTCAGATCCCGGCGGCACTGAAGCCGCGCCCACAGCAGCAGTTGCCGCGCGGATCGCAAGGGAGCAGTATCGGAGGTCTTTAACAGACCTCCGGCTCCCTTGAGTGATATTAAGCCGGTTCAAGGGAACCGGCTTAAAATCACTCAAGGGAGCCGGAGGTCTGTTAAAGACCTCCGATACCGCTCTCTTGCAAGCCTGCTCCTCCAGCGGCGGACATTACTGTCCGTCTCTGGAGGGGTGCCGGGTGCCGGCAAGTTGGCACCCCCTGATGAGCGGCACCCGGTGCGCTTTTGGTGAGTATATGCCCCCCCTCCCTGCCTGCATCTTCGCTCCATAAGACGCGGCTGATTTTTCATCCTACTTTGGGAGGAAAAAAACTGCGTCTTATGGAGCGAAAAATACGGTAATTTAATGACCATATTGACACCATTAATGAATTGTATTAGCATTTTATGAGTGCACCAAATTTGGAATTTGTATACTGCCAAAAAAATAGCAGATATGTTGCCGTGTTTTATCGATATATACTGGTTTACACATTTACCAGCCTACCAGTACAAACCCCATCGTAAAATAATTATAAGTTATTTGAAAATATTTTTTATTTAATACAAAATATACATATACAATATGGTTTTGAGATACAAACCTGTATCTCATCACACTCCTCTGTTCAAATGCCATCCTTTATATGTATTGGATATTCCATTGAATCTTGGAGATTGTTGAAACCTTTCTCAGTCTCATATATTGTTTCTTTTTCCATCTGTGTTCCATCAAAATCTTGTTGGCAGAGGCAGTTCACACGATTCTGTCTTCTCTCTCTTCTTGTTTCCCTTCCTGAATATCTCAGTTGCATATCTGTTCTCCGATATGTTTGTGGAAGGCTGGTGGGAGTTCTGTGGCCTCCGTTCTAATATTCAGTGCTCTATAGCAGTGCTAACTGACTTCTAGACCTTCAGAACCTTGTGCATTGTAACTTCCATTACACACAATTGCATTATATGTAGAACATCGACATGTTTGAAAATCAGGCTGGTTAGAATAACACTAATATATATATATACCGTATATATCAGACCCTTATTTTTTCCCTTAAAGTGGCTTTAACCAAAGACTGACAGACTGATTGCACTCAACGGAATTATATCAGTGCTGGTGGTACAAAGGTCAAGAGGGATTTTAGGTAGCTTCTTCTTCTGCATTCTCTACAAATAACCTGCTCCCTTATGTTTATCTTGTAGTCCTGCTTTTAGCATAATAGATTAGCATATATAATGTTTTCCTATCAGATCTTAAATGACCTTTCTTTGAATGCTTCATTAAATGATCTTGAATTAGTGAATATAGATCAGAAATGGAAAAAAAGGCTCTCTGAAGCCCAACAATCTGCATATTTAGCATTATCACTCTCCTAAATTGAGATCCATATTAATATCATTATTATTATTCATAATGATGATATTAATATGGATCTCAATTTAGGAGAGTGATAATGCTAAATATGCAGATTGTTGGTTCACAATACAGATAGAGAAGAAAATACATTTTTTATGATTATTTCAGTCTTGATTGTTTGGTTTTTTTCTTTTGTGTGATAATTAAAATCTCTGAAAAGCAACATTTTTCATACAACTACACACATTCTTAATCCCATATTGTTATTTCCCATGGAGACAAAAACATACGAAGGATGAAAGATTTCTCCTCAAAGAAATCTGTTGTAGCATATTAAAAATGAAATTCAATAAGGAAAATACTAGAGAAAAATAAAAGATAATCTTCTCCTCAGTAATCCTCCAGATGTTAGACCACAGCACAGTAAACCTATAATGACTAATTATAAGAGCAATCTGTTTGAATTTTCTCTGGTACAAGAACAATGTTCATATTCATAATTTAATAGAGCAACAATGAAAAACATCTAGAGAAAATACCTTTTTAGCAAAATAAGACAAACCCTTGTTTTTTTTAATTTTCTGGCAATATAAAAACTAGGTGTGATGTTTGGAAGATTCCTTCTAGATCAAATTCCTTCTCAACCAAATCTAATGAGAAGAAAATAAAGGGTTAAAATATGAAAAAAAATACCCTAGGGAAGACACAGTCATTCTCACAGTCATTTACACCCCCATGGCACCCATCCTGTTCCTGGTATAATGGAATCTACCCTCACCTCTGGGTGCCTGGTGGGTGAATAGTGTCTCTGAAAGGGTGGTTAAAAAGATTGTTTTACACTTTCCTCCTTGACATTCAGTGATGATAACTGAAGCCTTTGGCCTAAGAAGAGGTGCCAATTCAAAAATAAAATGAAAAAAGATGAAGGAAAAAATGAGAAGCAGGGAGGAGATATCACAGCAGGGGTTTTCACTTTCATTAAGACAAAAAGATCGGAAAATAATGATCTCTAAAAAGCAGTGAAGAGAATTGGGGGAAAAAAATGCATAAAGAAGCAAAATGTTATAAAGTACAGTCAGAAATTATTGAATATTTGTAGTTTTCTTGTAATAGCCATGACATATTTGCATAAATAACTCATTTTGTCTGTAGGAAAACCATTACATTTCACTTACTCAACAGTCACGTGATTTCTTGAACTACATTCCTATCAATATTGCCAAAGGCTGTGTGCCTTCCTATAACAATATACATTGGAAATCTCGTGAAAGACTTATACGTAAGAAACAGGACTTCTTATGTAACGTTTCCCATGCACATTTTATTCATTTGTGAACCATGTTGCAAAATGACACAACTTTGACAGATGGGCTTTGTTTTATAAAAATATGCCTAAGGTGAATATTTAAGTATGTGAACATTTCTGTGAATATATATATATATATATATAGAGAGAGAGAGAGAGAGAGAGAGAGAGAGAGAGAGAGAGAGAGAGAGAGAGAGAGAGAGAGAGAGAAACACATATATAATTAGTTAACGAATTAGGTAATAACAATGATACATTTTCCTCATTGTATCTTAGCTATTATTTACTTATTGTTATATAAAATAAAAATACATTGGTGATGCCTAAGCATTTTAGGTTCTATGAACCCTGGCACTTATATTATAGGGGAACTACCATATAATAATAACTATAATGTTTTTAGACAGCTGCATATAGTCATTTTATGTGTTCTAGCAATGTTGACATACTCCAATATACTAGACAAACACCCTGACTCCTTATCGTACTGCATGTTTTAAACGATAGTCGTTATTATGCAGCCAGACTAATGAAAGTGGGGAAAGGGACTTCATTAGCATTGCCATAAAGAATCAGCTTAGTGTGGTGTCTGAGAATGGGAAGTCAAACAAGATATGGCAGCCTCTAGGTTTGCAGATAAAGGAAGTTTATTGGAAAAACAAGATAAAACCAGATTGTTAGTAATGCTAAACAGCATTACTGCATACAGCACTGACTTTTATGCTAAGAACTTCCCCTTTAAGGGGAGAATTTATGGAAGATTACACAAACACCAGTCATTATGTTAGAGCCCATAGGGAAGGGAGGCTGAAATCCCTTCAATCACTTGAGACATGACCCAGATGCAGAAATGACTGTGATTCTGTATCCTGGCATCTGTTTGACTACAGAGTGTATGTTTTGCCTATTTCTAAGTAATTGTGTTTTATTTTCATAAACCTTACACATGTAACAATGTGACACAATGTATACAACATTGCACATGATATAAAACAAAGCATTTTTAAACTGTAAAATATAACATTATATTACTCTAATATGTAGAATCTCGAAAAAGTCAAATACCGGTATGTAATTTAAGTTTGATTTGTTTATTGAAAAGAAAATTCACTGAATAATTATGTAAAACGAAGCAGACACTTAAAACCAGCATCTCAGTGTGAGATCCAAGTAATGTTTACCGATTTTCAATCATACTTTCTTTTGTAGGTAAACCCTAAGGCTCTGGACAGACAGACACCTGGTAAGTACTTTGTACCATGATTAGATAAACGGTTACTGAATGTGTAACAACATTAAAAGCATCCTAGTGTTAGAAAATGTTATATGGATCAAATGTTTTCAGTCTAATTGCTCTTTGTTACTTAAGTTACAATGTAATTTGTACAAAGGGACACATTGTTTAACGCCTAGTATGTAGCGGTAATTTGTATAACCGGGAACTGTCCAGGTATGACCCGGGCTCTCAGGGGGTTGCTCTGCTTCCCCAGGTCTCCATTTTAAAAGCAAGATGAGATATAATTTACTAATTTAACATGTATTAACATATATGCCTTTGTATTTTGCTTTGTTTTCAAATATATACGCTAAATGGATTAAAGTTATATTTTTTTTATCTCTAGCTATCTAATGGTTTATTTCCCATGATTTTGCATTTTTTCAATCCTAAACGCAATGTTACCAATACAATCAACTCATTTCATTGCAAGCGCTTAAGTGCTTTTATACTGATATGAAGAAGCTGCTTTGTTTTCTTCAGTATTCCAGAAAATCGTGTGATTTAACTGTTCTGGCTTGTTCCCAACTATCATTTGTTATTTATTCCCATTAGTCACATGACCTTCCTGGGGAATTATGATGAAGGGAGTCTGTTTACAACAACATAATATTATAAGGAAATGAAAGTTTAATCTAACTGTTATAACTGTATAACCAATTACGACAAGAGCAAAAGAATTTACAGACAAAAATAACCCTAGCATACCTCCAAAGCCTTTCCAGATATTCCCAATTTCTGGGCACTGTTGTACTGTCTTGCTGAGCAGCCCCACTGTCCTGTTTTTTGTGAACAATGGGGATCATTGGCAGGTTGGGCAGATCCTCTGATCTCCTCTAATGGCGCCACTGAGCTGTAAAATCAATTGAGCTAACTGTAGTCTCTGACTCTAACTGCTCTCCTTGTAATGTGGCAAAGCCTTGCGTCAGAATAGTATGTAGTAACCCAGCGTTGGGCTACACTGCCTCAAAAGGGTATGGTAGGTGCCCCTGGACACAGGTGTCCAGCTTTGGACACCTGACATGCTGGTGGGTATACTACAGCATTAATGAACATAGCATGGAATAAAGTTTAAAAAAGAAAGATTTGCAATAAAATCTATCATCTTTGTGGGATAGGATCTTAGCAGACGGGAAATGCAAATCTTTTGATAGGGTATCTCTTTAAAACTGACTTATGGTATGTTAAAATGTTAACACAACATTTAGGCAGTTTAATGTGCTCTATTGATGAAATGTGGCAGAGTCACTCTCATTTTAAAAATGGGCCCTTCAGAGACGACTGAGATGCGATGTTTATTTGGTCATAAATGTCACTTATCCAAAATAGCCACAGGCATTGATTTTTGTTCTACTTACAGTAAGCAGAATTCCGTAATGGATTAGTAAGTGGATCAGCACATATGAGAAGTCATGAAATGAATCTCTGCATTATCCGAGTGACAGAGAGGAGGGAAGAATTACTACCGCATCTAAAACCAGCATTTATTTTTAAACGGTGTTTCAGAATGTTTAATACTATTTAGTGGAAAGGGCATTGGCTGAGTTATTATACTGGTTTTTACAATCCACTTTCATTTAAATGATGCATTAGAAGCTGGCATAGACAATATAAACTAGTCATGAACCTGTCTTGCTTTTTTTTCTAAAGCAGATAATTATTATAAAACACAATTATGCATTTTTCATCTTTGCCACAAATGGCACAACCCCAACATGTTTATTTTCTATGATGTTACTGCATTAAGTTAGCTAATTCCTTAATTTTCTTAATTCATTTTCTAAAAATGAGGCGTATTTACATCCAGTTCTGAACTCTAAGATTCGAATACTACTTTGTAAAATGTTATTTTTTTCAGCTTTTCAGAATTGTGTTCCAGCTGTGACATTAGACTTGCCATAAAGACATAGCCCCGGCATATTATACATTTTTTTTTAAAGAAAAAATTCTCATGATCCCTCTGTGAAGGTTGCATGGGAATCTATCATTCATTTCCTGTGTTCTCGGCGCATTATTTAGGCTTGAAGAAAGGCTCTAAGTGGGTTAAAATGTTGTTAAATTGCACACTATAGTAGAGTATAAAATATTCTTATTATAACTAAAAAAACGTATTGGCTGTATGAGTGATATCCCTATATCACACTAAAGCAAGAAACATTTTTTTTTTTTTTTTAGTTTAGACAACTCACCTTAGCAGCAATATAAAAAATGGGCGTTTTCATTAAAATCGCTCCAGATGTATACACCCAAAGGAGTAGCCAGAGATTAAAAATGCGTAGCAAATTACAAATGTCGCAGGTATCTCTTCTATGAAATGATCCACATTTCTAAATATCCCAGTGAAGTTCTGTATAGCTCCCATATCAAATGCCATAGCAAATAAACTGCAGAATTAAGCAAGATAGTATTTCCAAAGAGTAAAGCTTGCATTAAATGGTAATATTATGTAGCCAGTATACTTCATCATCTTTATTGTGGCTTTAGTGGTGTAGTTTGCAGATTTTGCCTATGAGTATACTTTGTTGGTAAGCGGTTGTGCAAGAAAAGAAGAATACAACCATTGACTATGGTACACAGAAAAATGGTGATTTTACGATCTGAGATTGATTCATTATTTGTAAAGTTAAAACCAGAAAATAAACAATGTTGTTCTCAAGTGGTGAGCCATATTATTACTGCTGGGAACGCAATGATTACACTTTCCATTGACCAGGCAGTTTTCAGGTTTTCATCGTCTGGAGATTCAAATGTAAAATGTTTCTGTAATATCAATTGTAATCCGTTTATTTGTTTTGGAAAATTAATAAAAAGAATGAGATGGAGCTTCCACTAGGGACTCCCAACAAGGCAACATTTAGACTGGAAAGATATTGAAACAGGCTTTTTTTTTAAAAAAAAATATTGTTGAATCACAAAATTAGTTGGTCGTTTCAACAAACAAGCAAATGTGCACCACCCCCATAATTGTATTTGCTATTAACTATTAACAAATGTTAATGACTCATCTATGACTTGACTTAGACTTGTTGGGTTTATTATTGGTTAAAAAGGTAAGGAGTAGGGTCAACCTGGGATTGGCATGGAGACACTGTCAGTGGGCACCAATGCTAGGGGGCATATTAGCAGCAATTCAAGCAGCTTGGAGCAGGTGGACAGCTTTATAATTAAAGGGGACAATGTCCCTAACCCGGGTAAGAAGTTTTCAAAAAGACTGAATAACTACTTTACTGCAAAACCTTGGAAGCCCGGTGACCATTAGAAGAAGAAGGCTCACTGGAAAGACCAGAGCTTGAGGGCGTGAGGAATAAGGCAAGAGAGGGGGATTTTGCAGTAAGCCAGATATGAGAATTTGGCGGTATCCACAAAACCACTAAAACGAATGTCACAGGAGCCGAGAGATATGAACCAAAATATCCTGGAGATGTCCAAATAAATTAACGAGACATTCAAGTGCTGGGAGAATACACAAGCCAATTGGAACACAAAGCAGACAAACTAATTGAGGCCCATAACACTTAATCAGACTTGAATAACGAGCTGCGGCAAGAGGTATCCAAGCTAAAACTCAAACTTACGACGTTAGAGGACCTCTCCAGAAGACATAACATTAGAGTAAGGGGTATTCCGGAGAAAGTAGGTACTGAAAGCTTACGGGACTTCATATAGGAGCTCTTCCAGGCCAAAACAACTCTGGACCTAGACAGAGCATACCGGATACCCAAGCCAAGTTCAGTAACTGGAGAAAATCCAAGCGATTTCCCTGCCCAAGTACACTTTTACCACATTAAAGAAAAATTGATGAAAGCAGCACAAAATCAACAAAATGTATTATCATTTTTTGACAATATACCTATCAGTCCTTACACTCCAAAAAATGGGAGTTTGCCCCCATTACTCAGGCCCTGAGACACCATGGCCTCCACTGTAGGGGGGACTACCCAGTTAAACATGCTCTTTAATCATAGACAGACATTGGCTAAAGGGATTTGTAGGAAACAGATGGGAATTTGATTTTTATTATATACTGGAGACAAGAAGGTGTATTTATGTACTTTAGGAGATAGTTTGTCTTTGGGCCCCAAACCCTATTTGGTAAATTTAAATGTTGAAATACTTTAAAGTGGTAATTAACAAATTTCATAAAGAGGAGGGATATCTATGAAAAAATATGATCATTATTTATTTTTATTTATTATGTAAACCTATTTTTGGATGACATTTTTTTAGTGAGATCTGAAAATATATACAATCTACAATACAGCAGCTTTTTGACACATTATTAGAAATATAATTCACATAATTTTGGTTTTGATAACATTTTTTTCTTTACCTTTTTTCTTTCAATTGATAGATGCCAAGAAGCACTATCACCCACTTTTCCTTTCCCACAGTCAGTAGAACTTTAATCTTAATACGTAGTTAGTGTCACATGTCCAAGTGTAAGTAGCTGATAGGCTTCTTTCAACACGTCTGCCCTATTGTTACTTTCTAGTGACACATATATTATCCTTATGACTGGCGTTGTGGAAAGTGGTAAATGCAGAATCCCTTCATATATTTATAATTAGGAGCCCACAGAAATGTAAAGGGTCCACCCAGCTATCATTGCATATTGTAATGTATATTTCTGCATGTGATGGCCGGAGTGTGCCTTTAACCTTTAAGTATTCATTGAACATGTTTTCATACAATATCCTTCAGATGTGTTATTAATGGTCCAGTGCAGATAATACCATAATGCGGCTTTTTAGAGCTTACTACACGCTTATAAATGTTTCATATGCTTGTTCACGCTATGTTCTGATTTGCTTTTGATAAACTCACATTTTACGCTAGTGACCTATTTTCCCCATAATGTTTCATGCAGAATAAATAAAAAGATTTATTCATGAAAACAATGAAATCTGAAAGTTAGAAAGTTAGAATAACTATTTTATTATTAGTCATATATGGTGCAGAATATTTTAAAATGAACTCATGAAAACAAGGTAGCCCAACCAGAGATGGCAAAGCCATTATTAGTATAGCAAAGATGGATCTAAATTATATATATGTAAAATAGTTGTCCAGCCCACACGGCATGTTATGTGCCAACAGACATCCCTATAGCAGGAAAGAGCCTGGGTGCAAATGCTTGTGTGTGTAATATAGAGGTCTATAACCTGCGTTCCTTATCTCCTCATCTATGCTAAACATCTTAATCTTACCAGTATTCGCATAGGAATCACTTTGCTCAGCTTTACAAATCCATGTACTGCTTCTAACATCTGTGTTTTATATGTTATTTATTCCTCTTTATAAATACTTGTTATGATTAGTGCTTTCTGCGATGAATTTAATGATGCATCCAAACACTATGCCTGATGCATTACATTACCGTTTATAGAGCGTCAGCAGATTCCATAGCGCAATTACAATAGGGAGAGTTAGAATTAACCATAACATTAAAACTGGCAATATGCAAAACTGACAATAACACATGTCAAGACATACTGGTACAGAAGGGGAGAGGGTTCTACTCTTGCGAGCATACAACCTATTAAAAAAATTGTCTGTTGGAAGAAGACATCGGGTATTTGGTAATTTTTAATGGTGCTTTGTCTCCTCAAACGGGCTATGACTGTAGGCATGTGTTGCGTTCCCATATAGATGGTAATTCATGATATCTAAGGCTCAAGGCCAATGGATTGCCAGCCTAGTAGTCACTAACATACAAAAGAAAATGAGGCTAAAGCCTTTGAAACAGCTAGAACATGCTATGTATGAAACAGGATGTCATACACTGCCCATGCTTACATCAGAGGTCTTGTATGTTGCCATACATATTGGTCAATAATATGTTAGCCTATTAAACAGCATTACAAACAACCAAAACTCTGTCTGTCTCCAGAGCCATTGGTATCGGTTATATTTTTGAGAGCATTAGAATGTAAAGTTGATTGCAGCTTGTGTGATGTGTCAGATATTTTTTTTTAGACTTTTTGCCATAAAATGGAGTTGTCAAAATCATATCAAGGCATTTTCCTTCCGATATGAACAGCTAAGAATAGGTACCCTAAGCTCCGCTATCAGGAGTAAGGCAGTCAGGCTACAAATGCAATTGACATGAACGATACACACTGTCAAGTGGGATTGTAATAGTCATCACCAGAGCGTGGATCACCTAGAGCAGGCATGTCCAAACTTTTTTCGAACATGTGCAAGGGCCGACCATTTTGCCTGACATTCTTTGAACCATTAAAATTAAATGCAAATTAACTATTTTATGCAAAGTTTATTGTAAACGGCATACTTTTCATTTTGTGACTTGGATGACAAATCTAAACAGGTGTTACATCACTCTGCCTTTAATATCAAAAAACAGATCTATATTTGGGCAACTTATCTGTGGGGCCTTATCAGTCCGGAACGTGGGCCGCAATTGGCCCTCGAGGCCGGACTTTGGACATGCCTGACCTAGATCATTGCTTCACATGGATTCCAAGAAAACAATGACACATGTGTAACTAAAAAATGTAACCCCATATTTATTTGTCTTCACTTTGCCTGCATGAATACAGCTTTCCAGGAACGCTGGTTATCTACAATCTCGGAGCACAGAACACATCACAAGAAAATAGATTAGAGAAGGTGTTTTATTTGACTTCACTTGTCTCCTTGTTGAACACTCTCCATCATTCCTTTCACCTTATTTGTCTGCTTGTGAAAGACATGACAAGATATGGATAAAGCATTGCCTTTTTCATATTCACGTGTAGGTTTTTTGTTCAACTTGTGATATGTACACAAGAATTCTTATTCTCTATTTAGTTAAAGATGTTCATTGCAAGTAAGCCATTATTGTGATCGGTTTCAAAGGAGATTCCTTGCCCTGTTTGGAGAGCAAGTTCTGACTCGTATTACGAAATCAATCATAACTTATACATTTTATCACAATATCTATAGAAAACTATGTCAGCTGGTATTCATTTTATTATACGTGTCTGTTATCTCCTCACAAGTTTAGCAGCCTTTACATATATATATATATTCATAATAAATGTCCAACTGGTTCTAAACTGGCTCTCTCCATGAATTACACCAGGTATGATCTCAGTAAGTGCTGCTTCTTCTTGTGTCCCCCCTTATTTGGCCAAACTCTGAGACTGTTATACTGTATATTATATATGTTTCATGAGAAAAAAACACGTATACCAATTTCAATATAGACTTTACCCCTAGTTTGGTGAGAATTTTTTGCCAAACTGATGAAAAATGCCTTCTTTTTAAATTAGAACTTACCAAACTATTTACTTAAGAGATTGACATTTCTGCTCAATAAATCCAAATGAATAAACTAAAATACCTGTTTGGTTAAAATAATACACGTCACAATGCTATAGGAATGCATTGGACACTGATTGACTGACAAGTGCATCTGAATTATACTTTCAAATATGGAGTAGAAAGCCTTTTTAAATGTAGCTTCTCCAGGTGCCCAACTAGACTAAACACAGACAAGCTTCACTGAATTTCTGTGTACTTTCAATACACAGTCCCTCAGGGGCAACCCTTTTAACCTGGGATTCTCCTCGGCCAGGCTTGGGACCATCTCAGCTCAATGAACAACTGATTACTTTTGACACGGAACCTTCTGCCATCTCTGTGGGAAAGGTTGTTTGTTTTGAGAACCTTCTTTGCAGCAGGGTTTTGCACTTGATTAATTTACTTTTTTGAGATGATATCAGTGGTTTCAAGCTGAGTCCTGACTGATGACAATGAAGATGCAGCTCCACAGCTGAAATGTAGAATAAGCAGACTGAGCTCTCATGTTCAGCTTTTAGAAGTTGCAATATACTTTTGTGGAACCTAGTAGGTTCAGGGACACTAAGTGACCCTTTCAAGTTCAACTGAGAATTATCACCTGAAAGGGAAATTGTGCCAACCTCAAGATTATGGAACCTCCCAGGGGATACCTCAAAATAATTCCAATTGCCACATTGGCATACCCTCCACAAACACCCCCTTCCACCGAAGCAGCACCACTCTTCTGACACTTCTCACTGCCACCTCCCTAGTGGAGGAATATATACAATTGTATTGGATGGTTGATTCAAAACCCAGTCTTGTAAAGAGTAATGTATGGACTGTTGTTATAGAGAAGGCTGTTGATGTTTGATATGTCTGTCTGTAGAGATTTAATTGGTGGGTTAGGTCCTAGAAGAAATCATAGCCTGCTATGTCTGGGTTTTTTAAAGGGTGTGAGTTTTGGTGGGTGCTGGTACCTGTACTTAAAGTGCACTGTTCTCAGCCTACAAAAGAAATAAGAAGACCTCCCTATTATGTTGACTCAGAGACAGGGGTGAGCCTGGGGTCACTGGCGCTGGGTGCAGTGCTTCCTTGGCACTCTTATCGGTAGGCATAGCTATAACATTGATGCTGCCCTCAGGATAAAACACCTTGGACATTGCAACAGATAGTACTCGAGGTATCGAAGGCATCATCTGAGACTCGCCAAGCTTGCTGTCACAAGACGTTACGCGACGGCATTGCAGACAAGAACCAGATCCTGACCTGGGGAACACTCACATTAAAAGACACACCTAAACACACTCACACACACACACAGACACTCACACTAACACACACTTCCATATCTGATTACTCATACACACACACACCCAGACACCTACACTCACACACCCAAACACACTTACATATCCCTAGACACACGCACACACTAACATACCAACAATTACAATAGCATACCGCAAACACACTTACAATAGCATACTGAGACAAACGCATATACACAATAACATACCCAAACACACAAAATTGCATGAGTGGGTTAAAATACAGTGCAGTCCCATTGATTCAGCTGTTTGGTAAGCAATATAGCCATGAAAAATTAGATAGGCTTAAATTAGACTGGCAAAACTTTGGGCACTTTGACATAGTGGCGGGCTAAGCAATATATGGCCATATAGTGTGAGGGACTCACTTACCCTTCTTGAGCCTATTCTTTAATCTAGCCATACTACAACTGCAGGATCACGCAATGGTCCATGCCCCCTACACTCTGTACAGCTTCTTAACTGCTCAGTTCTGTGCTCCCTGCATGCCACTCTGCCTCATGCACTCTAACACTATATGCAGACACACACCCAGTCTAACACCATACGCTACCACTATACACTGACACTCGAACAACACACTGCTTGTGGAAACTCTACTCAGTCTAATACTGTATACTGACACACACTCACTCTAACACTGGCATACCACATTGTACATTAACACACATAGTATTGATCCAAGGAGAAATCTGACTGCCATTTTGGGGTCAAGAAGGAATTTTTTTCCCTGGTAAGTGCAAAATTGGAAAGAGCGAAGCCGGGGTTTTTTGCCTTCTTTTGGATCAACAGCAACAAATTAACAGATATAGGAAAGGCTGAACTTGATGGACGCATGTCTTTTTTCAGCCTATGTAACTATGTAACTATGTAACACACTCACTCAACACATTCTAACACTGTACCCTGACACACACATGCACAGTTTAACACTGTACACTGACCCCCCACATACATGCTCATTCTTACATCCCACACAGTCTGGCATTCTACACTAACACACACTCACTCATTGAAGCACCGTGCACCGACACTCCCCTCACATACATGGACACCATATGCGGACACATACAGTCCAACACTTCACTTGCATACAGCATGATAATAAGGGTGATGGAAGTTGCAGTGGCAATCTATATTTTATATTGATATTTTGTATTTGTCTTTAGCATAATTATTATTATTAACACCTTCTTATGTGTGCCTACTATGTGATATATTTTTTATTTGTATATATATATATATATATATATATATACATATATATATATATATATATATACACTAACTATAACAAGAATGAGTCCCAAGCACTTAAATCCTGTAAGTGTTCAATTATTTTCCAGCGTTCTCATTTTGTCTCAGTTCAGTGAATCAAACTGTAGTGTCATATAAACAATCCCGCCGCATTCCCCTGGCTGCCTGATTTAGCATTGCCATTAGGTTAAAGACATTAGCGGAAGAAAAGGAAGCTAGGAAAGGTATGCTGCGTATAAGCAGATTAAGCAGATGTTTAGGCCACTCTTTGACTTGTAGTGACCCAAAACACTCCATCCAGAACTGGACAGTTATGTTGCATTCATTAGATTCTTCTTAACTAATCCACACACCAAAATAACCCAAATGTTTGAGAATTAAAAAAACGGTAAAAATAGATAAATTCGGTATAATTTAGCACAATTATAACTACCTGCCGCATTAGGCATACCGTTATTAGACCTGCTGAATGTCCAAACCCTTCCCTGAAATAATTATTTAATCATGTCAGAGATGCCCTCATTCGTAATTTTTTCAGGGAATCTTTAATTGCCATGTGACAAAAAATCAGGCACAGATAGGCTACTGTCATTAAAACAAAAAAAAAAGGTGCGTTCTATCTAAATCTACAGAGGAAAGAATAAAATGTCAACTGTATAGTCTTCTTTGACAAGGCCGTTTTTAATACTAGTATTACATGAAAAATAGTGTTTTAGGGTTAAAACTAATTTAGTTTTTACATAATGCTTTCAGAGAGGTGGCTATTAACCATCTGTATGTGTTCCAGCTCCGTTAGCTCAATCTACTATCCAAATACCATGATTTATCATACTTCTCAAACACTTAAATGGGTCAGTCTTAATCACCTAGCCTTCTGACTAACGAAAGTCCATGGAACAAAGGATTTATTACCAAAAAGAATCACCTTAGCGTGGTGTTTGAGCAAAATATCACATGGCTACCTACAAAACATTTACTGGAACAAAATTAAATGAAACCCACTTTTCTTCAGTGCTAAGCTACATTGTTGTATACATCATTACATTTAAAGCTCACAGAAAAAGAGATCACAAATAATGGAACATACCTCCCTAACCCTAAGGAATGGAGTTTTGGACAAAGTTTCAGGACACTAGATATAAAATAACCAAAGGGAAATAAACCGTATCAAGAATTTTGGCCCAATGATTTGCTTGTACATGTCGTGTTTCATGCCGCATTTGGCATGATATGTGGCTGTGATAATCATGACCTGTTTCCCTGGGCCAGTTTCTCCTTTTTTTTGTCAGGGGAACATTGTTAGGCCACGCCCACTCCATCTTCACTAAAGGCTGTCAGGAGCTAGACCCGCCCCTACCTGCAGTCAGCTCCACCCCTTCACAAAGCTGCAGGTAGCCTATCCCAGGAAATTGATAGGTGTGATGATAATCATTTTTTTCATGTTTTTTGTTCTGGTTACATAAATAATATTCTTTGCTAAAGAGAGACTCATTTTTTTATGATCTGTAAAACCTAAAGCCAGCCATAGCCAAATACTGTGTAACAATATTTTCAGAAACGCTATATTGTATAGTGAAAACAACATAAAAATGGCTACTTTAAGGGCTACAAGGGCATAGTTGCCAACTGTCCCAATTTTCCACAGGTAGTTATAAGGGAGTGTGTCCCAGTACTTCAGTGTCCCACAATATCGGCAGTTGTGGGTTTCGGGTGCAGGTCCGTTTTCTCAAACCAGTCCAAAATTATGGGAGCACAAGGTCTGTAACTTGAAACCTCTGCTTCAGAGCTCCCTGACACTGTGTGATGGCGAATGATGCTGAGCGCCAGTATATGACGTCATATTGGGGGATGAAGGCTGGCTCGTGTGGTCAAATCCAACAGACGAGCTCAAATTGCTGAAAAAGTTAATGCTGGTTCTGAGAGAAAGGTGTTGTGTATGGGGCTGACCAGTCAGGGCGCCCATGCTGACTCTTGTCCACTGTAGAAAGCTCCGCAAGCAAAAGAACTGGAACACAGAGCAACGGAAGAAGGTGGCCTGGTCTGGGGAATTACGTCTTTTCTTCATTGGAGAACACATGGCACCAGGATGCATTATGGGAAGAAGCCAGGCTGGCTGTTTGCAGTTCCTCCAAATCACAACTGTCCTGAGAAAACCAGGATAGTTTGGAGGTATGATATGCTGTTTCTGGCTCAGGTCTGGTGTGCAATCCTGCCACAACTGAGAGCCAAGCCAGTGATTTTCCTCTAGAAGCCTGACACGTCTTACCAAAGATCCAAAACCAGCAGCATTTATACGACTATAATGCATTACAGAGGAAAATGTAACTTCACTGTGCACCTAATGTACCGTTATTTATATACAAAATAAACTAATACAAAACAAACATCCTAGGAGTATATTTTCAGTGTTGGGTCAAAGTAAAGGTATCATAATTGTTAAAGCTATTTTGTTGAGTTTTATTCACAATGTGTGTATTAATTCTGCTACACAATATGAAGGTGAAAACCTCTTTAGGTGTGCAGAAGACCAGTATAGCTCCTCCATTGCCATGAAATGGTTACAGCTAAAAATAGGCATTCAACCTCTGCTTCTGTTTGGAGAGATAATGTAAGTCAATAAAGGGAGTAGCATGGCTTGCAAGGTAAGTGAAGGAGAAAGAGGAGCACCGCTTCCCCATGTGATACAGCAGACTCAGGGAGGAGAGCTGAATTACCGTCCATCTGCTCCTGGACTGTGTCTGTTCTTCTAGGGGAAGGGAGGCTGCTGGTGTAAGGGAGACCCGGAGAGGGCAGGGGGAGGGAGGAGAGGAGAAAGTGTCAGCAGGAGATGAAGTGTGGGCTCCTTCTGCACAGCAATGCTTTGGAGAAGTGCTGGCTGCTGGTAGTAGGAGCACTGCTGGGAATCCCTTTTTACAGATCCGAGCCTCAGTTTGCAGTACTTTGGAGGAAGGGGGTCGTAATGCTTTGGGATTTACAATGACAAGCAAGAGGAGATCAGCCAGATTTGTCCTCAGGAGGTCTCTGAGCGAGCAGTTAAAGGACTCCACTACCAAAGCCTGGGACCTGCTGTGGAAAAACATCCGAGAGAAGCGTCTAGCAGGTGAGGAGCAGGCAGCTCGCTTTATTTTATGCTGTGTTGGCATTTCATTTCTATGACTTGGGATGGCTGCTCTCTCAGCTCTTGATGCAGGATGCACAGTGACAAGGTGACTGCAGATGACTCCTGTAATCATCACTTGCAATGCAGACTCACCATCTCGCTGCAAGGTGTCCTTGAGATGTTAAACTTCATGTCTTCAGCTCTGCAGCGCTCAACATCCAGCAGAATGCTAATGTTCTATTAATGTGCTTCCAGCCAATCCTGGCACGTGTGTGTATGTATGTATTGTATGTATGTACATGTGTGTATATATATATATATATATATATATATATATATATATATATATACATATTCACCTACAAACAGGCACAGTCTGGTTGAGAATGATGGGAGTTGTAGTCTGCACCAGTGGAATTGTTAAAGGGTTACATGACCCAAGTACATTGGCCTCCTGCATGCCATTGATATACACTCTATATGAACTGCAGTCATGATAATTAACCAATGCTTCTGCCTGCCAGCTGGGCATGATGAGAGTTGCAATGCTTATCACCCTGGCTTGCTAGAGGTTTCATACACATGTCTTATCAGTCATTTAAAAAAAAGCAGAAACCTGTTCATGTTTTTCTTGTGTTAACAACACAAATGCTATGAAGTAGGTAGTATTTTGGTGACCTTGTGCACTCAGCAGTGTGTACTTTTCCCTTGATCTCCAGCCAAAGAACACGTGGATGTGGGCTTGCAAGTTTTTTGGAGCCATCATTTGTAATAATTAATTTGAGAACAATATACATGCACATTTGCCCCGAATTTAGACTATTAAGACGTGGACATTAGTGTCCTGTAACTAATCGTGACGGTGTATAGCCACATACAATGCACACGTCACTGGCATGCCAGTCTCTGGGCTGAATCATTGTACTGGTTGTGACAGATTGCAGATCTTCTTGCAGCTCAATCTTAATATTAATGCACAGAATTCATAAGAAAAGTGCGACTGATCTGCTGCAGAAACATTTATAATGCATTCACAACTAAAAACACATTATTATTGACAATGATTGTCCATAGTTTTCATTTGTTTGTTCATTTTTAACTTTTTGTAGGTATCCTGAAATACAAGGGATTCATGAGGACAATATGTTAGAAACCTTCAGATAGTTGATAGGAGTGGTGCTGCACTAGCAAACGATATATGCTTAGCTGGTTCTTTGCATGTATATATAAATGCACATCCAAACATTTATATAAATGAAATCTAACAGGAATATGTCCAAAACCAATCCCTTTTTAGGATGCGGAGACATGCAGATAAGGTGATATGTGATGTTCTGTATTTATTTCCTTAGCTGCTGTTACGTGTGCTCCCTATGCCTGCTAATTTACATACATAGCTATATGTATGTGTGTGTGTATGTAACAGCTTAATGTCCCTGACACCCCCATTAAAGAAGAATGCATATTAATGTACCCTGTGAGTATGCCCCACTGAGCCAGCGCTGGAGCTGACGGGAGGTAAGTATATCACGCGCAGGGAGATTATTTGGCTGATCACATCTCCATGCAAAAGAGCTGGGGCGGGGGGGGCGAGGCAAATGCATTTGCTAGAAGAACACCAGGGACCATGCAGCCATCGTATGCATTAAATCGCTTGAGTATCCTTTTAATTTAATTGCTAGTTTACTAGACTGGCGTTTAAAAGTCGTCTGGCCTAGTAGTAGTATACTGTTGTTAGCATCCACCAGGCAGCTGCTGGTTACATTATTACCTGAGCGGCCTTGGAGGTGTGTGGTAGGGGTTATTGGGCGTACTATACGTAGCGGTCTATAAAGCAGTGAAAATGCTTACAACAGCTGCCCTTTGGGCCCCATCAATACTCACCATAGCCCTGGGGAGGTCTGCGCACCTGCCATCACAGACCTTGCTCCCTTGCTTCCTGTGCGCTCTTGCTGTTGGAGAGCACCAGGATATGACATCATATAACAGGGGCGTCCAGCCTGCGGCCCTTCAGCTGCTGCAGGACTACATCTCCCATCCTCCCAGCCCCTTAGCTGAAAGAGCATTATGGGAGATATAGTCCTGCAGCAGCTGGAGGGCCGCAGGCTGGACGCCCCTGTCATATAACAACGTAAAGCAACAGGAAGGAGTCTCCACAAACCTTCACTCAGGTGCAGTTGGGCTGGAGAGTGGCCTTTAAATACAGCCCTGACAGTCATAGTGTGTAGTCCTCCTCTATAAAGTGCAGCCTCCCCGGCGTAATCCTTGAGATCTGTCATGGGATGAATGTTTATTATTTCTAAATTTTAAAAACTATTTCAATAGGTTGTATTTATTTTGTGTATTTTGCCAACGCTTGCGTCATTTTCTTTATATATCAGCAAGTTGTGTAGTTTTAATGTGAAATCCACTCACTTTCCTGGCGGCTGCCTTCTGACACTGCAGGTTCGGCGTGCAGTATATTTTGTGCCATATTATATTATTGTGATTTTTGGACACTGTGACACATACCTTCCAAACATGCTGAGCTACTAGAAATTAGGAACGTCGGGGGAGAGGGACAGAGGATCCCAAAAGAGAGAAACCCGAGAGATATGATATATTGCCGAGAGGTGGTGGATTTAAGGTTCTGTTCCATCTACAAATAAAGGACAAGGGATAACTTGTCTTCTGTGCATTGCCAGCGCTCTGTGTGATTAATACATAATATTATAACTGCATAAGATACCTTAGCAAGCCGATAACAAGATTGTACGTGAGCTTTGTAGGAAAGCTATATAAAAAGTAAATTTGTATTTTTCCCAGTAGCAGTAGCAGTAGGATGACCATAAGGCAGGTTTTAATGCTCATTGCTTACGTCCGTAGTGCCTTTCTTTCAGGTGGCTGTAGTGAAAATCAGCTTTGGGCTGGCAAAATGGAAATTCTATCAGATACGACAGTTTTTTGTTATTTTGCGATATGTCTGATGCCAGCTCGTGCCGGTTTTGCTTTAGTGATCCTTGCAAAAATATTTTAACGTGACCAAAAATATTTTTGGATGCCATCTTTTGGAGTCCTTGGAAAAAAGGTACCTTCACTGTCACATCAAAGACCCCAACTCCAATAGGAGCTCACTTGCATGAGAAGGATTTTACAGCCATCGTGTTCTAGGAGACGCAAAGCTTTGCATCCTCTCTTTTTTGTGACGCATTACAAACATTGTAAGCAAAGAATTCAAGAATTAGATCTTCCCAACGAGCCCCCTGCCTCCCATTTTACTACAGCTTCTGGCACGGAAGTACGGAAGATCATGTGTGTTTTGTTTAGGCTGACAAAATAACAGATCAATATCCCAAATATGTGTTTAATCCCCAAATAAATACAACGTAGACCTTTCCCTAACATAGTACTTGACCTAGAGGATTTTTTAGAAGCAGCTTAGTGCAGACATTTGTTTAGAAATGTAAATGTATTTTGTATACAAGTGAATTTGAGAAACTCTGCTCAGATTGTTTTGGCCTGTGTTGTTACAGAGATTAACACATTAAGTGCTGTATGACGTCTTCCAAAGCACATCTATGGAAGACAAAGGGTTGCCGTGCGTAAAAACCTATCTGCCTCCATGTAAGGAATGAAGGTCACATTGATGGGGCCAGAACTAAGAATATACCAGTTTGTAAGTGGTGTGTTGGTTTTGTTTATCTTTTCATAAGATGATTTGAGGTTTTTTTTTCTGCCAGCAGGACATTCCTCTGGAGATTTTTACTCTTAGTCCTCTGTCAAACAGACCTCAGTTGCAGCTTGAGTGAACAGAGGACTTGGGCTGAATGCCCACAAGCAGCAGCCAAGCACTAAATGGAACTTTATTTAGATTACAATAAATTAAGTCTGACTTCCAGGAAAATGTGGCCACTTGTCAAGAACATTTTTTTTTCTATTGAAAGATGTGGGCTTTATCAGAACTAAACATTGTAAATAGCTTGTATCCCTCATTAATCTAATACGATATAAATATAACCACTTTGGGGATAGTAGTTGAGTATTGATTTATCAGGTTTTGACCACAGGGATCTAAAGCTAGAAGGTAGGTTGATTCCCATCAATTGGTAAGTTACAGTGTAGCAAACCCTCTCTTTTTAACATAAGATTCAGGATAGCTTTATTCCTTTACCATGCATGTTTAAATTCCCTTACTGTATTAGCCTCTACCAGTTATGATGGGAGGCTGTTTTATTTATCTACCACCCTCTCTAAAATTATACTGCAGAATATAGTCCCTGTATATGGCTATATGATAATACTGTGTACTCTCTAATGTAAAGGTGCAGTTCACTTAGAACAAACATTAATTACACACTCTAATATGCTCAGCAAATTAATCTTAGATTATCTGTCATTTTATTATTTTAATCACATTAAGACAATATAAAAACTTCTAAGAACCATTTTAAAATACGCAGCACAGAAAAGTACTCGGTTTTCACTGGTAACACACACATTTATATTAGAGTGTTTGTGGAAGTGTTATGTTACCATAGGTTACATGTATGACCCTACGATGTCATCATCAATACTAGTTTTCCAAATTGAAGAATTAAACATTGATCTGCAATATGCGTGTTTCAGTTTACAAGTTTTAACAAAGCTGAGGTGCAGCAGAGCATTGAAATAATGCAAGTTTTATTTGTTTTTCTATTACTCGTATCTCATGCAGTCATGTGCTATCATGATGTCTTCTGGCAGATTATCACTTACCATTAGTCAGTACAAATGAACCATAACAGTAGATTGCGGGGCCCTAGAGAAAGAGGTATTTTTGTAGTTCCGCCTATTTATCTGGTAGCTTAAATGCCTCTACTACAAAGGTCATCTTTCTTTTCTTCTTTATATATAATACATGGAATCAATATGTATATAAAAAGGAAAGTCAGAGCAGTCCTGATTGTTTTCTTGCCGTGATGCACTGGACTGGAAATGTGCCATGGAGGTTTACAGAAATGAACAGGCACTCTCCAGTCTTATGCAAAAACAAAGCATTAATTAATATCAACAAAAAGTGGTGGTCAATGTTTTCGCTAACCCATTGCAGCCTTTTATAAGACAAACTGGTGTTACAAGTAATAAATATATATAAATATATAAATATAATAAATATATATACTATCACATTCTAAATCACCCGACTCTTAGATTTCGAAATATCAATCTTTAATTGCCCATCGTGAAGATGTGCTTGCCAAATATGTTAACCAAATAGCTGCCATACCAGTTCTCATGAAAACCTTGACTTGTCATTATTTAAAAGTACACTTAATTGAGTAACCTGTGTTCAAGTAGGCATATCAACTATAATATACTGAAACTAAAAGCACTACTTGTGAGAATAGGAAGGAGTCCACTCTAGACTGTGTGACTTTTTTCCCTTCACCCTGAGACACTGAGATTTGAGCAGAATGGGATGCAAAAAAGGAACAACAAAGGAACCATATTGCTGAACACACTTTCAGCAATATGGAGGCTCTATACCAAAACAACTCCTTCCTGGACTTCCAGGTGTATTTTCTCCTATCACAGCTCATATACAGCACTCTGGCAGTGCTTCCTGGACTTTCAGGTGCATTTTCTCCTATCACAGCACTCTGGAAGTGGAAGGGTCACACGTGGTGTGTGGTGAATGCAGCCTCTCCTGCCAGCTATCATTGTGATATCATAATGTAAGCTATGTTTATTACACTGGATGTCCACACACAGAGTGCCATTTTGAAGAGCCATCACAAGACATCTGAGTTCCTGGCAAAGTGAACTGCAGAGTGTCTACTACCAGGCAAAGAGATTTGCAGAGCATCAGGATACTTGCAAGAGACCTGTGAACTCTATGAAGAGCACAAATATATATATATATATATATATATATATATATATATAACATCATGTTAAGATCAATCAACCCAAATAATACTTTTTTCTGTTTGTTGTTTAACCTCTTAGTGCCCAGAGGGAAGGGTAGTTTTTCAAGCCATGGTTCCCCAGAGGTTTCCTCCGGAAAAAGGGGGTTTTCCTCTCCTACTTGCTGAAGAACGACTCTTTGTGAGTCCAGAGGTAGCTCCTTTTTTGCCCCCCTGCATCATCCATACAATGTTTTACATAATAAAGCTTTGATTGTTCCCAGAATTATTGTTGTCTATGATTAATTTTTTTCAAAAACCTAAAAGGGATTAATGACCTGTGTTTAAAATATATTATTTCCTACTAGAAGGATGGTAGATAAAAGGAACAGCCTCCCAGCAGAAGTGGTAGGGGCTAATAAACATGCATGAACTAGTCATATGCTAATCATGAATAAAGACGAGAACAAGCACTGATGAATGTTTGAATCTTTAAATCATGAAAATAGATTTTGTCGGTCAGACCCAATAAAACTATCACATCCACATAAAACTGCCTGATTCATGTATCCACAGCCTTACCTTGTCCAGAGACTTTTCTTAGTGCCACCAATCATTCTGAGCTCATAAAAAAAGTATCTATGAAGGGGTTTGGTTCCTTAAGAGCCATTGATCCTTATGAAAAGCCCAAGGGTATATGCTATTGCTTTTTTCATTTATTCGTTTTGTTAATATTAATAATGCCCTGAGCAATATTGCTTTTTTCCCCACCATCTCTGTGGTCCTCGTAGCAAACATGTTGGCTATGCTTCCCTGTTTCCAAACTATTCTACCACTTGTTTTTGTGCCCTTTTGAGGACATTTACATGTGATGCACAGACTCAATCAGCGAAATGGTTAATCATTCTTTTTGCATCCTCCACAGCCTTACCTTGTCCATAGCCTTGACTTATAGCTCGCTGTACAAGCAGCCATGATATTACTACAGGGTAACTCAGGACAGCCCCTGCCCCTTATACTGCTGGTTGCCCTAGGTCAGATTCTATGTAGCGACTCACCAAATGTGTTAACCAAATGGCTCCAATTTCAGTCTCATGGAAACCTTGACTTGTCATTATTTAAAAGTACACTAATTGAGCCACCTGCATTCAAGCAGTCAACAATAACATACTGCAAGCAAACCCTGAGAGTTCCCAGCTATGCTGATGCTTAAAACAAAAACAGCTTGACTGCCCTTTAACTGTACCACTGTGTAAAGGATGAGTTAGGACAATTACAGCATCCCATTAATCCCTCTGTAAATTAAAGTTATTATTTAATTACACATTTTAACCTAGGTCATTACTTTTTTCATTTATGTATGATGAAAATTTAAAATTGCTGACAAGTTGCAAAAATTGCATTTACCCTTAAAACAAAAGCAATCTGTGAAATTAAGAGCCTAACAATTCCCGTCTAGTGGTCTTAATTGTAGGGAAAAAAAGCTATCTTTTGCTGTTGATGCGTACTGACAATTATTTTTCTTAAAGGAATCATCATATATTTAACATAAAAAATATTTTTCTTACTGCCCATATAGTCACTGAAAAACATTTTATTCATAAGAAACCATATGGTTGCTGCTCCTGTGATATCCACTAGGTGCCACTGTAAGTGATTGGATATTATGAATCTTGCACAGCTTTTTATTGATAAAGGCAAAGCATGGTATTCTGTTAGCCACAGAAAGAAGAGCAAACTTGGTAAAGATGATACCTTTGTTGGTTAACTAGCGTATAGTAAATTACAAGCCTTTGGAAATATCTAGGTCACTTCTTTAAGCATGTTAATGTAATATATCTTAACAAGAGACCTAGATAGTTTTGAAAGCTTGCAATCTATTATATTACAGCTAGCCAAAAATGCATAATTTTTAATAAATTTGCTCTATAGCTTTTAATTCTATGCCTTTCTTGCATCTCTAACTACTAGTTATAGGTGGTGCAATAATATAATCAGACACAGATTCCTCATAAAATGATATCATGAGCAACATGTGATTTATTGTTGACTTATTAAATTAAAACTGAGCTCTCCGTCGGCTGCATGTATTCTAACACCCCTTTACCCAATTATATACTTATATGTAGGTAACACCTCGCTTTGCCACCACTCCCATTTTTCAAAGGGGTAGACCAGAATCTTTGTCTTGCAGTAAGATATATTTTATTTGCCACATGGCCCTTAATGCAGTGAAACTTTGTTATGCCCCTTCCAGCCTGAAGCCTCAGTGAGTCCCGTTGATGTGTATGGAGTATCTGTATGATGTAGTATGAGCGAGTATAGGAATGTTTGAGGGAAAATATAAGAAACATTACTACATTTATTAGGATGTTTACTGATATGAAATCGCACTGTTCTTTTAAAAGTTTGTTAGGTAAAGATTGCTAAAAGTTGGTTATCATTAGAATATCTTCTTGAGACTGGATTACTGTATTTAATTTGTCAGCGGATGTGCTCTGACATTTTATACAAAACTATTATGAATTAGTGACGTTGAAAATAATGACTAAATCTTCACAGAATCCGCAGATGTATGATGCAAAATCCTTTTCAGTTTATGTTTATTATATGTTTACTGTGTAAAAAAAAATAAACTCCAATAAATTGTCAGTAAGTTATTTTTTTTTATAGTTTTAAAAGTTTATAAATATAAGCCCTAATATAAATATTGAAAGTTTTAAAATGAATAAATTAAATGTATAAATAAATGTAATTAACAATTGGACAGAAACTGAATGATGTATATTAATGTAACAATTCCAATTACGTATGCAACTTTGGGCCTTTCTTTAAATATAGAATCTTGAACTAGAAAAGAGGAACTATTTGCTGAAGCGTGTAATTAAAAGAGCCGCAATTTATGTTTCGTACCGACTCAAAAAAACATGTGTAGGCAACAATGCACAACAATTGAGCTTGAATATTGGTGTTAGGGTGGAGTAAGAAGAAATAGAGCGTCAGGCGTAGGCAGAGCTCCAGTCAAGCTCCTCTACTTTTGTCTCATGTGAAAGCCCTAAAATCGTCACTCTGACCCGTGCTTAGTCTGTCGTATGGAGAAACCTTTATTGGCTGTGTCTGTGATACACGCTTTGATGTGTAAATATATATTGATTATGGTCGTGTTGGGGGTCTTTGCACTAAATAATTACTTGGCACAAGGGTTGAGCATTTCAAATCCCTGCCGTCACTCTCCATTTTGTAGGGCAAACCTCAGTAAGCCTCACCAAACGTCCCTGTCTGAATATGCCACATCTCAAGTGCCCCATTTTATTTGCCTGGTTTGTGGTCACTAACATGCGTAACTCCCGCATTTGTAGGCAATGGGGATCATAGACCGTTTGGGGAGTGTTAAAGTTGTATGAGGAACAGGATTCTCTAAAGTATATGAGAAGGCATGAAAGCAAATATAAAATTATTCTTTACATTTGAGGCCTAGACAAATTCTCAGTCTAAAGGGCTTTCTTGAGTATTGAGTCACTGCTAACCACAGTTCTGTCACGGGACAGTCACACCGTCTCCCACATATCTATGATTCACTTTGCATGGCTTTCTTCTCCATATTAATTTGCGTAGAATTATCCACTTTTTGTTTACTTCCAAGTGTAAATGTTTCTCTGTTTTATAAACCAAACTGAAAATGTTTATAAACTGTAAATGGACCATACCCAGCGCATTTCCTTATGCAGCTTCCTGTTTATAACCTGTGTAACATCCAAGCAAATGTACTTTAGCCTAAGCCATACATGTGCATGCCATGTTAAATGCCACTGGTGGCTTCTAAGTACGTATAACAATATAAGACCTTGTGTCCAGTTGGTATCTGCTAAACTTATATACACATTTTCTTTGACTTTCGTTTCTATTCATAGAATATATTCTATATATATAGAATGTTCTAAAAGATAAAACAGTGCAACGTTTGTTCCTGGAAGATATTTAAACATTTGTGAATTGGGCCTAATACTTAGACAATTTTAAAATTGAGAATGCAAACGGAATATACTGAGGCAGGAGTGGGGGAATTGCTGGGTTTATTCAAACTCCAAAGTATGAGCTCACAGTTGCAATTGTCATTCATTTATTAAGTGCCATCTTATTTTAGTGCAGGGGTGGGGAACGTCTGGCCCGCTGGCCGTGTAAGGCCCTATGATTCATTTGGTCTGGCCCACGGGGCAAAAGGGGCAGCAACCATTACAACCTAGCCACTCTAGGGGGCCAGGCTACCCCTGTGATCACTTCTGCAGGGGGCCCGCTGCACAGTGTGTGTGAGCAACGTCTATTATACTGCCAAAAGAATGCTGTAACCCAGCGGAGTCATGTCACCATAGGTTATGAAGGAATATTTGTGAATGAGTATATGCAAATTAGGGCTGCAACTAACGATTATTTTAATAATCGATTAGTTGGCCGATTATTTTTTCGATTAATCGATTAATCGGATAAAAAAAATGAATGTAAATTTTTCATTTATTTAAAATAATTTACTAAACAAATGATGTTAAATACAAACATCAGAATAAAAAAACTTTGATAATACATTTCTTGTCTTTATTTCCCAACCAGCCCCCCAATATATGCACATTTGAGCCCAGGCTTGCTACGCTGCCTCCCAGACATGCCACGCTGCCTCCCCACATATGCCACGCTGCCTACCACAGCACTCCACGCTGCCTCCCACATATACCACACCACACTGCCTCCCACATCTGCCACTCCACGCTGCCTCCCACATCTGCCACGCCACGCTGCCTCCCGCATATGCCACGCCACGCTGCCTCCCACATATGCCACTCCACGCTGCCTCCCACATATGCCACTCCACGCTGCCTCCCACATATGCCACTCCACGCTGCCTCCCACATATGCCACTCCACGCTGCCTCCCACATATACCACTCCACGCTGCCTCCCACATCTGCCACGCCACACTGCCTCCCACATATGCCACACCACGCTGCCTCCCACATATACCACACCACGCTGCCTCCCACATATGCCACTCCACGCTGCCTCCCACATATACCACTCCACGCTGCCTCCCACATATACCACTCCACGCTGCCTCCCACATCTGCCACGCCACGCTGCCTCCCACATCTGCCACTCCACTCTACCCCCCACATGCCACTGTGCCTGATACGCCTTATACCCCCTGAAACACCACTCCATCCTCCCCAGACATGCCACCCTGCCCTCCCCACATATGCCACGCCATGCTGCCTCCCACATCTGCCACTCCACAATGCCTCCCACATATGCCACGCTGCCTCCCACATCTGCCACTCCACGCTGCCTCCCACATCTGCCACTGTGCCTGATACGCCTTATATCCCGATACCCCACTCCATCCTCCCCAGACATGCCACCCTGCCTCCCAGACATGCCACTTCTCTACCCCCAGATATGCCACTCTACCCCCAGATATGCCTTATACACCCTGATACACCACTCCGTCCTCCCCAGACATGCCACACTGCCCTCCCCACATATGCCTTATATACTGTATATGCCTTATACCCCCAGATATGTCACTTCACTGCCCCCAGGATTTAGATTCCCCTAAATTAACCCTAAACTCCCCATTAACCATAACTGCCCCTAAATTAACCCTTAACCACAGCATCCCCTAAATTAACCCTAAAGACCCCATCAACCACAGCATCCCCTAAATTAACCCTAAACACACCATTAACCACAACTGCCTCAAATTAATCCCAAACACCCCATTAACCACAGCTGCTCCTAAATTAACCCTAAACACCCTATTAACATAACTGGCCCTAAATTAACCCTAAACACCCAATTAACCATAACTGCCCCTAAATTAACCCCCACCTCCCCTAACTTTCAGTAGCCCAAATATATATATATATATATATATATATATATATATATATATATTACATACATATATACAAACACATACATATATATATATATATATATATATATATATATATATATATATATATATATATATATATATATACATATACTTACAGTTAGATGAGTGTCACAGCCATGTGGTTCTGGCCTGGAGAAGGAAGGGGCGGGGCCAGTTGTCACAGTGATTACAGGGAGGGGGAGTAAGTAGGAGCTGCTGCTGTGAGACGGTGAGTCAGACTAAACGGATTATATAATGAGGGGGATTTTTCAGAGCGTTTGCTCTGAAAAAACCCTCATTTTATAATCGATAATAATCGATTCAACTAATCGATAATGAAATTCGTTGCCAACGAATTTCATTATCGATTATTATCGATTTTATCGATTAGTTGTTGCAGCCCTAATGCAAATGAGTATCTGTGGATGAAGGAATGAATGAGTATCTGTGAATGAGTGATGTATATTGGTGAGTAAATGAATGAAAATGTGTGTGATAGCATGGATGTGTAAGTGGGGGGGGAGCATGGCACAGGGAGGCAAAGATGCCACAGGGAAGTCCTATGCTTCCAGTCTGGGTGCTAGGCAGGTACTGTGTATTCAATCTGGGTGCAATCTGACATGATACTAAAGGGGGGGGCTGACTGGGTGGCATACATACACAACGTGGGGCTGGCTGGGGGCATTTGCAAGGGCGTGGGGACATTCATTCACAATGGGGTGTTGGCTGGGGTATACTAGTGTCAAGACAGCTATTACTATACAGACATTATTATTATAAATCTAACCCATAAATTGCCATTTTTACTTCCTATATATTCTGCCTATTAAGTTTTTTGACTGTTGACTACGCTACATCTCAGTCAGAGCTATGGGGTCTCAGCCCAGACAGTCTCATTCCAAGACTTTGTAGAGTCCTGAAACAAGGTGATTGTATCCTATCTCACACACACATACACACATATACTCTCTCTCTCTTTCTCACTCTCTCTGATACATACACACATACATATATATATATATATATATATATATATATATATATATACGCTACTGGCCATTGGGCACACTGTACAAAAAACCTCTCCCACCCACTGTCACTGATATAACAATGTAGTGCGCAGCGGGGGGCTGCAAGCTACAGTTTGACATCTAGACTGTGCTGCTATTTGCGAGGCTGGTTATGATCTATGGGCCACCGGCAGTGAATAAGTATCAAGGCCCACTTAATACCCCAGTCCTGTTCTTGCTCTACAGGTAGAACATGTGTGTGGCCAGAAGAATGTAGCTGTGGTGACAGTTCACTTGTCTGAATACATAATACATTTTTGATGCTATTGAACATAGCATTCACAGATACAGTGGAAGCTGATGTACAGATAATTATGAGAACATTTTGTTTTAGTCTTTGCCTTCTAAAACTGATTGCAACATTGTTCAATGGGACCTCTTATCAGTAAGCTTGTATTTTAGTATTTGGTTTACATGTTTTTTAAATGAGTTATTTACATGATAGAAACCTTTTAGTACATTAATGGGGTTAACAAAGTACAAAGAAAGTTTATTGTAAGTGGAGATTTGTAAGAGGTCATAACCTAAATTGAATGTGTCAGAAGCTTACATATAATGTAGAAGAAAAAGTATTTCAGGTGGGATAAATTAAATGGCCTTCCAAGAAACATGGAGAAGGTTAATACAATGAGACATTGTAAACATACTGTGCATGGGATAGATGTAGTAGTATCATAAATATAAGACAAGATCAAGGACCAATTAAGATATGTATATAATAGAAATTCTGTAAATATTTTACCATAATCTTTGTTAACCGAGCACTTTTTTGGACTGTGTTCCATGGTATATCTAATGCTTTAGAAATTCTTTTGTACCCTTTCCCTGACTGATCACTTTCAACAATGAGATCCCGCTGATGCTCTCGAAGCTCTCTGTGGACCATGGTCTTTGCTCTGAGATGCAACAAAGCAAATGTCAGGTACATCCTACTAGAACAGCTGAACTTTATTTGTGATTAATCAGAGTCACTTTAAATGATACCAGGTGTGTAATCACTTCTATTTAACATGAGTTTGAATGTGATTGGTTAATTCTGAACACAGCCCCAGTTGTAAGAGGGTGTGCAACCAGATTATTGTGAGTTTTTTTTAGTTTTTCTTCCCCCTCAAAGATTTCAGCTTGTTTTGCAATTTAATTGATCACGTTATAGGTCACATTAACCCCTTCAGTCCCCTATGAACGTACCAGTACGTCCAAAAACCGCATCCCAAGAATCCCCTATGGACGTACCGATACGTCCTGCGCTTCTTGCAGCGACAGGGCCACATCCCTGCTGCTGCACGGGAAATCAGGCATCACCGACTTTCTGCTTCCAGATCTGATTTAACAGCTTCCGGCACGAAAGCCGGAAAACTGTAACATTTTTTAATGCAGATCGCGCAATCGGGCATTCCCTTCCCCTGCAGGGATATCCGGTTGAGGCACAGACACTGTGATCACAATGTGATAGATGCAGGGGGATCGCAGGGAGGAGAGTGAGAAACCATGTTTCTCACCCTCCTCCCATGCTGAAAAACGAAACAGAGAAAAAAAAGGTTAGTGATTTATAAAAAAAAAATCACTAAAATAATACAATAAACAATAACTAAAAAAAAAAATAAAGTGAGCTGAGTGATGTCATTGTGACATCACTGGCATTAATAACATGTTCAAGAGGTCCCTAAGACCTCTTTTTTTTAAAAAAAAATATCTATGTAAAAAATACAAAAAATAAAACATATAAATAAAAAGATAATAATAAAAGAGAAAAAAAAAAACCTTACATCCCATTGCCCTAACACAAAATCTACCCAGTATAGCCCTCCTGCCCCTGTTCACAACCCCCAAACCCGTTAAGCCATAAGCTTAAAAATTCTACAAATAATGTACACCTTACAGTATGTTCCCTATAAGTGCTGGGAAAGTATGGAAAATCTATATAAATTACGTATTTCTGAAATCAGGACACCTGACTTGATAAACTTGGAGGTGATTTTCCATCACTTTACCTAATTTTGGGAGGATTCATAGGGAAAATTTATGACAAATTAGGTGTTTTTTCTAATTTATGGTATCAAAAGAAAGCTCTATCTCTCCTTGAAAAAACATTATATAGTTTAAATGGACACACTATTCACAGGAAAAGAGAATCATCGCTGAACCGACATAGCGCAAAAATGGCAAAATTGCTCCGAGACTTAAGGTACCAAAAACCCCTGGGATTGAAGGGGTTAAATGTGGAAACAGTTCTGACATGATTTATCTTTGTCTCATTCTTTAAAATCACAAGAACCTGGCATTTTAACAGGGGTGTGTAGACTTTTTATATCCACTGTAAAAATATATATTTGGTATTTCCAAAGAAATTTTTCTCCAAGCAATGATTTATGTATCATTGTCATAATAGTTTTAATATATGTTAATTTAACTTTTTAGAAAAATAGAAAATGATCTTTTCTAATGTGCTGCCCTTGTGCTATATCCTGATTCTCTTGGATGAACCCCAACCTTTTCAATCCTTTTCAATCTAATGCGATATGCCTATGAGATGAGATGATGTGACCTAAGCCGAGGGTTAGGGTATGCTCTCAGAGTGGATTCTTTCCATGATAATATTTTGGGGTTGTACAACATTGATGGATCCGATGGCAAAAGCTGTGTTATTGAGAGTTATGGATATATAAAGACCCACTAGATAATGTCAATCTGGACATATTTACTACACATTCTATTGTGAGTTGAGTATTAAACCTGACTCAGTGTTCTGCCAAACTATAAAACAGTGCATGCCAATGAGCTTGAAGACTATAATATGTCATAAAGATATTTCATCAGTGGCCTTATCCAAGAACATAAGGTGAGTGGAGCAAAGGGCATCCGTGGGATGTTATTGCTTGGGTGCCCAGGGATAATACAACAAATTGCTTGGTGTCAGAGCGTAGCTGGCCACAGATGGCTGTTTTAAAAAGGGATACTAAATAAAAGAACTTAGAAGCAAACTGGACCAGGCTTTTCCCGCATTATAAATGGAATGGGGAGTGGGAATAACTTTGGCGGGGAGTAGGCATACTATACATGGGGAGTGGTGGTGACCAAATACTGTACTCCCACTTAAAGATCAGACACACTGAGCTGTTTGTTCCCAGTTTAGCCCATGAACAGAGCATAAGGACATGCTGTTCAACCCTAATTAAATGATTAAGAAAGGTTGAAGTATTCAGCTATCCAATCACTTTTTGTTTTGTTATATTGTGTGGTTAGCTTGACTTTAGAACATCGTTGAGGACATTTGACTTTTTGTCATTCAGGACATTGTCAGTGAATGTCATCTAAGATAGATTATCAATGTAGATAAAAATGTCAAGATATTATAATTATGCAGAAACAGTTGTTCCAAAAGCATCCTCGCTATGTTTTCTTGAAGGAATTGCCAAATATGTTCTCTGTTCTGCCCTTTGCAGTTGTTACTGGCAAAAGTGTAGTCAGAGCAAAAGTCAAGTGTAAGAGAACTTGCGCACCTTCCGGCTTTCCTTATGTGGATATTACTAAGCTGAGGCAACATTCTTGGTTTTTTGAAACAGAGATTGTATCTGTGCTACCATCCAGTATGTAAAAATATAGATCTGTTGCACAATTCAGCTCTCTCTGATTTCAGTGAAACGGATATTAGACAGATATTCTTCATTAAAATATTTGGTAGCGTTGAGGGGGTCACTGAAGAAGGAAACTTTTAAGATTAAAAGTATATGGTAGTACTAGAATGAATCATTTCCCTGCTGTTATGTATACTTATTTCATGAGTAATGTGGCTTTTCTATACAGCGGCCATGGAACCCTGGATGCCAGTTCATTTCTGGCTGTTTTGTCAACCATCATGTCCTCTTTCTTAGAGAGGTAGTTTACTGAGGTGGAAGCTGTAGCCCTGCAGCTTTCATTCTCCTCCATGGTCCGACGATTCTTGTCAGGAGCTGAGAGAATGCCAGTATATCACGATTGACCGCATGGAAAAAAGCTGGGGGCATGCAAAGGGGCAAATGCATATGGGGACGTTCTTCAAAAACTTTAAAGCATTTAAAGGGACCATGCAGCCATCAAATGTATTAAAGTGCAAAAAAAAAAAAGCCTGGCATGTCCCTTTAAGTGGGACCACCCACATTTACATAACTTGTGGGCTTCATCCATTTTACACATAGGCAAACATCGTTGGTAGCAGTCAGTACAGCAGTTGAAACAGTCAGTTGGGACTGTTGGGAGCTATGAAAAAATGTGTTGACTCTTCGAACGCTGAACACTTTATCTAAGCGTGACACGCAGCGAATTTCATTGGGTTCAGAAAAACACCTGGATAAAGGAGCTTCTGTTGCCGTTTCTTGTTCTTTCATGGAAGCCTGGATTTTAATATGCATTTAATAATTTAGTGGCACAGAAATGTAATTTATTTTCTGGCTGGCACGACATCGAATCGGGAAGGACTTCAAGTTTATTTTAGTGAAAATTGAATTGAAAATATTTCCCCAAATAATGTAAGGATGCATTAGGACCCCAATTATGGTGGCAGTCTATACCAACAACAGTGGAGTAGTAAAGGTCCATTCATTTGCTAAAGATATAGTGATAGAGATAATCCATAGTTTGAAGTAGGCACATGTACTAAAATGACTTTGTCATCACTACAGGATAAATATTAATATGTAGGGCCGACAACATAAATAGACATTGTTGAAGATATATATATATCACATACACAAGTAATTTCCTGTGCCAAAAAAAGAAAATGTTGCTTCCCATCAAGCTCCTGTTTATTGGCTGCTAATTTTAAATCTTTGTAAGAAACTTTTTTAATTGAAGCAGAAGGCAGGAGAGGGGTGGTGGGTTTCAGCTAAGTGCTTAAAATTCTTTAATCTGAATGGATGTTAACAATTTATAAACCTGTTAAAAAATATTTGCTGACCTGTTTTTTTAACACAACATATAGGCAGCTTGTTACGTTAATTTGATTAATGTATGTTTTTTAAGAAGGTTCACTTTAAGTTTAAAGTCCAGCATGCAAAAACACACATATAGTTTAATTACCTTAAAATCTGCTTTAGATGGCATTTTACTAGTTATTAGAGTTTTCCTTTGGATGGACAAATAAAGAGTCGTTTTAAAAGTCAGAGCTGTATTATTCCAGCAGTTTTTATCTGATGCAATGTCAAACACATCTGTAGGAAACGTGAAATAATTGCGTATGCTGATGTTTGTTCCGAATAAATAACTATTAGCTACTTCAAAGCGGACATGGGTTGTGGCAAGGACAACTTGTGAAGTCTGGTATTTTTAGACTAAATGGGGAACCCAAAAGACATTATAAATGACCTATTCCATAAACCATGTTAAAATAACATTTGGAGGGAAGTTACAAAATCAGATTTAAGGAAATGAGCACTGACTCAGAGCAATGAACCCACTGCTCAAAAATGTCCCCTGATGGTCAGTTTATCTTTAAAGACTAATTTAAAAAAAAAAAAAAAAACCTTGGAATCTGTACAGACGTTGGACGTACATTATAAAAAGCAATAAGAAGCGTATACCCATTTTGAGAACTATATCCATCTTTTCTGCCTGATGATCTACAGACCTATCATAGTAAGATGTATAAAAACAGAATAATGTCTATTATTCTTTTAAATGCATAGCTCAAGTAATTATAACAAGCTTTCAACAGGTCACAAAATTCAATAAAAAGTCATGGTGGGCAGAACATGGACAAGTCTGGCCAAAAGTAGGTGGACTATGGTCATAAATTGGCTAGACTAAGAGTAATCCACAGCCATTGGCATCCAGCAGCCCCCAAAAATGTCTCTAAGCGTATTGGAATCAGTGTACTCTATACGGGTGTATCATAGGTGTAGATCCAAACATAACAGTATAGAATTATGTGTAGGATAACATGGTATATTCCCAATTACATCATCAAAGCTTTTATGGGACATATGTGCTTTAAAAAAAAAAACAGGCAAGCATATGTATTTTTGGTAGGATTTGTTAAATAGTTAAATAAATAGTATACAAAAGCATACTAAAAAATCATTTTTTCTACATATTACTCCTAGCTGTAATATAGCACCAGAGCGCTTTTATTTATTTATTTTTTAAATCTAAATATTCTGAGGTTTTTCCTATAAATATACTCTAGTAATGTTTTGTTTATTGGACATTTTAAAAAAAAAAATGTTCTTCCTAATTTATCTTACAACACAGTGTTTTGCGCGAGTGTATATAAGTCACTCCATACACGACCTCAAAATGAAAATACTGAAAGGAGATTTCAAAAACACTCCAAGAAAGAAAGACATTCAAAACCAAAAATTACCCATTTTTATAACTGCAAAAATAGTGCACTTAATGTGGATTTGAGTTTCATAGCATATTATCAACGCTTTCTATAACCTGCCCTTTCTTCATGTTGTTAAATGTAGATACTCACTCCTGCTCTCCCCCTTCCCACTCCCCCTATATTTGTGTGTATATATATATATATATATACACTCCCCCTATATTTGTGTGTATATATATATATATATACACTCCCCCTATATTTGTGTGTGTGTATATTTATATATATATATATATATATATATATATATATATATATATATATATATATATATATATATATGTGTGTGTGTATTATCTGCATTATCCTGTTGTTTTGACCACTTTTTTTTAATCCCCCTGAATATCAGGACATATACTTGTGAGACTTAACCTGCATGTTTTACTTTGCTGTCAGAAATTCTTTTGACTTGATAAAGGAAAGATTTCTGAAAGCTTGTCATTAGTACAATAAGAAAAGATATTACAAGATTCTGCAACATTTTGTCACTTTGCATACAGTATATATATATATATATGATTGTACAGCATGCATGGCAGAGTCAGGGAGAGGAATGCTATCCGGTCAGAATTCTGCTGCGAATAGGTGCTTCACACTTGTCTTTTGGGCTCACAAATGTTGAGTGCTTAGTCAGCTCGGAGGCATGTCATTAGGATTTGTGCACTGGGAGGATTACACATGCCTGGAAAAAAAAACTTTGCGTTAACTATGTGTACTTTATACCATTAGCCAGCCCTGATTGGTCTCCCGGTGTCATGTGAGCGCTTTGGAATCCTGAGTTGTAGCTGCTGGCACTCCTCTTGCTCTTGACGACTTTCCCCTCTGAGTTTCTCTTGCTGTTATCAGCTTTCATTATAGCAACCAGAAACCTGGAAGGGAAAGGCTGGAGAAACAAAGTAGCATCTTGACATTAGCAGATATGTGGGGCCAGGAACCCCCATCACCAGCGCAAGGCTGTAAACGTTTAATTTCTATGACACCTGAAGGCCAGGAATGCTATGTATGTTTTGATAAGAAGAGGAGGTCCCCGTATAGGATGAGCAGGATATTAGCAAGACAACAGCTCCTGTTAAAAATCCAGCAAGGTGAGTTAACCTAGTGACAGTCGTCTCCAAATATTTCAAATTCTACTTCGATACGGTTTTTCAGCAGTGTCCTGTAATCTGTGTAACATATTCGTTTTCGTTAGATGCAGCTAACATGATTATAATCTTTTTTTTTTTTTTTCCAAAAATATTGCCTGGAATTTTTTTTAGAAAAATATTTTTTAAATATATTTTGCTGCTGCAGGCAGGTAGTCTGTTCATACATTTGTTGGTTATCAGCCCCATAACAATAATTTTTTTTTTATTATTTAATTATTTCTTAATTTACAATAATTGATACGTTTGGTGAAGAAATATTATACTTTACATGATTTTTATTATATAATTATTATAGTAGAATCATAATTGGGTGCTGTTTTTTATGGTTAAATTCTACATAAATTACAAAAATGTTAAAAAAAAAAACTGGCAAATTTGAATCATGGTTTTTAAAGTACGGACTGTTTAAATGATATAAATACAGGGCTGGAATTTTCCACTTGTCCACTTGCTTATGACAAGTAAGAAAATATAGCAAACAAGCTGAGAGTCTGATCCTCCATTTACCCAACACTGTGTGGACTAGTAACGCTTTAAACTAACGTGTACGAGTGTAATGCGTGTGCTAGACTCAAACTTGCAGGGAAATTTGTTTAAACACCATATTATTTGTAAAAAATGTATTTAAAAAATATGTGAAATTTAAAAAAAAATAAAAACTTTTTGGATTCAAGCAGTTAGTAGTGTTTGGAGTCAGTAAATGTCAGATATTACAATAAATGAAGTATTCTGCTTGTTTGTTATGGATTCAGGCAGTTAGCAATGTTTTAAAACATTCTGCCCTGGAGTGAATTTCTTAACCAAATTTTTCAAGTCACCTGTTTTTGGGGCTGTCGCTGAGTTTTAGTGAAGTTTAGGTGGCCCACTTGGCCACAGTTTCTTGAGGAGCACTTATGATGCGTGCTAAGTTTCAGGGAAAGAAGGTGATTTTTGCCACCTACACCTTTACCTAGGTTGTTCATAAAAATAAACTGTTTGTCAGCTTGCCACGACCTTATTGAAACTCAACACTACTTCTGCCCTAATGCCAAATGTGGTCACGGTTCCTGTTGGTTATCTCTTATGGGGCTGGTAGAAGGCAGAAGCCTAGGCCAGCAGGGTTAGAATGTTTTTGCACAAAAAGGAATGGGGTAATAAACTAATGATGTCATAACTGTATTTGATACTTTGTGATGCCACTGGGTTTAGGTTGCAATATTGTAAGATTGGGAGCAGGGCTCTCCCCACCTAATGTATCGGTTTGTGTTAGTCTGTCAATTCACGTCTTGTCATATCCCTTGAATATATGTATTGTAAGAAGCGCTGTGTAAATTGGTGCTATATAAATAAAAGATAATAATGATAATAATAAATATGGCTTCCAATTGTCATGTTGCTTTGTTTTTAATTTGTTTCATTTGAATGATATTCACATTATTGCTGTCAAATTCAATTATAGGGTATAGACCTTAAGTATAATAGCAAAATATCCTAGAAATGTGTTCCAACCAGTTTTTTCATATTTCAAGCCAATGATATTCTAGCTTTACTTCTTCTGAGGATGCTAGTAGTTGTAATCCAATGATAACAAGCAGAAATAGGAGACAAGGAGGGCCTTCTTTGTTGGCTCCACATGGCATTAGACCCGATTAAAGGAAGCGGATATGTAAACACAGCTACTTTTTTTAAAATATTGTAAAATTTATTGTATTTTTTTCATGCTTCACTAGACTCTCCAAACTACCTGTAGTATTAGCAAGTTCTTTCTCGTTAATTCGAGTGTTATGGGCAAAATAATAACAGAGACCTTAGAAAGACTTATCAAGGTCAAAACGTTGGCTGTTTTTATGGAGCTGCTGGATTTGGATCTTTCATAATCATGCCTGGGAAGTCATCATGTCTGGGTATTACCTGGAACCCCCAGGTCAGTTTCTTCTGGCAGGGATGTGGCGTTTGGCCATGCCCACTATCTGCCTCCTCTCTGCCCACTCGCATCCCACTAAAGGCTTCCTGAGGCTAGATCTGCCCCTTCAACAAACCCCTACCCTAGGAAACGAAGTTCCCAGGTATTCACATAAATGTTACCAGCATCTTCTTTGTGTGAATCAGAGCTTGTTATAGCCACTGCTTTCTATCCCTAGAGGGTTTCATTTAATGCAGCCATTCACCGGGCAGCATCTCTCCTTCCAAATGTGGCTACAATCATTAAGACTACAGTTTCCCTTTAGACAAATGATGACCCCTTGCCCAACACTCAAAGAAATGAGTTCCGATCGTTAAGTGCAAACATATATAGGCTAAAAATACAGAATTGGCAACAATACAACCAAATGAAGTGCTATACAATGTGTTATATCCAGTAAAATAACATTGATCTGTGATTACTTAAGGTTATTGAATCATACTCCTGTAAAACATAGAAAACGATGATGATTCTTTATGGCTATGCTAATGAAGTCCATTCATCTACAGACTTTTATTAGTCAGAGGATCTGACTAGGTGATTGAGACTGTGCCATTCTGTTGTTTGCAACAGGCAGTTTTATAACTTCATTTCTGCAGCAGTCTGTTGTCCGGCGGTGGGGGGGGGCAGACCTTGTGAGGCCTGCTGCACAATGGGCTCGTTACAAGCGAGATCTCTGTTTCCTCCAGTGGCTCATTTACACTACGGAGCACTGTGCACAGCAACTTCATAGGTGAGTCACGGCAATCTAGATGGCAACATAAATACATTGTTGCATTTGTTACTAAGACAATGCAACGAGACTTTGGCGCCGATGGAAAATTAGTTTTTGTGGAAAAATAATGTCAACTTTAACTAAATCTGTCTGTCTTCGTATTCCATGAAATTTGTCCAAGATTTTCCTTTTCGGAAATCCCATTCGTTCGGTTGCCTTGGAAACATGAAAAGAGGGCTAGTCTCACCCTCTGCTCATCCTAAGGTGTTTATTATTAGTGTTCACATTGTCAAACTGGGAGCAGAGTTATAAATGCTTAAGCCAGTTATCCAAGCAAAGTACATCGGAAGCAATAATGTATAGAAGAAATATTGGAACTAGATGGTATATCTAGATATATTAACTAGAAACACGCGAGAGATCTAGTCCTACAGTTTAACAAAGTTGTAAAAACTCAGGAAATGAGGGGTTTGGCAGCAATCAGATACTATTTATTACCAGTAAAAAAACCAGTTATGCGTGATTTCTAATCAGATCGTTCTTATGCATTTGTATCAGAAGGTCTGGACTGGCCGTTGGGCACATTGGACAAACGCCTGGTGGGCCAGTCCCTGATGATGTAGGTGGCTGAAAAAGTGGGGTTATAGTGTGTGGCCATATAAACAGGTGATGGACGCATGGGGTTTTACGTGCCAATCTCCAATCCTAGTAAGGTCTTATCCACCGGTATTTGTAAGCAGAGGAGAAGATAATAAAATCTAAAAATATATTATGGAAAAAAATCTGTCGCTTAGCTTCCATCTATTCATCCTTACAGTCTAAGATATCAGCAATAGTTGGGCTGTCAGTGAAGATCTATAATAATTATTATTTATCCGGAAGAGACTTGTAGAAACTCTAGGTGAGATTCATTATTGGTGTAAATATAACATATATATATATATATATATATATATATATATATATATATACCGTATTGGCTCGAATATAGGCCGCACTTTTTTCCCCCACTTTAAGTCTTTAAAGTGGGGGTGCGGCCTATATTCGGGGTTTAGCGCCCGACGCCCGGGACATGCAGTCCCGGGCGCCGGGCAGGCAGCGGGGTTAGGATACAGATCCCCCGCAGCGGTGCAGGGGACCTGCATCCTACTCCCCGATACGCTCAGACAGCCTCCCCTGCCAGCACTTCCCACGGGGGGAGTGCTGGCATGGGAGATTGTCTAAGCGCATCGTGCGTACCGTCCGCACGATGCGTTTTACCTCTGCCCACCCCCGACTTACCGGAGCAGACTCCCGGGTGTCTTGCGGGGCCGGCGGGAGACATCTACGCAATACGCGTATGCAACTTCCGGTACCGGCACCGGAAGTTGCATACGCGTATTGCGTAGATGTCCCCCGCCGGCCCCGCAAGACACCCGGGAGTCTGCTCCGGTGGGTCGAGGAGGGGGGAGGGCAGAGGAGGGCAGTGGCAGCATATCTCGGGGGGGGGGAGGACAGTGGCAGCATATCTCGGGGGGGGACAGTGGTAGCATATCTCGGGGGGGAGGACAGTGGTAGCATATCGGGGGGGGGAGGAGGACAGTGGTAGCATATCGGGGGGGAGGAGGAGGACAGTGGCAGCATATCTCGGGGGGGGGACAGAGTGGCAGCATGTTTTTTTTGGTGCTTTTTAAAGAAAAAAACTTTTTCTTTAAAAAAGTACCAAACTTTTAGGGTGCGGCCTATATACGGGGGCGGCCTATATCCGAGCCAATACGGTATATATATATATATATATATATATATCATGATTCTTTTCATCTGCAAACAACATTTGATTGCTTAGGTTTTTTTTTAACTAAACTACCATTTTAAACAAATGATCTGGGAAATGTCTGATTTAGTTATATTTTTCTTTAGTGCTCTGTTTTAGTAAAATTAAGCCCTACGAATGAATTAAAGGAAACAGGTTTTCCCTTTGTGCTGGAGTTATTCCAGGTCATCATAAGGATATACAATGCCTGTTCCTAGAAGCAATGTTATGACTTCCATCTGGTAATGTTGATTTAATATGGCCAACATCCACCCACAGTAATTAAAACAGTTGTTAAAGAGGAGTAACTGTCCACCCCCAGCTCTTATTTCATTATTATCCCTATGACCAACGGGCCGGGAACATTCAATGGGATGTTCTGGGCAGCAGATCTGGCAAATCAAATGAAACTGGACCACTTATATTTTTACAAGCAACAAGCAGATATTTGCTGGGTAGCGAAGACTCCTATGGCATAGTAGGGCCTGGCGATGTTCCATGGGTCAGACCTTGTGGAGCAATCCCCATAAAGACATTGCATTGCATTACATTGCTTTTTTGACATGTTTATTCCGTTTCTTGAAAAAGTCTTAGGGGCCTTACAGTTTTCACTGTTTTTTTTGTGTGAAAAAGTGCAGATCCTCCCGCTCCAGCATCTGCTACAATCTCATCGTTGCAGGCTTCGGTCGTCAACAGCTCCGGTTATTTCTACTTTAAATTCCCAATCACTCAAGATAAATCCACTCATCTCGGAGGCTGTAATTTGCACAGTGTTTCTGAAAAAAAATGACACAAACTGGAAAATGTGTTTGGATGCCAGTATTCTTCCCCGTGTGAACGTTTCCATATCAGCCTTACCTTGGCTCTGACAGATGGGGTGCGGCTGGGTTTGTTCTATTAACGAGGCATAATTATATAACCGGGCTAGCTGAGCATGAGTTAATTATTAAACATATCCTTTATAGCTCATGCAGTGCAATTGTTTAAAATACTGATCTGGCAGCGGCATTCATAACCCTACCACATCAGGATTTTTATTATAGACGAAAGAGGAATTAGGATGGCAGTATTTAGTTTACATTATTACCAAAATTTGAGAAACATTTTAAAAATATTGTATACGTGTACATAGACATAATGCCCATCTTTCAGCTAAACAATAAATTCTTAACTTTTCACTTATTTCCCTGGTGACAGCTGCCCAGTGGCGGGTAACCAGTACCCTTGGGTGCACAGTGCCATAACCCATCCATGCCATCGCCATGCAAGGTTTAAAAGAATGCATTTTAAACATAAATATTGGTGATTTTGTTACACTATATGGCCATATATTGTCAATGTACCCTAGATTTTACAAGTCCTGGCTAATCCTACGATGTCCATATATATATACCGCGGAGCTGAATCAGTGAGACTCCACTGCCTTTTAAACCACCGAGATTCTTCACAGACGGCCTAAGCAATAAACGACCACATAGGTCATAAGAAACCACATTCTGCTCTACCATATGCATTAAAGTGTCCAATAAACTGGGGGACTCATGTACACTAGGCTACTTTAGTGTACATGAGTTGTGTTGTTATGAGTTATTTTTTGGCTGTGGGATCAGACATATTGTATTACTTCTGTTTCTAAAAGTGTGTGCTGTGGTAATAAAACATGCAAAAAAAAATGTGTTCTTTTGATAGTATACCACAAACTATATCTACACTATTAAGGAGCACTGTGCAGATTTATGTTACATATCGGGTCATTTCACAAACATACTTATTACGTTCAAATCATGATAGTGCTTAAGTGATATAAAACTGTTCTTATAGAATTGGAGAAATCAATTTGTTTTTGCACTTGCCTCCACTTCTTGAGCCGTTGGCTCTAATGCGTTGCGGTTAAGATGTTGAATGTCCGGCCAAGAGATGTTTTCGCTGATTCAGTTCATTTTAATGTCTTTCTAGTGAACTCGGCATTCACAATTATAATTGTTAACTTTAGCATAGGTAATGTTGATCCTGGTCAGATTGCCTTTGGAATCAAGTTTTTTTCCATCGGTTTGTGACAACTCTCATTTGTTGTTTTTTTTTTTTTGCATTCTTCTTGTTTGGAAACGGCTGAACTTGATGGGAGTTGGCACATGAACGTTTTATGTATTCTACATACCTATGTAAATAAACTCTTCTTTAAGAGAATTCAGTGGTACTGACAAAGAAGAATCTAGGCTGTCAGACGACTTGTTTTATTTAAGAATTATGAGAAGAAACAACAGTTTTATTTTAGTATATATTTTACTTTTTTTCTGTGGTATTGGTACAATACACGAAACATAATACTATTGTGGTGGTATTTATTTATCACCAGATACGTATTTATATACACACTATATATGTCTTTAATATATTTTTGTCAGCTGCTTCCTACTGATGCAATAAAGCCAGGACATACTAGTACATCCCAGTGGCCATTTGGACCACTGTTTCTGGATATACCTGGACAATACCTCCATATGGCCCACAACCAATAAGGAAAGGGTTAAGACCTAGACACAGATTTGTTTTCTAAGGCTGTTACAAATCGGTGAGATATAAGTGCTTGTGAGAACATACTGCGATCCATGGTTAACTTACACACATATTTGCTTTACTAATATTCTGTTAAAAGCTGTTCTGTATTACAGCGAGTGAATGAATAATGCAAAGGTATTTACTATTCAAAGAGAGTGCAAGCACGCTCTGATACGGCCAGTGATGAATTGCCACATAACTGACATAACTGAATGTGTTATAAACGAATAAACACTTTTAATTTTCATTTGTGTTATTCGTGGTATAATGTGACTGTAATATAGTACCTTTTTATATCCATATTATCATCATAATCCTCTTTTTTACTGCACATTCTGTGTGACTCGCAGAGTGCTGTTTTATGCATGATTGCAAGCTCTTCTGTTTTCAGCATAGTAAATGCTTGTTAGCGTGGATATTACTTCCAGCTCTGTGCCCTGGGGTCTATTTATAGCCAGGGTCGTTAGCAATTTATGACCCTGTGAGGCACTATTACTTTGCTTATATGATGGATTCGCTTTACTAATTTGTGGAGGAATGAAAGATATATTTATTTAATATATAAGAATTTTACCTTTATCTGCTGCTTGTATTTAACACACGGATTGTTAATTTGTAGTATAATTCGTATCACGTTTTTTCCTAATTTTTCCTTTTTTCTTGTAGCGTATTTTGTGTTCTGTCTTATTTTTGTATATATATATATATATATAGATAGATAGATAGATAGATAGATAGATAGATAGATAGATAGATAGATGGAATTGTATTAAACTGCCCATTGCATTGGTGCTGTAGTAAATCGAGTCTTCAGTTGAAATTGAATCTGACCTTGAAGAGGAACCATTTTTGGAAACGGAACAGATAATCGTTACTTTTCAGAATCGTTCTGTGACAGTTACCTTTAGAAGGTGGATTACAGCACTTATATATATTTTTATATTTTTTATGAAAAAACGTTTGTTGAAACCTGCTTACATGCCCATTTCATGTAGAGATCATTAGGGTTGAAGCGGATCTGTCATCCACCTTTTGTAGTTTTGGAGCTGCTTGCGTGTTTGTTACCATTGGGGTTCCAGATTGTTGGGCGCCCACAATCTTTTTGGTTATTTCTGTCATAGCCGTATGGAATGGAGACTAGTCTTAAAGCGACACTGAGCTTTTTTTTTGGCTTTTTAAGAAAATAATTACGCGAAAGCTGTTTACATTAAAAGCAACGTTTGAAGACTCATTGTTTAGTTACCTGCGGATGCTCGTGTCAGCCTGAAGTGGCCAACGATGTCTATATCATGCATTTTACTAGCGTTACAGAGACACCAATAAATAAAATCACAAATGAAAAGAAATTTAAAACTAGGCTAATTTTTTAACTCTTTGTAAACCATGGCCCGCTTATGAAATGGATACTAAACTCAAAACAGAAGCAAAGATAATTTAGCTACTCAGGTCACACTTACCATCCAAGAGGTTTTTAGCGGCACAGAATATCATGGCAAACGTTTGTCTGCAATAAAACCAAACCCTCGACGAATGTAAAATAATAAGGGTGTGTGTGAAGATCTGTCAGCACGTTATGGCTTCTGCAGAAGTGAATATCCGCGTGTAAGTAAAGGCGCTCTTGCGCGAACAGTTCTGCAAACCTTACTTCTTACATAAAGTTTAGCACCACTTTCAATTTTCCAGTTATGGTTTCTATTGTATGTAACACAATGCGTAGGTAAATGTTTTTGCTCTTTACCTTTTTTTCTTTTTATAATAACAGGTGCACTTTTTACACCATTGCGCACTTTTATTCTCTGCAGCAACAAACACACACAGGAAAATAAATCTGACCATGAAGTGGAACCATTTCTGGAAACAAGCAGATAATTGTTACTGATCGGAGGAGTTCATGTTGTGATAATTCATTTCAGGACGATACAAAGGCGGTTACATGATGAGTGGAGCTCATTGGTTACGTTTCCAGTAGTGCTCCAGCCCAGCAGGGGGTCAGAGGGAGCACAGCACCATGCATTCACTATTGTTGGCCGCTTGCTGTGAAATAACGCACCAGAGAAGCTGGCGAGCACACGCTTTTATTATTTTACGTTCGTCGGGGGGTTTGTTTTTATTGCAGGCAATCGTTTGCCATGATATTCTGTGCCGCTAAAAACCTCTTGGATGGTAAGTGTGACCTGAATAGCTAAATTATTGCTGCTTTTGTTTTGGGTTTAGTGCTTTTAACCACTTCATAACCGGGGCATGGTTTACAAAGAGTTAAAAAAAAAAAAAAAAGGTGGCCTAGTTTCAAACTCCTTTTAATTTGTGATATTTTGTTTGGGGTTTTGGTGTTTGTGACTGTATTGCTAGTACAATTACGTGAATGTATAATTGGTAATAGTAGAATAAGCTGTTTACTGAGTTTACTGTTTAATAAGTTTTACTGAGGGTAGTAGGTAAACGGAACAGCCTACCATCACAAGTGGCAAAGGCTGAAATGGGCAGACAAGGTGGGCCTGGTGGTTCCTATCTGCCAATAAACTCTGCTTCTATGTTTTCTACAGCGTATGTATTCTTCTTTAGTAGAGCCGTCAGGGATGTTTAACTATACCTTAATTGTACAGAGTTTTTTACAGTTACTATAGTGATTACGCAACAGCCGTAACTGTTACTTTTCAAAGTCTCACGATTAGGAAGTTGTTACGTAATTTCAACATAACCTGATATTTTTTAATAACAGTGGATTTTGTGGAACTAAGACAATCTAGATGGGATTCAGTTTCCGTAATTCCCTTACCTGGGTACAGAGACAATAGTATAGACAATTGTATTTGAAGCTATTGTGAAATCGTGCCTGTAGTAACGTAACTACTGTATGCACACCGGATGACCTACATTACAAAAAAACTATTATTATAATAGGGTGACATATAAGAACCACGATATCTACCAAGACGTAAGCTTCTCTCCCCTGATGCAAATAACACAAAAGACATGTAATAATAGTAGACATGTAATGTAGTTTGGTGTATGATTAAACAATTGTACCAAACAGGTGTGAATGATCATGAATTTAATACTGTATGTAGGTTGAAACACAAATATTAACTAAAACAGAAACAGTTGAGTAGAAGGAATAAAACTGAGTGAGGAGCAGCCAAACTCACTAACAAGGTCATGAACCACTGCGAGACTGAGCACCGCAACAAGACATCAGGTAGTTATACCGCATCAGCCTGCCAGGCAGACATGGGTTTCCAGATCTTCTGCCCAATATTTGGCTGCAGCAGAGGGCAGTTTGTGCGCCACAAAACATGGTGGATGGTCCTTGCAGGTTTGGGGCTGCATTTCGGCAAATGGGGTTGGGATTTGGTCAGAATTAATGGTTTCCTCAATGCTGAGAAGTACAAGCAGATACTTATCCATCAAGCAGTACCATCAGGGAGGCCCCAATGACCCCAAACATACAGCCAAAGTCATTTAAGGACACAAACATGAAAAAGAAGAGACAAAACAAATATAGCACAATATAGCAAAAATAGAACACTTTAATGCAACCACATTTAAGTTGGAGTGGAAAATACTCCTATTAAATTTGAAAGGGTAGATCCCAGATCTCTCCAGCAAGTTGAGGGTTAAAAGAAGATATTGGCTAAATTATTATTTCTGTTTTTTAAAGCGCACCATATCACCTTTCAATTGCTGTTATGGTGTAACGTATATGTGATGGAGAGAAACACGCAGATATTGGTGCTGCTGGTAAATATTAGAGGAGCCGGTGTATTTCACGATTTTGTTAGTTCTCCAAGATTTTTGGAACACCCTACCCTAGAGTTCCTAAAAAAAAAAAACTGCGTGAAAGTGTACCTAGAAGCATTGATGCTGGTTTGAAGGCAAAGGGTGGTCATACCAAATACTGATTTGATTTAGATTTTTCTTCTGGTATTTACATGTCCATATTCAGAAGAACTATTCTTATTTTACAGCATTTTTTCACACCTGCCCAAAGCTTTTGCACACTACTGTGTGTGTGTGTATATGTATATGTGTATATATCATTTCTAAAAGTAGTACATCTTACCCTCCTACTAGCCGAAGTGCATTTGTTACAATCAGGCTATTTCGATGGAAACCCGAGTCTCGTGTTCCATTTACCAGCTCCCGTCACAGGGGTTTCGTTGTACTTTATTGTTTACAGGAATAAGTAATCTATGACTTCAGAGAGATTTATTGAGGATGACTGTTGAGAGTAAGAATAGCAAAAGCATCCACCAGACCAGACGCAGGGCTCAAATCCAAGCGCACGGCAGTAAAAACTGATTTTTATGCAAACTTTCACTCACTCAAAACAGAATATCAATTATGCTACTCACGGCTTGTGTTTAAAGGTAAGTACACAATATTTTAATGGTAGATTATACTTAATCTATTCTATGTCTTATTGGTACAGGAGGAGAAGCCATGCACTTGTGAGCTTATGACCTCTAATGAAGACTTATGATGACTCTGATGTCATAGATTACTTGCTCCTCTAAAATGTGATATATTATAATAGCCACTTTTTTTTACTATTAATTCAGAAGTGTACGACTGGGTCATTGGTACTACTTTGTGTATGAGAATGTGATGGAAACCTCCTAAATAATCTGTAAATCCACATAGCCGCTGACCAAAAAAAAGCTACAAAATAAATAGTAACATAAATAGCTAAATAGAAGAGAACTCATTTTGCTTTATTTTATAATCAGGCACCCTTGGTGGCCTGCAAACTACGGTTTAAGTTTTATTGCTCTATATAAATCACAATACCTTATTATTTAAATGCCGACATAATGTATATATTGCCTATAATCTCTTAGGAGGTTGATAGTTGGTAGTCATAGACGGTTTCACTTTTCCTGTACCGGTATAGCAATCTACCTTTTTTAATTGTGCATTAAAGATAGAACTCTGTTTTCTACTCTTTTTTTTTTACTATATTCTCGTTTATTAAAACCGTGTGCTTTTTTGTTGGGCAATAAATATTTTATTATTTACTTTAAATGTATAGCTTACAGAAAATGAGATTTGTGTCTGAATTAAGTTTAACTAGTATTATCTCCTGATTTCCCTATGCTGAAGCTTATTTAGGTTATAGAAGTGTAAAATATAGGACTTGGGAAACGCGACCAATCAATGTTAAGCCATCAGGGGATTTGAAGGTACCAGAGATCTAAGAAACCTGTATGTGTTGTATGAAAGAAACCTTTAGATTAAAAGTATGTCTAACTCATAAACGGTTATTCGAAACATACCAAATACTTCCCTGTATCACAGCCCTTTGTGTGATAACCGTCCTTCGGATGAAGCTGATGGCAGCATGCTTCCTCTTGGCTAACTGAAGGTCTACAACCTCACACCAGATATGGAGAGGTGATACAGGAGTTATGTCAAAACTAAGAGTGGGAAATGCGTTGATTGACAGATTCAATGGCTTGGATTAAGCATTGTTTTTTTTAAAAAAATACAAAAGCGAAGCACATCCTAACAAGCATATAAATACATATTTTGGGGTGCGGATTGAATGCCCAATTTGAACATACAACAAAGGAAGGAAGCAGCACACACCCAGCAGATGCATACTGTTATTATTTATTGATTTATATAGCGCCATCATATTCCACAGTGCTGTACAATGGGTAAACAGGACAAGTAGTGCATCACATAACATTTTGGACAGAAAATGGGTAAGGAGAGCCCTTCTGAACCAAGCTTACAATTTACACAAACTATTTAAAACATCTATCTCAAGTATACATGAATGACAAAGTACCCTAATGTTAGTGAGTCCTACCTCATTCTAACATGGCTGTATTGCTTACCAGTTTTTGTAGGACAGTCCTCATGTCCGAGCCTCATCCTGCTGTCCTGTGTATCTGCCCCACTGTCCCAAGTCTGTGGCCAGTAGGGTTCATGGGCCAGTTGGGGAGATCCCCTTATCACATCTAGGAGCAGTAAAATCAGTAGAGATCTGACTGTTGCGGTACAGACCTCCATGGCAGCTCCCAGGTGGCTCATCACCCCGTTCCGCAGCTGGGCATCATGAATTGCTCTTCTGCTATGGTGGGCAGTTGGAGCCCCCAAAGGCCACGCTGTCTCCTGGGTGCAGCCACACTCTCCACACCCATCAATACAGGTGTCTCAATTTGGACACCTGAAGTGTTGGAGGGGATGTTTTTAAACAAAGCAAAGACACCCCAGCCATAAGCACTATATGGCTATATGGTATGATGGAATGCCCAATATTTATGCTTGTGGTTTTACACATTGTGTATGTGACTGTAGTCATGTTCCTGTTTTCAGCAGTGCGTCTGCCACTTTAAATTTGTATGGGGCAGTAATTTGGCCACAAACGCTCGCTAAACTCTGTTATTAGAAGGACATAAAAAGAAAAGGCTTTCTCCAGTAGAAGTGGAATAAATGAGGTATGAGCTGGCATGCCTTTGTATTCACGCAAAGTTTGCCCACTCAAAGAACTGTATCTGTTCAGCAAAGAATACCGCATTCATAATGCAGCATTCATAAGCTGTTCCATTTTTGTATGAAAACATTTCCTGTGGCATTTTAATCTATCTTTGTAAACATCTTGGTCTCTTCTGTTGCCAGACACGTCAGCTGCCTTCTGTTTGGGAACAGTAGCTGAGAGACACATTATGTCACCATCCTAGCAGCAAAAAGAAATGTCAGCCTTATCTGAATCTGGAGTATTTTGCATCTTGGTGTCTTTTGCCTCGGTTCCTTTGTATTTTGGTTCGTGTAAACATTACTGCGCGGCCCCACCGGCACACCCAAACTATGGGACACCGATCGTGATAATGGTGCGTTCTGTTTAAATTAAAGATTGCTATTGTTGGGTTGCATAACAAGAAGTCATTGTAGCGGATGACGATATCCCCAAAAAATGAGTATATATAAAGAGAGTTCTAGGAAGGCATCCCCCACGGCTCAGTTACTAAATTGGATTTATTATGGGGATCCGGGCATGGGTGTCCTTGGCACCCTCTGCTTTTTGACGTGCTGTACATACTAAGAATTCTACAACGGATTTAAGTGTCAGTGGCGACGATGCATTATTTTCTGTTTTATGGGAACTAAAAAAAAAACCAGCATGTGCTGCCAGAGTTGGAGTCCTCAGAGGAAGTTCCTTTTGGCTGAACATCATGGAATATTAAAGCTGACATAAGACTGTGATGGCAATGTAATGGTTTGTAAATGTTCTGTAAGCACATGATGATAAGCTGTGACATAATCTTATGACATAAGGTATTTTCAGACTGAAAAGTCATTCCAGTGATAAATGAAGCCCATAAACACTAGTGAGATTGGAGTTGGGGAGTAAGTAGAGCCAAGCATCTCTCCTCTTCACTGAAAAGCCACCCAGGAGGCACAATTATCTGCTTTGGTTACTGGGCCCCATAAGAGAAGCCCAGAGGGGGTACTCGGATGTGGGTATGATGTCATACGCAGACACCCAAAGACACTATGATTCGCTCCAAGTAGATCAGCGAAGGGGGAACATATTTACCTGCTCTACTGCACCACCTACGAGGTCTGCCTCTGGAATAGGTCACAAGGCAGGAGGAGATATTTTAGAGCATTTAAAAAAATGAGTGCTTGAAAATATAAAGAAAACGGAGCAGTCAAATTCTCCTAACTTCTCCTAATGTGGTTTTTGGCCTAAATTTATTGTTTATGACCCTTTAAATTATGACTTTTTACATCTCATAGGCCATTTTGCTGATATCCCTGCTTCCTACACCTTGCTTAACTGGATGTCATGCTACATTTGTCGGAATTCTTGTATTTAAGCGAGTCATTAGTCATTTTAGTAATCCCAGTGGAATGTCTTCTGCACGGATTTGTGTAGTCTAGAAAAATAGATATTCCTTCCTTACCAGGCCTTTCGTGATATGCAGTAGCCACAAGTCAGAGGACATAGTCCTGAGGTGGGGGGCTGTATACATTCTTAGTCTACATACACAGTTCTCAAAGATTATTGTGGAATATGTCATTATGATGTGGCTTGAATACAGCATTTACAAGCGGTGTCCCCTCAAATAGTCCAACACTCAAACACTTAGACGTAACAAGAGAAACAAAGAAAGTGACCGCAGACAAGGGTCATTTGGCCCATCTAGTCTGCCCAACCTCTGAACACTTTCAGAAGTAACAGATAACTTTCAGTTCCTGGCCTCATCTTATACCTAGATTAGCCGTATGCCTATACCATGCTTGCTTAAACTACTTCACTGTTTATTAACCTCTACCACTTCTGCCAGAAGGCTATTCCATGCATCAACTTTGAAACCTTTGCCTCTCTAGCTTAAGACTAGGTCCTCTTGTTGTGGTAGTATTGCAAGACAGTTAAGAGAAAAATGATATATTGTATATACATAAGGCAGTCTTCTAATATAAATATATTTATATATTTTTTTAATTATTATTATTTTTGTTTGGTGTAAGCAGCCGTAAGATTTAGTATTCGGAAGAATAACAGATCAGATTTTATTTAGTAGATCACTAGCGTAGATGGAAATATGGAGAAACCCAGAGCTTTACAGTGATGCCTCTTCAGACTTCCAAAACAATTACCAAAATCCTCCCGGGCTCAGATAAGAGGAATGGTGTATTTAATATGTTTGATTACAGTGCACATTCTTATTACCTGTGAATGCAATGTTTGGTGACGTATGTTTAGTCTAAAATGTGGTATATTGTATTGTCTACAGGACTGTGTCCTGGTTTACATCTGGATTTACAATAATAAGAGCCCAAGCAATCCACAATTACTTTTACCGAATACACATTCGCATTCTTAGAAGTCTAGACGGAGTCCAAATATATTACATATGTTAAACTGAAGGTGGCTAACGTTCATCAGAAAGGACCGATAGTTTTATACTTTCCGTAAGAAGAAGGTTATACATTTTTACAATGTATATTATTTGAAAAGTCCATATATTATTGCAGTGTATGTTCAATGAATTGGACATTGTTAGACTGATCCTCTGGTATCACAATCACATTTGTTGCCGTTGATACTTGTTTTGTCTACTTTCACGAGTATACATAAATGTTTATGTGCTTTGACCAAATTTTAAGCTGTCTGAACTGCCCATGAATTTTCTATGTATGCAAACAGGAGACATTTTTTGTTCATCAAATATACATTAAAACGATACCTTAACATATCAGCTTCATGCAGCGGAGTACTGAGAATCATACTTATATTCTCGGTATTATACTCGGTTTGTAGATTTTGGGATACGGGATACCCCATTAGAGGAATGCTGTAATACAAAAAAAGACGTTGGTGTTCTTTGACAGACACATGACATGAGCCAATGTCTGGACACTGGAACTCAGATTACCTCGAGGTTAGGCAAACCGTCTGGTCGGGATCCCATCGTCTGAAAGGAAGGTTATTTAAGTCATTGGTGGCCGTGGGACATTTAGTGGAATCTCCGCCACAAAGCCCCTTGCTGCCTGTTCCTGAGGCTGATTTGTAAGATCCTACTTTTTTCCTTATACTTATAAACTAATCATCTTCATGTTTTTTTTTTGGCCCACGTAATTAATTTCCCTGTTGCCTTTACGGAAATGTCCCGGTATCGTTTACCATCTGCTTCCAAAGAATACCTTAACTACAAAACAGAGGAAGCGTCTATAGAACTCAATAGAACCCACAGGGCCTGCTTTCCCAATTAGTTTTTTGGGTTTACAACTTTATAATATTGAAGTGTTTAACCAAACGGATGACATTTTGACTGTGATATATGAAGCAATTCTCTAAATGAAATTGAAGTTTACAGGGTCTCGAGCTGCTGTTTGGAACCCACCTATATCAGGACAAAGAAATAGGAAGAGTTAAGGTGATTCTGGTAGCAGTTGAGGTTTAGAACATAAGGTTGAGGCCATTGTGACAGCGTATAATCAGCTGTATTTAGTGAGGTTTTGCGTTATAAGAAGTGCTGTATGGCCAGACAGACAGAAAAGAAGTTGAATTAGTAGGATATTCTTTATCGGTTGAATATCGTTTATCGTTTGAAGCATCACATCTTAGCTTTCGTTTGCATCATGCATTATTTTTCTGATGAAATCTCTCTGAATAATGGTTTCTTACATCGGTTCAGTTCGTGTTCAGGATTGATTACTATAGTTTAGTTTTTTACACGCTCCATTTAATACACAATCTCCATGTGTTTTCCGAATATGATCAATCTTACAATGCTGCAAGTAAATACCTGTCTCTGCGGACTTTTGCAATAACTTTTCATATAAGTTCCCTTTTATGTTTTTATATAGGTATTGCAAGAAGAGCTAATAAGAGATAATAAAAGATAATGATAATCGGGGATAATTAAACCATTCATAATATTAGAAGTACTGGAAAGAACTTGGTTCTTTATCTCCTGGTGTCAGGAGTGGTGGCTAAATGTGACACAGACATCGTTTCAGCTGTTTGCTAACCAAAATCAACATTTCGTTTTAACAGAATTGTGTGTTTTATTACTTTATTTTATAGCAGATGAGAGCTATCATCGAGTCATGAATTTTAGGGGTCTTCAGGAGACACAAATAACCTTTAACAATTCGGCTTTGTTTTCATAGGAACCCAAAATGTCTATTTCCTTCTGTAAAATTGAGGGTTTTTTAAGCTGTAAATATAAGATATACTGTATATATATTGTTAATAAGCATGCCATTATTTTACCAAAACATGTTTGTCGATACTTGTTTTTATTCTGCTCCCATGACTTCATGACTAATTGTTCCAGAAACCCCGTGCGATAATATTACTGTCAATATTAGGTATGGCAACATATTATACTTCTACATCCTGGTTCACATATGAGAAAAGAAAAGTGTTACTTTTTACTTTACTATTATTTTTTATTTCTATTTAGATATAAATGATTGGGGATTAATTGTTAGAGTAGAATATAACAGAGTTTGCCTACATGGATTTCCCCAACTTCCACAACGCTTAGCTATCCGTATGCTGATTGCTCTTTTTGAAAATACTGCGAGTGTGAAACTGCATTGTTGGCTTCCCCTAATTTATAAAGCTATTGTTTGTTGTAGATTTACCCCATACCAGTTCTCCTAGCTATACTCAATAACAGTTTTTTTTCCCCACATATTTGTTACCAATTATATACATCAGAATAGTAGTTCTAGATCAAATTTCTCAATGTTTTCCTCCAATTTTTTTTTAGTTTTTTTTTGCAATTTTTACATCATTGAAGTGTTTAAAAGAATAAACACCAAATAATCACTAACTGCTACCATTACTGCATTTATGAATAAGGTGCGACATAAGTAAGGCTCCAAAGCTTTTGCAGGAATCCTACTTGCATCACGCTGCCATCTTCTGGCCAATTCTGGTAAAGGATTGTTTATCATTGCATGACCATAAGGTGAAACTTGCACATTTTTATCTTGGTCTACAGAGCTTACAAAAGTAAAAAGTAGTTAAAATACCTCACAAAGTATTACACCGTTAATCAGATATTTTATACCCATGGAAACCAATAGGTAGCCTTTGTGGAGCTACAGCTTCCATGATAGTCATCCATCGCAGAAGAAGAAATGTGCCACGCCTAGAGATGAAAAGGCCTGGAAAAAAGAAACAGAAAAAATGGGAAGAAAACAATTTTTTCCGTTTTTTTTTCCAGAGCCACAATGATAAATAGCATGTTATGGTATTCAAGCCTTCATCACATACCTACATCAAATACCTTGCATGTTCTCTCACCTGAAGACAAGCAGATCCTGGAATACAATTCAAATACTTAGAATGCAATTCCCAAATAAGAGCAATATGCATTTCTGTCTCTAGGGGGCGCTGCAGGGGAAACGGCTTCAGTTTAGTTTGGTTGCGGCTCCATCTTGTTGGTAGACAGAAGTTGATTGGCTCAGTCTTCTTAGTTGGGCTTAATTGTTAAGTAAGAGGTTAAATTTGTCTGAAAAATTAGGCTACTTGTATATCCTTTATCTAAATGATACCTATTATTGTTCTCCCCATCACAGTGTCTGGCCAGTCAATAGGTTTTTTCTTTTCCTCCTCTCGGTAAAATGGTGAGACCAGCATCCGGTTCTCACGTAGAGTTGAAATGTTATTAACATATACGGTTTGTAACGAAAAATAAAGTTTTAAAAATTTTAAAAATGTTGTTTATTATTAACTGAATAAACTGAATAAGCTGTATTTCAAGCTTAATACTTTTTTTCAATTTGTAAAACTACTCCACACCAATTTTTCTGAAAATAAATTTTTTTTCTGGGAAAAAAAATGGGTTTTTCCATGGCTATAAAATTTCCCGGATATTTCACATCTCTAGCCAGACCATAGCCTACTCACTAAAAACCTAGACAGTAATTGGGAGGGAGTTCGTCTCTGGGGTCCTAAGCCTAAGAAGGTCGCGCTCTCTGTGTCTCGCTCAGGAACAGAAGAGCTTGCTGTCGTTTTAGCCGTTTCTATGTCTTTATGTTTCTGTTCTGTGTTCTGCTATATTCTCTGTTATATTGCTGGCTTGGAAGGTTTATCATCTTTTATGGCAGGTGCCCTTGACAACTAAGGGGTAATCAGCGGTTTTTTCCCGTGTGTCCTATAAGACCTTACTCACTAGTTACATGCTTTTTTGGAGATTTATTGCAGTCTTGAAATATATTTTTTGTTGCTAGTGGAGTTAAAATAGTGTCATTCCTGGCAGTGAACCGGTTTGTTTGTACTATACATGTCCACGCTTGAGTGTAAGAGAGAAGAATTTCTGGAAGGTTTGCCTATGGATCTTCTTGCGTTTGAGAAAGAGTTGAGGAATGTGGTCAGTTCTGCTCATTCTTTCTGTCCCTCTGTCTGTCTCCACATTCATGGCGCACATCTGGGCTCATCCTCCAGAGCCACAAGACGTTACAGTAGGGCTTAGCATTGTCTCGATGCTGCCGAGGAACATCTGGTAGAATGGTACAGGTTTGTCTAATCCAGGACACATTAGGCAGACGTTCAATTTCCTTAATGGATTAAATTTGAATTTGTGCGCCATAGTATGTACTATAGAAACTATAATAAAATATTTATACTGTATCTACATGTTACATTTGTCAATTTAAACATTGCATTACAGGCCAGCAGAAACTCTTTCATAGTACATATGCCAAAAGGATGTAAAAAATATTAAAGGAACGTTATAATGTGCCAGACAAGCTCACCAATAAGAATGCATATTAAAGGAATGTATGAGTATTTTTTAATATGCATTCTTTAAAAATTAAAAGGTATTTTCCTTAAAGAGAAGCTGCAGCTATGCTCCAACAATACTCGCCCCTGATTGGCTGCTTGAAGGCACATTTGCATGGGGGCACATGATCTGTCAGCTATTATATGCATTAAAGCGTATGCGATGGAATGTCCCTTTAAATAAAAAAAAATTAGGACATTTAAATTGTGTCCACAAAACATGATTTAAAAAAAAAATTATCTCAACAAAATTAAGTAACCTTTTAAGTAACTAAATGAATTATTTAGCATGTGCTTACCTATCGGTCAACAGCTACCAATATCTGCTTTGGTTAATTAACATGATGAAAACTATTACACAAAAGCTATGTATTAAACGTCACAATATTTGTTTCTATCAAAACATGGAAATTATTTGCATTTATTCGTTAAAGGCCATCATTCAAATGAAAAATATTTTTAAAGAGAAACCTTTTATTAAATATAACAGTTTTATGTCTTTGTGTTGACACTTTTTTCACCTTTTCACTTTTTTTGCATAAGGTAAATGTAGTGCAGTAACCATGGAAACCATGGACAGTCTCCAAAGAATTCTCTATATTTAGCACTTTTACAGAGAATTGCTCTGTATACGGTTCATAATATCTGACATCACAGTATGTTGCAGTATATGTAGTGAGGGGCTTTGTTAACTAAGTCCCATTTTTAGCCGGCACTTTAGCCCTGGCTGGGGATACACGTCTTGTCTTTCCCATTTGATGACGTATACGATAACAATACAGAATACATGTATTTAGTCTCCATTATGTGGGCTTTCAGTGGAATTTGGAAGGAACTCTGGAGTAAAGTTCAGATAAAATTAGTCATAGGGCTCTATTTACTAAAGGGAGAGTTGTCAGGAGACAATGACTTAAAAGAGAACTCAGCAGGGCCTGAATCCTGTGGGTTTCATCTGCCATATTTATGACACAAGCAGGGCCGGCCTTTGGGGTGTGCGACCTGTGCGACCGCACAGGGCGCCACACTCCAGGGGGCGCCGCCGCTGGGTCCTCCCCCGCTGCCGCCGCCGACGCGGGGTCCTCCGCCGCCGCCGCCACGGGGTCCTCCGCCGCCGCCGCCGCGGGGTCCTCCTCCGCTGCCGCCGCGGGGTCCTCCTCCTCCTCCGCCGCCGCCCCCCCTGCACCTAAATGAAAACATTGTTGGTTTGAGGCAGAGGGGGGTAGTTTGAAGGGGCAGAGGGGGGGTAGTTTGAAGGGGCAGAGGGGGGGTAGTTTGAAGGGGCAGAGGGGGGGTAGTTTGAAGGGGCAGATGGGGGTAGTTTGAAGGGGCAGAGGGGGTGTAGTTTGAAGGGGCAGAGGGGGGGTAGTTTGAAGGGGCAGAGGGGGGGTAGTTTGAAGGGGCAGAGGGGGGGTAGTTTGAAGGGGCAGAGGGGAGTAGTTTGAAGGGGCAGGGGGGGTAGTTTGAAGGCACAGGGGGGGTAGTTTGAAGGGGCAGAGGGGGGGGCACCAGAGGAGTATTTCGCACAGGGCGCCGGAACACCTAAGGCCGGCTCTGGACACAAGTAACGGCTGATATTTACAGACCCCTACCTGTTCTGGGGGTCCCAAGGCTGTGCTTCTGTGTTTCCTATTGTCCATTTTCACAGCAGCAAAGCCTATTGGAAGTCCTAATGGGAATACTGGTCTGTGGAAAGTAAATGCTTAAATCACTTACCCCTTCATCTAAATGTCACGTCCGTCAAGAAGCATTCGCCACATCATTATAAATTAACAGCTGTCCTGGAAAAGAATTAGAAAGTACATTAACAGCACTGCTGTGATTACATGGTTTTAAATCTACGACCCTTTGTAAATTTACATTAATGGCCCTCTTACTGTTAATACTTTGGCTTTGCAAGAATATATGTTAATTCACGATGTACATCTCTCAGAAAACCACCTCATCCAGTATTAACCCCTTAGTGACAAAGCCCGTACATGTACGGGCTCAAAATGCATTGTTTTCATTGGGTTTAGGGACCGCCCATTGTCCTTAAGGGGTTAAAAATCATCATGTAGTCTGCCCAAGAATATTCTCCGCTTTTCCATCATTGGTAAATTTATAATAAATCATTAAAAACGGCAGAAAATGCATTCTTAAATTTAAAATACTTACTTTTTAAAACCTACTTTAAAACAGCCAGCTTAAAAGACATAACACAGTTTCAGACAAATTGGACAAAAGACAACACCTAAAAATAAACGTGATAAACAACCAGGTGGTTTTAAGCTGCTCCAAGTTTCCATGTCAGCTGATACAGAGAAAAACGTTCCCAGAAAATATTACAATCTGACCATCTGCACAGAAAATGTATCACTGTTCCTTTGAACAAAAGACGAGCGAGCAGAGTGTAGTAATAAAATACAACAAACTATTGTCGTTAATCCTAATAACGAGGCTGAAAAGAATATTTCTGGCTACATACGTTATTTATACCTATAAGTGACCAAAATCAGAACTTGAGTTCTGTGGATTGACTGTTAATATTTTGGTTGCTTGGATAATTAATTTTTTACTGTGGAACCAACGTTTGGTCCTCAAGACTTGTAGGATCTGTTGTTCCTGACTGAGCTTTTGTTCGGTGGGATTTACAAACTGGATGATCGAGCTGCCTGTCTTTACACAATCAGATACTGAAAACCTACGGGTTTGTTCATTACCACCTTAGTGCTCAAATTATTATTTTATTCATTTAATATAGTTCTGATGAACCTCCAAGCCAGCTCAGTCCAAAACATGTTCATGAATATAACCCAACATAGATTCCTTGACCAAACCTCTGGGGCAGCTCTGTGCCTAATGGACCATATACTGCCTCAGTTATTTCAGTTCAGACACATTATACTTTGTATTTTCATTTACATTTTTATTTATTAAAGATTGTCAACTGATAGGGTCAGGCGTTTCCATTTTTCAATATTTACAATGCATCAGTGTTTTCCCGTTATGATAAAAATATTGCAGCTGATCTTGGCTTCAGTATAGAGAACTTCTACATGTAGAACCTTTAGCCCTTTACTTGGTGGTTGGTAATTCTTTATGTGCCGATGAATCTCATGCCACCTGGAAAATTTGTGAAGATGACCCAAAGAAACATTGGGCGTATGCGACACACCATTCTCAACGACGACTGGCTTGATGTGCGCACTACTCGCCAAAAAATAAAAAAAAACAAGATAACAAGCATACAGCCACTGGTGAAATTCTGCATAGGTGCATCAAGCCTCTGGCGCCACCTATGGGCACATCTGAAATTGCACCTAATAAAGATACCCTAAAACGATTTAACCCTTTCATTATCTACCACACATAACATAAGTGGTTATCAAAGCCCAGATCCCATATGGCTAATCTACACTATCTCATGTAGTAGCCTAGTTTGACTACTTGTTAACATCGTAACTAGAGTAAAAAACTAGGAGTGCAGACAAACTGCCTGCTGATCTATTGTGGGATTGACTGGCTAGTCCAAATCTTGCTAATATACAGGGATCAGTTGCTGTGATATCAAATACATGTGTTTTTTTATGTTTTTAAATTTAATATATGGGCTGAATAGCTTCTTGACACAATTCTCAGCACCCTCAGAATGATGATGAAAGTGATGAGAGTTTTAGCCCTCAAAAGAGGTGGAAAATGGTTACTGTGCTTGTATAAATGTGTATTTTCTCTGTGTCTAGCCGGCAGTGTGTGGTACAGTCACCTACGTGGCCAATGTACCTGGATATTTTCTACATGGCTGGATTTGCTAAGGGAGAAAGTACTTTTAGGAAAAGTTCATACTTTTCATTACATTAAGTATTTGGTTAGGAATGTATGGGGAAAATTATTATTATTTGTAATGCTTTATTTTGTATTTTTACTACCATATCGGGATGGCCTGCGGAGCTTGCCTTTAAGTAGTTACTGATGAATAACTTAACTTGCCCTGAAAAATAATATATGGTTTGTTCTCCTTAGATAAAGTGTAAGCTGTTTATACGGTTGTCACCTTAATACAACAATATTCCCAAGCTATCCCTTGGCACTCAAATTGTTGAAGCGTTTACTATCTAGAACACCATAAGTAATATATATCAGTAAGCATGTTGATCATCAACAAGTCAAGATAACTTTTTCATTCTCGCCCTATTTAAGGCGGAACTGTTCAGATACAAGGGTTTGAATCATAGTGAGGTCACATATTTCATCACGCTACAAGTTGGATGTGTACAGTAACTTATGGAACCTCAGCTGCGCGGTGAGGTTTTTACACAGCCATGGGAGGAGCGTCCAGGAAGGAGAGAGCATTCTGCACGGTCTAATGATGTAGTACACAGCTGTGCACACTACCGGTCGGAATCGAAAGAGACGGACTAGCTGAGTGCATAATAACTTTTTCAGCGCAGGAAGTGCTATTGATTTCTAAGAAGATTTGACACATCAGGGAATGGAAAAAATAATATTCTTTTAAAGGTACTCGTAATTAAATCAGCTGCGTTAGATCTGTTTATTTCTATAGTGCATTCTAGGAACATATTTGCTAAAATAACTGATTAATTATTAAAATAATTTGTTGCAGACCACGGAGTCGCTGCTTAATTAGTTTGATTAACCCTATATATATATAGTTGTTGGTACCCACAAATAATTGTGAAGAATTAAACTTTAAGAATTTGGGTCTACAATTTATAATATAATTTATACCATAGCGTAAAGGGAAATTCTAAGGGTAAACAGAAAAATAGTCTAAAAAAGCGGTCTATTTTTTTTCTATTTAATATGAAATTAAATGTAATTTTTATACAGTTTGATATATCTAACCGTTACACTGGAAAGAACTATTAAGTATTCTAAAATGTAATTATCGTTCTTAGATTTCCCTCTTCTTAATGGACAACTGTTATTCTGGGATACAAAGATATTTTTTTCCCCTAAGGTGTTAAAAATCCAACTCTTTGTATGTGGTACAGCTTCTTTTGATGTGATTGCTATTTTCAAAGGTCTTGAGCCTTTTATTATCTAAATATATATATATATATATATATATATATGTTGTTACAATTTTTTCTCTCATTTTAAATCACAAACAATTACAAACAACACTTATGATCAGTTGTTTATTTAATATTCTGTAATATTTTAAAATTGTTAAAAGCACGTTTTGATGTAAATCATGTACCAAATATTTTATTAATCATGTGAGTTTGTACTTAAGCACTTACCAAAAGGACCATTTTGCATTATATACGCACATGGCAGCTTACTGAATTTCTAGTTGTTCATTGTATATTTAGCGATCAGGCAGACGACGAAGCCGTTGGCTACAACATATTAAATGTACACAACATCTTTGCAGTGTGGGTAAATTGCAGAAATTGCATTTTTCAGAGTTGATTTATTTTACGTGATAATTGTTGTAATTTAACAATAATTTCATGGAGTTCATTACTTGTAAAATACAATTGTTATGTATGAGTATATTGATCAAGTAATTATATATATATATATATATATATATATATATATATATAACCACTTTATTGATAAATGCTTAGATGGAAAATCTTGGATGTCATCTCTGAGAAGAGTTAAATATTTAGTTAACATGACGTAGAAGATAAATATAGCTTACAATAGTCTTAGTGCATATTCCTTTGAACGAGCCAGAAGTTTAAGAAAGTTGGCTGTAAACGCAAGGAAGAAAAAAAAAAACAATGTTATTACCCAATATGGATGACAAAACATTGTAGCATGTGTGGGAAAATGGATCACATCCAATGTCTGGAATTATTTATCTTTTGGTAAAGTCATAAGGATGACTGGTTTATGTATTTTACTGAAATTCCTGCTGATTACTTATATTTACTTGTACACTGGGGAAATTAGAGAATAAATATTTCTGCTTACAAATCAAAACCATACAGGAAATTAATGTATAGGCACTAAATAAGAGCAATTGAGTTACATGGCTTCCTAGTTTTAAGTGGCTCGCACAATCGCTTAAGTTGATTTCTACAAATTTAATTTCAAAGAATGTTGTAGATGTAATAATACCATAGGATGCATCCAAATTATTGGGGGTTTTTTTGGTTTGGATGTGCAGTAGATTGCTAGATTTCAGTAAGCCATTGGGCACTGTCCTTCAATAAATACATTGCAGCGTTTGGATGTTAAAATAGTTGCATGGAGAAGCTGAGTGACAGGAGGCGGAAATAGTTAAGGTGAATAATCAGAGCTGAGCCTTGTCACCAGTGAGGTATATCAGGGATCAGTACGCATTCTTTTAAATATCAAAGGTAAGGTATGCCTTTTCTGAAGATAACTCAAAGGTCTGCAGTAGGGTAGACACTCATGATGGAGTAATCCAAATGACTTATTATTTAAGTAAATTAGAAGAAAGGTCAAGAATGCGGCAGCTGCAGTTTAATGTAGATAAGTGTAAAATAATGCACTTGGGACATAAAAATCAAAAGGCAAAATACTATCAGCGACAACAGAAGAGAGGGAGTTGGAAATAATAATTTTTGAGGACTTAAGTGTAAGCAGACAATGCGGCAAAGCAGACAGGCTCTTGAGTTTAGCTAGAGGCATTGGTAGCAGGAGGGGAAGGTGGTTCTGCCACTTTACAGATCTCTGCTAGGACATCAGCTAGACTATTGTGTGTGGTTCTAGAGGCCTTGTCTCCAGAGGGATGCTGACATTCTGGAAAGAGTTCAGAGCAGGTATACTAGAACAGTGAATGGTTTGCAGGATAAAAATCGGCAAAGACTAAAGGATCTCAATATGTATCTCAAGGAGGAGAGAAGAGTGAGAGATGGGATAGAAACATTTAACTATATAGGGGGATTTAACAGTGTACAGGAGAAGAACATTTAGGAGAAGAAGTTATCATCTAAAACTAGAGGATTAGATGCTTTGGTGTAATGTAAGGAAGTGGGTGGCACTTAAGTAGAAATCAAACACCAGAGACTGTAGATTTATTATACAGTAACTTTTCCAAGGTTTCAGTTCTCAAGGATGACCACCTTCTCCCTCTCAGCACCACCTGCCTGCCGAGGATGGGTAGGTGAGAGCATTGAAACCACCAGTTTGCATAGACCACCAGTTTACCACAATACTTATGGTAAACTTATATATAAATGACGTTCCTGTATGTTACTATGTATCTTGGTGTATTTATTTCCAAACATCTACATTATGTCTTATAGCAAAAGAATATGGTTCCTATCTCATCTCTCATGGTTTATATTTTATTTGTACTTCAGAGATATGAAGATTCCAAACAAGCAGCGGTGTATTAGGCCAGCTAGAGCTATGGTGACAAGTCTGTGTGAGGCAGGAGCATCTGCCCTATTGAGCTGTTACAGACCTCTGTAGGTTCTGTCTCATCCACATCGTGCAACCTTCAGAAATAGAGGACCCACGCAAGGGATGGGCAATTGTAGTGGCTGCACTTGGTCTGCATAAATACACGTGTGTTATAAAATTGGTGATATGAATAGATTAAGGTTTTGTACTAATTTGTCCTTTATTGCCCCAGGATCTCCTATGATCTCCATTTAATGTCCATCTGATTGCACACAATTCTCAATTCTAGACTGTAAGCTCATTTCTAGATTGTGAAATGGTTTGAGCTGGGCTCTCTGTAGGTTACAAATTATTATATGATGGACTGCTTTTTATATTCCGTACAGCTCTGTAGAATTTGAAGGTGCTAGATATATCAATAAATAATAACTCTCTCTTTCTTTGCCACTGCTGTAGGGATTCTCTGAACATTTTTGCCTCCTCCCCTCCCCCTCTCCAAAGCGTTGGCGAGATCTCGCACACCCTGGCGCATAGCACTACAACCTGTCATCATGGAAAGTGTAGCATTGTTGCGGCAGCCCCCATAATGACTTTTAGTGAAGTCAGCTCTCAAGACTTTCCAGTGCCAGTAACACTATGGAGCCAAATCTGAAACGGCTCCAATTATGATTAGATTCTTCTCAAGTAATTATCACTTGTTGAAATGTTTTCAGGGAATTTCTCTTGTTCCGCTGGCACCATAAAGCTAGACAGCCAGTAGGCGACGGGAGTGGGATATATGGATTCTAAAAAAATTCAAGGAATGTTCTTTTTACTTGATTGGTTATATTAAACGCTCATTTACAGTAACTTTATGATCTTTTGTGTGTTTCTGACATTTAAAAGGAACCCTCTCACCAAAAAAGTTGCATACTCACATAAAGCAAGAAAGATACACACATAAATATTTCGGCAATCCATACATCTAGATTAAAAAGGAGTTTAAAATTTAGTAGCCCAGCCATTCTTGTCATCTTGTCATGTTAGCCGCTTAGAAATATATAACTCCCAACAGTCCTAGTTTTCCAACTAGTCACAAGTGTCGCTATAGTAAATAAAAACAAAGATAAGATTGGAACATGTGGGAAAACATGATGTTTGGTGACCGCCTTCTCGCACAGTGTGTGTGAACAGCTAGAAAGAAGGCTCCGGGTAAAATAAGGGGTAAGAGGGTGATTAAGAGAGTGTGAGGGTAAGGGGGTTAGGTAGGGAGGGAATGAGTATCTATGTGTGACTTAAAGTGAGGCACTGCCTTTTTTCAATTATCAATGCATGTGCTGCACTGCAATCATCAGGCCATTTCCACCACAACACACTAAACACTCAAAAGACGCTCAAAAGTCGAACTGACATGCTGGCATCATGCTGTTATGTATCCGTTCACTCGAAGCGAGCGTTCGTAAACAAGGGAACAGTTGCACTTTAGCTGTGTCCTTATTCGTGCCCTTAAAGTGAGCATGTCTGTATGTGTTAGCATCAGTGTGTATGTGTAGGTGTACGTTAGAGGGAGAGTGCTAGAGAATGAGAATATGTAAGTGTGTGTTAGTGAGAGTGTGTATGTATGTTAGGGTGGGTGTGTACGTTTGTGTAAGTGTGATAATGTGTATGTAAATACGTGTGCCATTGTATATGTATACCACGGGGAGCAAGCAGCCAATGGAGCCAGCCTTCCCCTGTCCTTCTTCTCCTAGACCTCTTACCGTGTCAAATTTAATGTTATTGGTAATTTTGTATTCTCCATTTTGTAATAGCATTGTGGAAACTCCTGGTGCTCTGTAATGTAATATAAACATTGTGTACAATACTTGCCAATCTTTAGGCAAGTCACTTCCAGTGAAAAATCTGAACCACAAAATGTCAGTTTGGCATAGGATTGGGTTTTTTTTGGATTTTTTGTATACATATACATGAAGAGCTTCTCATTCTGTGTACTTACTCATCATCAGAGTGTATTTGTAGTTGCCAAAAGAGACTGTAAAGAGTGCATTATGGGAACATGCATCCCATAGAAACAGATTTGTAAACATATAACATCTTATATCAAATGTGTTAAAAGCTGACCCATGGCAGAAATAGAATAAAGGTACAATTTAGGATAGCAAATTAAAACCATAAAAAATTTACTAATGTAGAAATGTAAATATAGGATTATATTGCACAACAAAAAGCAATTTCTAAAATTATGATAGGAAAGACTAAATTAGTATTGGAATTATCTTTTTTGTGATTTTTTTGAACGTTTATCTTATTTGGCCAATGCTTGTGGAAAGCAAACATGCTTATGATGCAAATGTCAGTAACAAAGACTATTATAGAACACTGATCTTTTGGACATGTGAAAGACATTGAATGGTTTTACCACAATATAACTTCACCAATAAGGTGGTAGAGGAATGGCAAAGCCTTCCAGCAGAAGTGTTAAAGCACTGAGGGGATTTAAACACATGGAATAGGCTTAAGGTCCCAATACAGTTTGATGTTTTTAATAGCAGTTACAATACGTGAGGCTATTATAGTAGGTAGATGTGCGTCATCAATGTAAACCTTCCAACCTCCGTTCCAGACAGTTACTAAAAGACTTGGAACCTCCAGCTTTGCTCGTGCCCCGGTTTCCCCACTGTGCCCCTGTTTACCTGCGTCTTTGGGCAGTTGCTCTTGGATAGTTTTACCCTGTTATATACTCTATACATACTATAGGATAGATACTTTGTTCATATGTGCGCTTTAAAGTTGTTGAGAGGTGACCAGTTGACCATGGTAGGACTTCATACTCAGCTAGCTTGCACTGCCAAAGGAACAAAACTTTATAGATTGAGTTCTAGGTAAATCCCATTAGTTTTAGTAGACGTATTTCTCTATTTGATCACCGTATGGTGTTTTTTTCTACTAAACGACTCAGTGTCTCACAGCCTGGGTGTTAGACAGGAGGATTAGTTTTAAACTTCCTATCCGGATCAAGTTTGCAAAGCCATTTAAATACTGATAGGAATTATTAAAGCACTTACCATGTAATTGAAGGGAATGGTACTTTTCCGTTTCTGTGGATAAATAGTATATTGTTAAATGTAGTAGTTCCTGCAGTCCATACGGTTCTGTGGGGTCTCATTCCAGCTGTGTTACCAAGAGTATCCAACCCCTTATTAACATTCTTCCATCCCTCTGTTTCTTGCTTTGTGGCGATTAACTAAAATAATGAAGTATGTCTCAAACATCCAATTATGACACAATAGTTTGGAAATTGTTTTTCAAATATCAGTTACAGAATACACTAAGTGGCAGAACAGCAGGGGCGCAGCTGCCAAAGTATTGTAGAAGTGTGTAAACCCCTTGGGCAACTCAATAAAATTACCACCCAACCTTCGCTGAGTACAGTGTAAAATTACAATCACGTGTGTAATGCTAGAAATATCCCTGTCAAATGAAATGTATATCCTAAAACACGTACCGGACCTGCATTTAAAGGGACCTTATTTTTATTATTATTGTTTTTTTCTTTTTATTAAAAAAATGCAAAAAAAAATTAAACAAATACATTTTGCAAATAGATACATGAAATGGAAAGAGGATAATTTGCATAAATTCAACAAAAACTTCGTTGGGGAATACTAGTCAGGAAACTAATATTCTTTGAAAAAGAAAGAGCAATGGTATGGACCCTATCTTAGCTCAATGTATTAATCTCTGCTTTCAGGGCCCAAACCTCAGCAAGACAACGGGCTGATCGTCCCGATGGGAATACTTATAGCACTGCCGTTTAGTGGGCACAAGGGACAGCAGCTTTTGGGCCCCTAAGATAGGCCTGGGCCCTAGGCAGCTGCCTTTTTTGCCTTATGGACAGTGTCAACTTACGTTACATATATCCCAAGGCTTACTCTTATTGAGTAGGAATATATATTAGAAGTACTTGGCTGCATTAGAGTTATAATTGAGATACTAATTTGGAAAATTTTGGGATAAACATGACTTTAAATCAACATTACTGTGAAAATCCCTTTGGCTTCTTTGGGCTAAATACAGAAGCAAAATGTTGTACTTAATAACTCCAAATAATATCGCATTAGGCCTTGTATGTGTGCCTCAGCAGCATAATTTCTAACAGATGCTCAGGTTCATTTATAGTAACCTAAAAGTGTAATCCTATAAACTGACTGACACATTATTAAACTTGGAGGGCCGATGTGTTCTTTAAAACTGCCAGCCTATCCGAACTCTGTTTTTTTCTTCTTTTTGAATAAGAAGTTAGAACTGTATGTGCTCTTCTATCTTGCAAGGGTAACAGAGGCCATGGCATGAAACTTTGGTATAAGTAAATAGAATTTAATGAACTGAAGTGGATACTTTCCAATAAAAGCCTTCGGCCAAAAGAAGGTTGTTCATGTTGGCCAAGCTAACTATTGTTAAGATGTTTAGTTGAAAGTTAAAAGATCTTTCTGCTCTGATCATGTTTATACTAGCATGATGCTGCTGTGGTTTGTATCCACATTTACACACTGTTAAACAATCTTCAATTTTCCCTACTGTATTTAACAAACTACCCCTGCCGTTAACCCATCGGCAATTTCCATTACATATGCTGGGCCAAAGAAGAAAGAGGGATTATGTTAATACAAACGAAAGCGGAGCAGAGAAATTGTAAATTGTGCAACAACAACAAAAAATCAAGTGTACTTGTCTATGTGTATATAATGAACTAATATGGCAATTCATTTATTTGGATTGGGATTTTGTATTGAAGTCGCCTGATTTTATGGATAGCTCGTATTACTAAATTAATGATTTTCTAACATGGATGGAACCAGGTCACCCAGAACCCTCGCTTACTGATCTATGATCTAATGAATGCTGAGGAGTTGCATCAAAAGACACTGATAGTATGCCTGGCCAAGTTGTCCGTAGATGAAATGATTGTCCATAAAGGAACCGGATCATCCTTCTGGCATGACTCTGTTACAGCTGGTGCAAGGACTAACATGCTTTGGGAAACAATTCATGCCAGTCCAGAATGCCCCCCATATGTGCATGGACAGTAGTAGGTAACTTTAGTTACCATGGCTGGCAAATTGAAAGGCAGATTGTGATGACAATCAGTTAAAAATGGAATACCATAGGTTGTGTGTCATTGTCCAGAAGTCCTAATATAATACATAACTTGTCTGTTCCAAAAGACACGGCGATTTCTTTATACACCAAAAACGTGGAAGCTAATGTCATATATTTATGTTCTTCTTTGTAGAACTTGAAGCAAAAGAAGCTTGTGACTGGTTAAGAGCCGCCGGATTTCCTCAATATGCTCAACTCTATGAAGGTAACACCACTGGTTCTAAACATACTTAACTGCTACGGCATATGCACTGAAAGCATGCCACTGCCTTGCCGTGTTTACCCCACCGCTGGGGTACTCAAAGAGTTAAGCTGTGACATCACCAGATTCCATTCATCTTTACTGAATTCTATTCATTTACTTACATGGAAACGAGATATTTATGATCTTCAAAGCCATAATTATAATAGGTTTTTAAAACGCAGCCGAGTCTATTCATCAGGACCACCCAATGTTTTATAAATAGAATTAAATTATGTGTGTAGAATGAAATTATTTATGTAATCCCCCAAACAGACTATTATTTAGTTCTACTGTCTATACCGATGCAGCAGGTGTTGAAAGTGCCATTGAGTTTTTCGTTTAATAATGTGTCTTTCGTGTCAAATTTTACTTCGATATTTCAAAACCTGGCAGTTTAACCTTTTTTACTTCTCTGCATATTGATATTATAAGTTAATTTATTAATAAACAGCCCCACCATTGAACAAATTAACAGATATGCTTGATGACTGCTGCAAAATGCCTCTAACCCCATCCATGTGTTCAGCTCATTGTAATGAGGAGATCGGGTGGAGGTATAAATGCAGAGGTTTACCTAATCTGTGCAATCTTGTTTTGTTACAAGGAGATTAGAAAGCCAATTAAGAAACAAATGACAGTTTTTAATTCAATAAATGCAAAGCCAATAACCAAACCTAAATAAAGGTTTGATATCTTGTATATATATATATATATATATATATATATATATATATATATATATGTTTTATTTATTATTTATTATTATATTATTATTATATTTTCATTTTTTTTTAATAACAATTTTTAGTTTTGTGTTCTGCTTTGTAAATTTCTCTGGGTTAATCTGAATTAATTGGAATAATTGCCACTTTTTTATATTATGCTCTATTATCTTCTATTCCAAATGTCCTCCTCATATTGTAATACATTGTAGACAGTGTATATCTCATCTCTACTAATGCTACTGTGTCTGTATTTTGTACTTTGCCTGCGCATGTTATAACTGAGATCATCCATCTATTACATTTTAGTACAAGATACGAAAGGCCTTGAAGAATACTTTGTATTTCCATCCTTAAGGTGGCTTTTGACATATTGGTGCATCATATTACAATAAAAGTTTGGCATCTATAGCGTTCCACTGTTTTAATCAATTGCATGTTTAATATCATAGTCGTGTATTGATGTTGAACATGAAGTATGTTTATTATTAGGCTATACATAGCTAATAAAATAAGGTTATTCATGTCGTCAGAGCTTTAGGATGTGTGAAGAATGGCACATGCTTCATTCCTGCCCTGGGGGTAATAGCTCCTTGACAGTGGGGCATAACCCCAGGCAATTGAGATGCATGTGTTCAAACTGAGATATCCAAAAAGTGTGGCCTGTTCCTGCCCTTACAAAAAATTACTGCAGTTTTTCTGAAGTAATACTGCAGTTTTTTGGACATGAAAAAACTACAATACTGCACTTTTACTGCAGTGTTACTGCACATTTACTGCACTTTTTTTTATTGCAAACCTACAGTTGTTATTCAATGTACTGCAGCTTTATTGCACAAAAATAACTGCAGTACAACTGCAGTACAGTGAAGTACAAATGCAGTAATACAGCAGTAAAAGTGCAGTATTGCAGTTTTTTCGTGTCCAAAAAACTGCAGTATTACTTCAGAAAAACTGCAGTAATTTTTTCGTAAGGGTGACCCTCGAGAGGTGCTTATTATTTATATGAACCTTTGTAGGGAATATATATAAAAAGCTATTCCGGTGGAAAATTAAATAATTTTGCGTGTAAGAATCACTGTTCATTCATGCTCCCTGCTGTCATGTATTTTTCCTGGCTGTTTCTGGAGTTGGATAGTTTTCACTTTATGTGACTTGGACACATTTCTTCCTCCAGATTCTCAGTTTCCAATTGATATTGCATCTGTGAAGAGAGATCATGATTTTCTTGACCGAGATCATGTAGAACCACTTTGCAGGTAACGCAAAGCTTTATAAGTAAAATATATCACCAAAATTGTATTTGAAATGTTTTTTGTAATGTAAATATGCACATACTAGAGGGGAAATATATATAGGATCAGGTTTAAGTTGTGCTCAGTGTTATGCTAACATGTCCATTAACCTACTCTCCTAAATTCAAAACTTTTATATAAAAACCGTTTCTAGTACAATTGAACGCTTAACGCCTTTCCAAAAATAATTATTTCCAATTTTGCCTCCTTCATAACTTTTCAGAGAAAGCTTAATTGTCATGGGGTACTGAGAGGCAGTTGCCATAGAAACAGGAAACTGCATGTGAAACATTACTGTGTTTAAGCCTTCGGATGAAAGAATAAAGTGAGACTTGTGTTTGGGTATACTCGTTTAACATGCTAGACTGGGCAGTGAATGTTTTGTCTACGTGCATCAGCACCTTTGGTACAAAACGCACTCATTGCGGGTTTTCTTTAAAGAGCAGCTCCACAGTATGTATATATATATATTTTTATTTAACACTAGCAAAGCTCTGCAGTTTACGGTATAATAAGGGGGAAGTGCAATAAGTGCAGTCATATGATAACTATAGTAATAAGTATAATAGTCATACATAAATTTCTATAGGGCTACAATAGGGATGAATACACTAGGAAAGTAGGTTACTGCCCAGAAGAGTTTACTGTTTAAGCAGACCCTTGTAGTCTATGTATTTCGGGTAGAAGTGGAATGCTGGTATATGACAATTTATCCTAGTGCCCGACATAATTCACACTTACCGAGATCACAAATCTGATCGTTAAGCAGCAGCACTGCAGAGCAAGTATGGGGCATGTGTTGGGGTTTCACTTGCCCCTGACCTGTATACCCCCTAGTGCTCTGTATAGCATACGAGTGATTGTAACTGCATACTGAAAGGTGTCATGTAGCTTTACACACATGCCTTTTTACATGGTGCACTTTAACAATTTGTGCTTTTAAACAACTCTAGAACAGTCCCATAGAACCCAATCTAGAACAGACATTAAAAACTATGAATAATGATTAACTATTAATTATTATGAAATCATTGGCCGGATGAGTTGCACATTGATGCCACATTAACTTCTCCAAGAGCCATTGGGAAATTCCAAATGACCTAGAATTGTTTTCATTGAAGCATTTATCATTGGAACGTGCAGCGCTGGATTATGTTTTTACTTACAAGTAAAATTTGCTTAATGCTAATTTAGATAAACCTGATTGCCAGGGGATTATATCGTCAATGTACGAGAATACCCCACGCAGGAAAATGTTGGGCTATTGTCTTCTAGAACGTGGTGGATTTATACATAGGCTCCTTCCACCAGCCGGCATGCTCATGTAGTTGACCTTATGATCCATTGTTCCTTGCATAAAGGAAGTCAGATGTCATGACATATATCTATGCACCCCCAATGTCTAACTAAATTAGTTTATATTTCTTTCTGTCTATGTTCTCCTGATTTACAATTAAAAATAAACATTAAAACAAGGCTCTTCTCTTTGGTTTGGCAGGCAAATTACATTAGTGAACAATCAAGCCCAGTTTTTGTTTGTTGTTATTTTTCAGTAGTCTTTGTTTTTGCTCTTATACACAGGCTTAGATATGCAAACGCTTTTCTTTTCCCCCCCCAATGTTAGCTGTTGTAGGAATTAGCATACCAACTAGACACTTAATTGTGTTTATGTCGGTTTATAAGATTCACAGGTAAAAATGTAGGAATCAAAATGATGATGTATAAATACTGACTATATAGTTATATATATATATAGTCTTACAAAATAAAAAGGAGTCTAGTCTACAAAATGTTATTTTTGTAGGAATTATAAAAATATGGTTGTCTGCAAAATGATGGGATAAGCACTTAAGTATGTGCTAATTGGGCTCACACCTGGCTACTTATTGGCTCTGACAAGGGTATTAGCATAATACAACCACCTAGATTACCTCTTTGTAATTCAGAGCTCCCAGATAGAGATAGAGGCTTGCTTAACTACATTCGGGACAATGGATTTTTGTTCTATATTACAATTTTATCTGGCCAACAGAACGGCGAGGATACAAGGCACAAACTCGGTGTTGAGAGGATTTTTTTATGTAATAATGAGAATCAAAACATGTTTAACTATTACACATTCATATCCTTTTATCTGTGGTCTTAAAGGAACAATCTGGTGCTTTAATGAGCATTCAGTAAAAAAAAAAATAATCTCTCTTAATTCTTTAAGAGAAGCTACAGCTGAAGAGCTGCAGTGTCCTGTCCCTTTTGTGGTCCCTTTTGTGTGCCACTGTTGCCCACTTGAAGCAGCCAATCAGCTGCAGGAAAGCCGATTTAAGTCAAATGGTAATAAAGTATAGATATCGTTGAAAAATATAAAAACTGAGTGTGAATTTGGATTTAGACAAGGAGAAATTTAAAGCAACACCCTGGATAGGTTTATTACATCATAGAATACATGAGTGATATCACCTCGGTACATTATCACCCTGCTGGAAATGTGTTTATACATTTGTTTAGGCTCCTAGAAGGCCTGAAAAGCTTGTCCTTACAAATTGTTTCCTGTTTGATGTTTTGGAAACATTACTCGACGAGGCAGGATGTCTAGTAATGAGACGAGATCTGTCACAGCCTTTATAACTGTTATTGGATGTGTATATCACTTTAAAAGAATAAATAATAACGCAACTTTTATTTCTAAAAAAAACTAAGATATTTATGTTTATAGTTCTTTAAATAATTGAAATATCCTGCGTCTACTTCTTTGTTCCATTCCGATTCCTGGATCCAGCAGTTAGTTATAATTTTACACAACTGATCATCTGAAACATCTGATTTAACAAAAAGAAAGTCTAAAAAAAGTATGTGTCAAATACCCTACATAAGTGGGGTGTATAGTAGGTGTTTATATGGGGTACTGTAAGTTATTGGTTTTGTATATAACTTTGAAAATGAATAAATAATAATAATGATGATGAATAAAAATAAAACATAAAAGTTGCTTCCTTTAATTAAGGTTACAAAAAATAATCAATATTATTATTTATCATGTTTTCACTCTTTAATAGAGTTTAACATCTCATATCTTCTTTACACCATTCTGATTCCTAGGGCTCCACCATATGAAGCAAATCTATTTTACTATCTATTATTATGTGGCCTTAGTATATGGTCAGGGCATATATGTATATTACAAAGCGTCATGGCCTTTTTATGTTTCAGAACACACATACATTCCACAGATTTTCTTCAATATGTTTATTATTATTATTATCTTTTATGTATATAGTGCCGACAATTTTTTATTTACTATCATTTTTTGCGTTATATAGCACTGCCCAGTAACATGTGAAGTATATATGTGTTCTGGAATAAAAATGGCCGATGTGATCATCCAGACTCCATGAATAATAGACATAACTACGCACAGGATTGACTGGAATAGGGCTACCTAACACATTTGTATAATTGACATGTAGGATTAGTCGTATAATGACTACGAATCCTAATTTTTCTCCACCTTTTTACTTTTGAGGTGAGACTTTTTGCACTTCCCTAATATTCACCTACTTCCATGCCCCCCACAACCGCCCCTAATTCCTGCCACATTTCATAATCCCCCCACCAGGTGCGAAACAGAATGTAAGCTCTTTATGGCTGGCACATGTCTGGGTGCTTTGCCGTGAATTCATCACCAGGCATCCTGCTCTTTAGGAGAATGTTTACAAAACACGATATATACTATATGAGAGGATGTGGCCCTTAGTATACTCAGGGGCCCTAAACAAACAGATAATGTGATTTATAGCTGTGAGGTAGTCTGTTAATGTTAAATCATTGCCTTTTCATTTAATAAATATGTGGGATCTGTTAAATTTTTAACCTATTTCTGTTAATTAAAAATTGCTTCTGTTTAATCGTCTTCCCACGCCCTTTTAAAAATAAAAATGACTAATTCTGACACGGGTCCATTAACTTAAGAGTTTACACGTCAAGAAAATGACGAGAGTTTACACAGAGTAAAGTGGTTTTATTACTAAAAATGCAGCAGAGCCTAAACAACACACATGTAGCTAAGTAGATAAGTGGAACAGCCTTACAGCAGAAGTGTTAAAGGCTAATACAACGAGGGAATTTAAGCATGCATTGGATAAGTATATGGTTACCGTGAATCTAATACGGGACCAAGGACTGATTAAGATTTAGGACTAGGTTTATGTCTAGATTGTAAAATCGTTTGAGCAGGGCCTTCCTCACCTGTTGTCTCTGTAAGTCAATTTGTTATGTTACATACTACTTGTTGTGTCCTCTCCACCCGTTGTACAGCGCTACGGAATTTGATGGCGCTATATAAAACAATAAATAATGTCTGTCATCAAACTATGTGTCTAATTATTATTATTATTGTTATTATTAATGTATACAGTGCCATAATATTCTACCACAATGTACAATTGGCAAGCAAAACATAACAAGTAGTGCATCACATAACAATAAATGAAAGGTGATGAGAGGCCTGCTCAAACAACCTTATAGACTAGAGCAAAAGTCATATTTTGGTGATTTTGAGTCCTGTAATTGTAGGCAAATACGGTGTAATGACACTTCGGCTGGTGAGTGGACTTTCGTTACTGTAGGGGTAGTGGTAATTACAAGCTGGCTATAATATTCAGAGATAAAGTCCTGCATATAAATGTATGTGGTCCCTGCATCCCTGGGAGAAGTGGAATGTTGGTATATGATGTCATACCTTAGAGTTCTGCTTCATTCAGTGACACAGAGACCACGAGTGCTATGCAGCAGCACTGGGCCCATGGTGGAAGCCCCACATGTCACTGCCTGAGGCAGTCCTGGCCACTTTCACGGAGTGTGATTGAAACACAGGATTTTGGAAGCAGATAAGACCCATTAGGCCCACCATAGTAAAACTCAAAAGTCTTATTCAGTTCTTGGTCTCTGTCATAAAGCATTCAATCAGGGGTAGGCAAAGTGTCCATATCTGGAGAGCACGTGGTAGACATTGGTGACATATAGGGCATTCATCAGATTTTCTACCATGAACCCTTTTCTACAATGTTTTGTTGAAGTGTATTTGCCTTTTATCTGCTATTTGTTTCATTGGTTCAGAGATATCCTGTGCCCAATGAACTATTGTGTGCGCCAGTGATTTTACTCTACATGCTTTCTGTAAGAACTAAAGGACCTTATACTGCTCGTCAAATAGAAACAAGTATCTGAAACACTTCAAGATCCCTTTATCCTAAAACCAGGGCCACATTCCCAATTCATTAATAAACACAAATTCCCAATAGGGAAAAGAAAAAATGTCGGTGCGCTAAGCTAGTCACAGGCTCAAATAATACAAATGTATAATACGAGGCCTACCAAACAGGTGTAAGCATGCTGCAAGAAACAGTGTATTGGCTGTACAATGTATACAAAAAACAAAAACTGTCTGCGCTTCTTACCCTAATAAAGTTGGCAACAAATATATAAACATAATATAAATGAGAGGTTCCCAAGCTTCCAAGAGCACTGCCATTTTCTCCTTGTAAATTTTATTGTCATTTTAAATTGACTTTGTGAAATATTTTTACTGCCTATTGTAACAGCGCTAAAGAATCTATTCCTGCTCTTATCACATGGCTTCAGAAGATTCACACAATAATAATCTCCAGTGCTACAAGTTACAAATCTATATAAACATTACTTTTAGCATTTTTTGAGGATTTCGAGATGTAATGGCCTTAAAAATCTTGCACTTGGCAGCTACATTTTATTTATTCAAAATATATTTGTACTGAGTACCTAAATATTTTAGGTGTATGTTAACCCAGCCAGGGTATGCAAAATACATTCCATATACCGGTAATTGAATTTTCTTTTCTTTTGGTATGTGTAGTTATGGAAAAGCATACTTCCATACTGCTTCCTGCTCCTGATGAAGCGGAAGGTTTAAGTCAGCCATGGTGGTAGACAGATGTCTGCATACATTATAATTCCTTTTGACTCTCACAAGTCAAGTTGCCCCCTGTGGTGCGGACACAGCCAAGAACCTGCAGTGGGCTCTGAATAGTGACATTCCGGCTTCCTGTATTGATGATGATGTCTTCTTAATAGCCCTTTGAGTGTCAGGGGTTTAAATGCTTCTTTGGCACCAAAAACATGTTAGAAATGTATATTGTGCAAAAAAATCCAGTGTTCTAATTCCATACCTGTCTTGGTTATTTGTAGCCACCGGTCCATAACTAGATAATGTTATACTAAAGTATACAAGGGGCCATATAGCCATAATGCATACATTAGCAGTGTATCGTACTGAATTCACTTACTTAAAATTAAATCCCTTGGTGAACCTAATGCCGTATATCCCAAATTACGTAGAATTCTGTCGGTTGATTATATATATTTAGCACAAAGCTATTTATATCATCTTTTTATGTTTAGCTCCAAGAGAGAAAGTGGATGGTTTTATATGATGACAATCCAAATACCAATACATGTTCTGCTTTATTAAGCCCTTTAGAAGAGCCATCTAACATAATAAATTTATATGCATACATCCAAATTTATATGCATACAATATATATATATACATTCTCACGTACATTGGGGATGCAACATTGTGACAAATCTGTCCCACCTGCTTGGATCTGAATGCACTTCTAATGTGATCTCAGCATTTCTGTGGGGTTCCTAAGCTGCATCTATAAAGCATTTAGTCCAAGGGCCAGCTTTTTATAATGTAACACAAAAAAGATAATACCAAGGTAACACAATAGCAGAATTGAACATTTGATTATTTCATGGATCAGAAGACACATTAAACTGAGCACTGTGTCATTGAGAAATGCTGCCTGGTTACATCTCCAGCATCTGCCACCTGATGTCAATCAGACAGTAGCGCTGGGTATCCGCTGATGTGTGTATGATGAGGTATACGCACGTGCGCGGGAAATGGAATGCTTACTCATGTGTACTTATCTCCTGTGGCTGAACCTAGTCAGCACTGTGCCTAAGGAGCTTAGAAATAAATCATAGTCTTTACTATAAAACAATATACTCTGCTAATGGAAATCAATAGTTTATTACATGTAAAAATTATTCTGATAAGACCGTTTGCTTTAAGAAACCCCCCCCCCATTCCGTGTCCTCATACATTTTTCTTTAAAGACCTTCTCTTTATGCCTCCTCGTATCACCTTGAGGACCACATTAAAAGCGGCCTTCAAGTTGAACCCTTTCTTTTGCATTGATAAATGGAAAATACATTTTAACAGCCAGAGTAAAAATTATCTCCAGCAGTTCCCCACTTTTTTTTTATAAAAAGTAATATTTGTATTATTTGTACTGGAGTCTTTAGTTGAAAGTGATAGCTTTTATTGGGTCAAAGTATGAAAATATGAAGAGTGACATAAGCTTTCAGGAGCTCAGAGGTTTCTTCTTTATACAAAAACCACCTTGAGGTCCTGAAAGCTTACGCGACTCTTCATTTTTCTATGTTTGCCCAGTTTCCATAGCACTGTTACAAGACGGGGCAGTGAATATATTTAACAAATACAATTTAAAATCGACAATCACTTTAACACATATTGAAGGAGAAGAAGGTCTTGGTCTTGTGAGCTTGCGATCTATTGTATATGTATCCCAGGCACGGTTGGCCCTCTGTTCACTTCGGGCAAATGAAACATGTTGGGTAATATTGAAGGAGAAACAATTTTATCTGATTCCTGATCCAATCCTAAAGTTGTCCATTGATAGAAAATTAATGTGAAACTTTGCTAAACCTCACCATTGTGTGTGCACACAATCACCTTATCTGGACTATTAACGTCTTATTGATAAGGGCACCTGCAAAAATAGGGCTTGATAAGAGAATTCAAGACAACAGGCCTCACTCAAAATGAAAATTATTATCCACGTTAGTCTTTCTGTTGCCAAAGATTGTGTCCCTTGATCTTGGATATCTGTTTTAAAAAAGAAAACTCTATCTTGCTGTTCTTATATGACACAATGTAATGCAAAGTGGATCTGCAGCCAAAACAATTAGGATGATGTTAGTTACACCTTTAAAAAATATACAGTCTCCCAAATCCAAGGGATTTCCTGGTAATGCATTTACTAAAATATATTGGTCAGTAAAACCTATTAACATCTACATTATAATCTCCTAAACTCATTATAGGAATATATCAGGGTTGATTATTCCAGTTGATGTTGGACTACTATTCTCATTATCCCCAGCTTTGCTGAGCTGGATGGGGCTGTTTTTTGCTTTCCTAGTTCATAAAAAACTTCTCTCTTGTGTGAGTTCCATATCATTCATTGTAAATACAAGAATATATTAAGCGCATCAATATCTGTCATTAGTTATTGATTTCTATAGCACCACCATATTCTGCGGTGCTGCACTGTGGGCAAACACTACCCAACATTATAATGTAGACTTACAGAGACAAAGGGCAACTTGAGCAATGCTCAAAGAAGTTTACAATCTAGATTTTTATTAGATAACAACTAGTTACTATGTAACAATAAATGAAAGCGCTTTTGTCCGAATAGATCATTTTTAGAGGAAAAACCTATTACCCACTTTATCGAGGTTAATTAGATAAGATTCTGGGACCTGTAAAATAAAAGTATTGATTTTGCACAAAATAAGACCCTGATATGATAACCTCGCCCATATCTCATGTATTCACACCCATATATACCTTACAGAAAGAGAAACATTAGTGCAAGAGGGTTATGGAGTGTCAGATACTTAGATTTAATGTCAGAAAGGTTTACTTTACCGAGAGGGTGGAATTTAATGCATCGGATGGGCATATGACTATTCTGAATCTGACAAGGCCAAGGACATCATAAGATCTGACGTTTTTACAGCAGGAATAATGGGCATGATAGATGGGCCAAATGGTTCGTAAGTGCCATCAGATTCTTTATAAAAAATCAGTTACAGAAATAAGTAGCCACAATTGTCATTAGCGGCAGATTCAAAGGGCCAAAAGGAAAAATATGAATTTTGGGGTCCATTTAGTTAAAAAGCTAAATGAGTGTCAAGCTAAGCGGTGGGTTTTGTGCAGCTGTAATCATACTGGAGATTGTGGATTAATCAGTACAGTAGTCGGAGATTACTACCTGAAGTGCTCTTGGAGGGGAGAAAAAAATAACGGGCTTAGAAAAGCATAAATAATGACCCTCAAACTGTGATCAAATTAGGAATCTTTTGATGGGAGATGGGGGTGGATTTGTACGGTGTATTCAGACTTGTAATGTATTGTAAGTACATTAAGTGTATGTCACAATCTTCATTTACGGGGGCGGAGACTTAGTGACCATTGGCCCAAGCGCAGTTTTAATTGGAGGCTATGCAAATCAAGTCACCTCCCACTATTGACATTTAAAGGGTGCTCATGCCGAATACACTATACATTCACAAACTGCCGCTTCAGTAGTTAATGCTTTTCAAGACAATGTTACAAAATCAACATTGGGTTAGACGCTTTCGCTAAATGTCAGTGCCGCATCTAGCCAGACTACTGTAAAGTCACGAGATACCAGCTTTATTCGCAAGTGTTTTTCTGGGAAAATGGGAGGACAAGCGTGGAAGGAAGGAAGGACTAAGAAGCCCAAAAGATCATTGTCATCAGTGAGCCAGTTATTAATCCAAGGGTATGTCTTTACTTCCAGACGGCTGAACACACTGAACAAGTGTGCCTCAATGAAACTCGATGTCAACTTCCAAAGGAAGAAGGTAAGCAGTGTATTCAGAACATGAAACATGTTTTTATTGTAGCTTTCAAATCAGGCCATTGGAATGGTCCATAGCAAGTGCCGCACCATAGGGTATCTACAAATGTAACTTTCTAAAATGAAGTGAATATAGATAGATGTAAAACATCAAGGTGTTTGTAGTAGTTATTTTTTTTTTGGCAAAAAATATATTTCTACATAATTAGTTACAAATATCCATATTCTAATAAAATAATTCTGTAAAATGATATATTATATGTATTACAATTTAAAAGTTTGGGGTCACTTAGCTGTTTTCATAGAAAGCAGCTAGAAAGAAATTTTGGGCTTTGTAACATAATCGATGAAGGTTTTTCTAATGATCAATTAGCCTTTTGAACTTAAACTTGGATTGATGGTTGCTGATAGAAGACCTCTGCATGCCTATGGAGAGAATACATTAAGAATCAGTCGTTTCCAACTACAATAGTCATTCACAACATGAACATCTCCGCTGTATTTCTGATCCATTTGATGTTATTTTAATAGACACAATTTGTCCATAATATATATATATATTTATATATATATATATATATATATATATATATATTTGTCATTTTTAACTTCCATGTAGGGCACATAGAAGGAGGGGGTGCATATTATACACTGGTACAAAATAACATATAATTATAGAACATTTTCCTGAATCTTTAATTCTGTATTTGGCACAGTGCAAATTGTATTTTTACAAGAAAGATAAATCGTCCTCATACAAAACATATGTTAAACTCCTTAGAGCAGTACTCTAGGCAAAATGAAAGTGTTTTCTCTATGTAGGGATACGTCAACCTTCAAAATGTATTTGCTAGAACTTATTATTGTAAGTAGAAAGTAATATAGTTAAAATGTGATGTCCTAATTGTTAGCAGCCTGGGGGAAGCTATTTCCTTTGCACTGCTCACACCAACCCTTTCAACTTCACGTTTTGATCAGCAGACGTCTGTAGGACACAGTAGGGAACAAAGAGGACGCAGGAAAACTGTGCCCCCGAGCATCCTGAAAAGGGAATGCAAAATAAGTTATAACACGTTAACACTAGCATAATGTCATTATGTACCTAGAGTCGGTTCGGTTAAATAAATGTGTATATAGAATATATATATATATATATATATATATATATATATATATATATATATATATATATATATATAAGATGTACCTAATATACAGTATTTTTCCCCCCAATGAAACACATTTTATTCCGTTCACATAGATTTTTGTGATTTATTTTGACATGTCTCCATGTAGTGTATCTTGAAAAATATACTGTGTATTTAAACATTTATAACTACAACTTTAAAATAACTTAAAGCCCTTTTTTTAATGAAAGCAAACAATGTTTCGAATGTTTTGTGGCTTTAATATATAACCCAGGTTGTGTTAATGCAATACGATCAAACCCATTCTTGCCATTATTTCTGGAGTTCTTATAGACAGAACTAAAACTCTTTAGGATAACTGGGATATGTTGTTATATATGTTGGTGCATTACAAATAATCGGATAAAGTAAGCACCAGTAACATCTTTTGCACTACTTGCAAGAAAGAGATATTTTTATTCCAGTAGCAAAACTTACTGAAACGTTTAATTAAAGATTAAGCTCATGTTTTAAGCATTGCCTTTGTTTTCAGGACACTGGGGATGTCTGGCGTTTTAATTGACTAATTAATTATGCCGCAATGTTAGCCAAACCGTGTTAATATTGGGCTGTGTAATTTGACTGATTTCCTGATTAACAGACATTGTCCTCATGCTGACAAAAAATAGTCATTAGCATTTCACAGCCTTGTGTCTTGAAATACATTACTTCTGTTCTTACCTGGATGTCCCCAACAGTAAAAGTATTCTGAACAAGCTGTAAGGACACTGCTCAGTGGTTAACATGCACTAGTCCCTAAACATATTAAGAAATACATATACAAATGCAAGTCTTAAAACTAAATTTATGGTTCAAATTGGTTTATTCGCTAATCTGGTTTGGTAGGAAAGCTAGGGCAAACTGCCGTGCAAGAAGGACTGAGCTTGTTATTGTGGTGTTGCAACTCTGGGATCAATGACAGATGCATGTAATAAACTATTTAATGCCATTTTAGAGTGAAGATTCCGATGAAGAAGACCTTTGTGCTATCAGTGACAAATGGACCTTCCAAAGACTTAGTCGTCGATGGTCTCGGGTGGAGGACATTGATTCACTCTTTAGACCTTCTAAAGGACTTGGATCGACTGGGGACATGAAAAATACTACAAGTAGTGAAAGTGTTCTGACTGATCTCAGTGAACCTGAAATATGTTCCATCCACAGTGGAAGTAGTGGTGGCAGTGACTGTAGATGCTCATATGTAGGGAATAGTGCTTCCAGGGAAACCTTTGACTGTTCTGAAAATATGTGCATGCCTGACTCTAATTCAGTGCCCCCTTACTGGCCAAAAGATGTTGCAGATGTTAAACATGAGAAACCTTCACATACTAAAATAAAAACAGTTTTGAAATGCATGGAAACGCTCCGACCTAAAGGAACACTCCTGAAATCAAAAAGTTCACAAAAAACTGGAGGATTAATCATAAGCGACCCTGTCTTGCAACTGGAGCATGCATCCCTTAATACTATGAACTGTGCTCATGTAGGAAGTGGTCAAATGAGGGACTCACTTGTGGACTTACAAGCAACTGGAAGCTTAGGATCAAGATCAGAAATAAGAACAGGGGCTGAGAGCGGGCCTGAATCCAACAAACGTGGCGGCATGTATCTGGGAGACATCGACCTGTTTGCACCTGTAGGGTCCCGAGTAAAAGCAGGTCAGATTCACAAAAATGAATTTCATTCGCAAGAAGACTTGGTTGTACATATTCCAAAGGACTACAAACCTGGAACCTTTCCCAAAGCACTTTCAATTGAAAGCCTTTCCCCTACGGAAAATTGTGGTAGCGGAAACTGGCAGGCTGGGAGCATCTCTCAGACCAGGCAAGCTGATCTTCATACAAAAGAACCCAATATGGTGTCTTCTAGGTGCCCAAGGAGCAGTAGGATTAGCGTTTATGACAATGTTCCGGGTTCTCACTTGTACGCCAGCACCGGAGATCTAATGGACTTAGAAAAGGATGATCTTTTTCCTCATTTAGATGATGTATTACAACACATTAATGGACTTCAGCAGTCTGTTGACCACTGGTCTAGGGATGTAATGCCAGAACTACAAGATGATGACTTATCAGTAGGTGAATCGGGAACATCAGTGTTTCTATCACCTAATACATTGACATTAGAATTTGAAGGGAACTCTATTTCCGATGGAAGGACTACCCCAAGTGATCTGGAGAGAGATGCCGCATCACTCAATGAATCCGAAACCAATGGCTCAAGAGAGAGAAGAGATTCTGGAGTTGGAGCATCGCTTACTAGAACAAATGGGTATGGAATTCAGATATAAACTTATTATTTAGTTGGTTGGTCTTCTTCATTTCAATATGCAAATGGCTAAAGTAATCCCACATAGTTTAAACCCATAGTAAGGCGTAGCTGCACTTTTTATAATTTGAAATGTAGCATATTTTTGCACATTTTAACATTTTGGTTGCCTGCTGATAGATTTCTTTTGTTTTCTTGTATTCCTCAAAGCCAACATGCCCATCAAATGTTTGACTATTGCAGTCTGTCTTCTATAAAAATAGGGGGCTGTGTAGAATTGTATTGCATTTTTTTCACACATGACAATTGTTTTTTTAAGGCGTTTACGGCGGCCGAGCTTTCAAATCTCCGATCAGCTGAATGGAACTTCAGCCTCGCTACAGATCAGCCACCAGACTGCTGGGCAACTCAACTTACTGCAGAAATTTTCACTGCTCCATTTGACAGTGATAATGGAAAAATATTCCATGTCAAACAAGCATGGGTGGACATGGTAAGTTACATAGCAAATTGCATTTACTAATTAAAGAATTAAGAGGGAGAACAGTACATCATATAGCAACAAGCCAAATCTTTGCAGATGGCATAAACTTCATTGTTCACTTTTTCATTAGTTATTTAAATGAAATATTTAGGATTTAGTAATTTGCAGATTGCCCACAAAAAAACTAAACCGACAAGTCTTCTGGAATTCAGTGGAACATGATGTTCAAGAGAATAACTTTTTACTCTAAAAGATAGGGTCACATATAAACATTTGAAGGCCTCATCCATCTCACAAACCTTCAGGTGGACAACAATGGCCTACATAACAAAAAAGAAAAATGGAGCACTGAATAATCATAAAATGCCTACATTGAAGGATAAGGCATGAGGGCATATGATAGAGACCTCCAGATTTTAACAGGATCTCATAAAGTCAATCATAAAGTTATTTATTTTTTATATGATTTTTTAATTCACAAATTGTAATATATATATAGAAGAGCATTTTGAGAGCATGGTGATAGGTTTTGCTTTGTAATAATTGTATGATTTTCTCATCTCAACTCTAGGTCTGTGCCGAAATTTATGAAGCGGATGAAGGGACCTGATTACAAGGATAAAAATGTATTTGGTGTGCCTCTAATGGTTCACGTACAGAGAACCGGACAGCCCCTTCCGCAGTGCATCCAACAAGCATTAAAGTTTCTACGCAGCAATTGCTTAGATCAGGTAAATAATTCCTTACATTCCAAAACATACAATATCATATATATATATATATATATATATATATATATCCTCACCCTTCACAGTCAGCTGCTGCTAGTCTAGAGGTTACAGGGATTAACTTTAAACAGACGAGTAAACAGAACATTTAAACAGAAAAGGATTTGTATTGGTTTATCGTTGTTTGAACTGCTTTCTATTTTAAATGCAAACACATCGGTGTGTTGAGCTATAATACTCAAAGCAGAGGGAAATTAATAATATTTATTATTATCTTATAGTCCATATACAAAGTATTATTGACCTGCACAATATGGGAGTTTTCAGTTAGAGTTGGCTCATAGCTGGGACAGATATTATTTTATTGTGCGGTAATATATCTTTGCGGTGATGACATTAGATAAGTTTAACAAAAGCAATGAGATACAAATTCAAGCTCTAGAACACGGTCCATCCCTCTGGTATTCAAAGGGTTTAAACGATAACACAAAAAAAGGAGATGCAAACATTTTTGTTAGCTTTTCCGCTGTCACAATATACATGTTAACCATCTCAGGATAATTAGAACGAGGATTTGGGAGTTCACCATGCTCCCTTGTGGGCTAATTTTAGCTCTAAGGTCTTGAGAGAGATCACAGTGATCCTGGGAGATTTCCCATTGTTGTCATCAAATGCTCCATGACGGCGTGAGTATATGAAGCGAAGTCTGATTTATTATCCCTACATATATTTTAAAGAGAAAGTGAGCTGCTGATATGCCAAAAAAACAAGGGTCTTCTTCCTTGCACTTAAAATTAAAATGTCAGGCATAAAGCACTTCTCAGGGTTTTAATATTTTTTTTTTGCGAAAAAGTGGTATAGAAAACATCCTAATAGTTTGATATACAGATCAACTAAAGATATGTAAAAATAAATAATTTAACATTCTTTACAGGGATTTTGAGCTTTGCTTCTCTGTGTTTTTTTGTTTTTACGGGTATTTCTGACCTTTGCATGAGAGGAAGCTCTGCCAAGTGCTAACTACGTCCCATGCCAGATGATCAATGTTAAAACATTTTATTTCCACAGGTCGGATTGTTTAGAAAGTCTGGCGTTAAGTCTCGAATACAGGCTCTGCGCCAGATGAACGAGACCTACCCAGAAAACGTAAACTACGAGGAACACTGCGCGTACGACGTGGCAGATATGGTGAAACAGTTTTTCAGGGATCTTCCAGAGCCTCTTCTTACAAGTAAACTAGGAGAGACCTTCCTCCACATATATCAATGTAAGTACGCAGACAAAAGCCCTGAAGTAACTATTACTCTTTTCACGCGTCAACATATCAGTAAGTTCTCTAAGGAAGTTGTTTTAGAAAATCTGGGGATACCGTCCCTTTTGTTATTTTTAATTCATAAATCATGATCTGTGCCACCATACAACGAGCAGGCACCACATGTAAGTAATCTACAAAGCAAGGTAGCAGCAATGTCAAATTCCATATTGAAGAGGGCTAAGAATTTCAGGTTTTTATTGTTTCAAAAGCATTCCATACTAGCATTTAACGCAAATTTGGTTATATGTGCTGCCATACGCGACAAGGCAAAATAGTCTTGGTGAAATTCAGCCACTTTCTCTTCCATTGCAAGAGATCAATCAGACAGACAAAGGACAGTGTTATCGGTTCTTCTTTCAGCGTTCTGTGCCACAAAGCTGTCTGTATTGACTTAATTAATTGTATTAGCCTTCATTGTACAAATGATTTGTTTCAGGCCATGATCAGCGTCTTGTACATTGTTTCAAGTCCTCTGTTTAAGTCTTCCATCAATTTGTTCTAACAATGAGCTTAGACACGGAGTGTGGTTATTATTGAGGAGCATTATCTCTATCATAGTAACTCTGGAAATCACAATATACTGGGTGTGTGTTTGTCCAGTCGTTTATATTCAATACTCTCTGTCCTTAGAGTTACAATGCGTCTACCAACACGTGGTTAGGATCACTTCGGAAAAGGAAGCCATTTCCATGGCTGTTTTTTTTTTTTTTTTTAATTCTGGATTGCTCTAGACTGTTCTAGTCACTGGAAAAAATATCTTGGTTTTGTTCTTTGCTTATATAAATGCTGTATTTAATAACATAAAGCATTTTAAAATAGTAGGGTTAGAATTTTGTCTTTCTCAAAGGAAACATCTCAGTGAGAGCTTCTGATTCCTTCCACATAAATAAAAATAAATCCATCTATTTTGATGAAAGATAAATCAGTCACATATAGGGTGAGTGTACAAAGGGGTGAAGCTACCATATGGGTCAAGTAAGCAGCTGCTTTGGGGTCCCCATTGATTTAAAGCGGAGAGGCAATATAAGACTTTTTGCTTAGAGACGCACCTGTGTTTACGATATTAATATGTTTCTGTAATATCATGAATTTCTTTAGATGTCCCCAAGGACCAGCGTCTCCAAGCTCTGCAGTCAGCCATCATGTTGATGTCAGATGAGAACAGAGAAGTTCTGCAGACTCTATTGTGCTTCCTCAGGGACGTGACCTCGGTAGAGGAAAATCAGATGACCCCGATGAATCTGGCAGTATGTTTGGCGCCATCTCTCTTCCACCTTAATTTATTGAAGAAAGACAACTCTCCAAGGTGACTATTTTTTTTTTCTAATTCTGATTCATAGGTTATTTAACGATCGTCACCTAATTCGGCAAGTGAGCTGCTATTGAACTGGCATGAATGTCACCGATATATCTTGAACACATGTCGCTAACTAGAGTTACTAAAGAATACAGTCCTTACAATCTTGTAATGCTAGCCACATTATTAAACTGAATATTGTCTGAGACATTTGGCTCTAAGTAGAAGTGGCTTAATACCCTGCATGTCTTATGATCAGGGTTCTGAACACATTATTCGTATATTGAGCTTGATAATTGGCCGTTGCCCATAGTTATAAAGATTCCTTACACAAAAAGGTCCGAACCAAATGTTGCCAGAACCAATATTTTGCTCATGATTCATTTTCTTCTTGATATTCTTCCTTAACTCCAGAGCGATACAGAAGAAATATAACACAGGGAAACCAGATCAAAAGGACCTGAATGAAAATCTAGCAGCAACCCAGGGGCTGGCACACATGATAATGGAGTGCAACAAACTGTTTGAGGTGGGTTATCTGTATATATATATAAGTTCTCATTTATACTACGAATTGCATTTTGTTCCCCTAGCTTTATTTGTAATGCATGCTACCAAGAATTTGATTGATTTTAAATATGACAGTGGCATTTCACGCTATACGTCCATACATATATCTCAGCAACTATCCCTGATGTAGGAAATCTAATCAAACTCCTGAGGAGTAAAACTTTGAAACTGCTTCTCCAGGAAATAATTTCAGGATAGGTGAAGTGTTATTAAACAAGCTGCAGTAATTCAATTTAATCATAGATGGAATCTTTAGAAGTAGGATTGCACTCCTTTGTAATAGAGTGAGAAACATTGAATTACTATGTAAGCATATTAACATTTTTATTCATGGTGGTCTTCAAGCTACCAGGTAGCTTGACTTAATGTATGTTGGAAATGAATGTGCATTGACTTAGCATCCTTTACAGGTTCCACATGAGATTATATCCCAGTCAAGAAATTCATACGCCGAAGCTGATGTCCACATCATGACGATGGAGAAGATTGGAGAGCAGATGGAGAAAGATGGGGGAAATTTCAGCACATACTTTGAGAATATAATCCAAGGACTTCTGAAAGAGGCCAAAGATAAATTTAAGGGCTGGGTGTCTTTATCCAGCACAGAAAACACTGACCTTGCTTACAAAAAGGTAACTTTTATGTTTGAAAAACACTGTCCATTTTCATTCATTAACGTAATCACCTATCAATGTTTCGTAAGAATTGTAAATACTATATTTATTATGTTAACAAAAATATAACAAAATATTGCTAGTTGCTGTTTTCTACACCTTGGCTAATTAGCATTCACATGACAAGTATGCTAATACATTAATGAGTGCCCCATTCGTTCTGGATTCTTAGTGGGTTTTCTTGTATTATTCCATCCCATTGCATTATTTCATGTTTGATTAATAAGTGTACCTGTTCTTTAGGTTGGAGATGGAAATCCTCTACGATTCTGGAAGGTGGCCGTGGAGGTTGAGGCTCCACCATCAATTGTGCTTAATCGTATTCTGAGGGAGCAACACCTTTGGGATGATGATTATCTGCAGTCGAAAGTGATAGAGACAATTGATAGTCAAACAGAAGTTTATCAGTATGTGCAGAACAGCATGGCTCCTCATCCCTCAAGAGACTTTGTGGTTTTAAGGTATGTTAATGCAGACTGGAAGGGGATTTATACCCAATACAGAGAGTGCAGACATAATCAAACAAGGTTATAAGTGCTGCCGAAAGGTCTAGCTGTACCTTTGAGGTGTCTTTTGTCTCCATGCAGCCGTTCCAGTGCTTCTGACAGTGGAACATGCGTAGTCCTTGTTTTATTATGTATTGCTTTATTTAAAGATAATGTTGTAATTGTTAATTTCACAACTAAATTGTTAATTTCACAACTAATTATGTCTTGCATCTTCAGGAGCTGGAGAATGGATTTGCCCAAAGGCATGTGCACCTTGGTAGCTTCATCTGTAGAACATGAAGAAGCCAAGTTGGTAGGAGGGGTGAGAGCAGCCATCCTAGATGAACGTTATCTTATAGAACCCTGTGGATCTGGAAAGTCTCGGATGACACGCATTTGTAGAGTTGATCTAAAGTAAGTACATATGTCTAAATACTGTGGTTGTCAAGATGGTAGCTGCTTAGATATAATCCTCTTTAAAGCATTGGAACCCAGCTCTACTTTTGATAAAAAAGGTAGTGTGATATAAGCTTTCAAATACCTCTTTGTCCTTTCCTTAGGATGGAACCACTGAGGGTTTGAGAGCTTTTTGGATTCTATTTGTTGTTCTGTGAATATGTTTTCTCGTTAATAAGTGCAACAACTAGATAAAATAAAGCAGTATCGGTATTAAATCTTCTTTCTTTTTTTTCCAGAGGGCATTGCCCTGAGTGGTACAACAAATGCTTTGGACATCTCTTTGCAGCTGAAGCACTAAGGATCCGAAATTCATTTCATCCGATTGTTGCTGGGGGGCCAGAAACCAAAATATAGCTCAATACCAACGGTCTTTTACCTCTTCTCGGAGACAGCACTATGACTTTACCAACCTCTCGGACATTCCCTGGGAATATATTATTACTAAACCTTGTCCTTTGTTTTAATTTAATTTGTAATGTAAATATTTATTGTAAGTATGTATAGTATATTTTAATAAGATTATATGGCAAAACAGTGTATGTAAATGATGACTATATCATGAATATATAATTTAATGCTTTCTATGGAAGCCATTTGTATCAGTTTTTCTTTTTTTTACATTGCTCATGTGGTTTTCATGTAGAAATGCTTTAAAATGTGACCACAAGTATTATAGCAGGGCAACTGCAATCGGGCTGTCTCTTTATAGCAATAATATGGACTGCATACATTAGCTCTACTGATGATGCACTGTCTGAAGATGGTACTTAGTAATATATATATAGTTAATGATAAATATTTATAATTTGTTTGCCAAAAATACAAATGTATGTTTATTAAGGAACAAATTAACATTTGTTTCATATATTGCAATGGAGTAAAACATAATTGGAGTATGTTTCCTATAAAATAAATACAATTCTCTATATGGGTCTTCATCATATACATATGTCTTTTTTTTTACAAAGAAAAACCTTAGGTTGAAAGATTGTATGCTTAGCAGTTGTTGCCTTAAATCTTATTATATATGACATGGACATAAAATCCTTGCCTATGGAACCCCTCTGCTAATATGTCCCAGTGTTATTACATGGGCATGCTATTATGTTAAATGTTCTCAATGTACATGTCGCATGTGGTCGCATGTGGTATTAATGCAATTCCGAGAGCCATAAGAATACTCAACCAAGTAAAAACCCATTATAGAAAGCTTGAGTAGAACCGGTGATCATAGAGCACAACAGGCAGATTTGCTTTGGTTTGTGAGCCATGGGTATGATGTCCTAAGTTTCCCATGTGTGCAACCATCCATAACAATGCATAAGCAGCTTATATTGCTGTGAGGCCGTAGTATCTAAAGACCCACATTTCTAGACATTTTTTCCAGGGGTCAAAATATTAGCCAAGAGGGGGCATAGGTGTAATAAGGGAGCTCTTTCATGGAGTGTCCCCTGCTGTGGCTAGTCATTGCAGCAGCCAAAGACTACTATGCCTCTGTCCTGTGAAGCAGCAGCCATTGAATGCCAAAATGTTGACTGTCTGGCTAATGCCTGTCTAATATGATTGGTTCCCTAATCTCCTTCATCCTTTTGATTGACTCCCTCCCTGAAAGGCTCATTTGATTGCTTATCTGGGTTTATGTATTTTATTGCCCTTTTGTGCATATCAATGAAGTCAATCTTTCGTCTCCCTCCTCGTACCGGAGGGGGTGTGAGCTATTGTTTAATTTGTAAGGTGGAGGGGCATTTGGACCCTTAGTGTAATGGGGAGCGCCAGTGCCCATCCTGGTGATGATGGCAATGGAAACAATAGGCCCAGTGGGGTCTGGTAGTAGTATACTGTCACAATTATGAGTGTATTGAAATAAATAAATGTTATATTTTAAATAAAACAGTGCTGTTCTACAAACTTCTTTTTTTCATGCACACTCAAGTACTGTTACTAAATATCAAACCATTGCTGATATACTCTGTTTCATTACGTACATTGTGTGGATTGAAGGAGTCCTTGCAGACTTTTCCTTAGTTTTACATTAATATTACATTTTAAATAGCCTTGGGCATATTTGGCTCTCGATCTGTGGATGTACCCCGAAGCTAGCTGGTGGATGCATAGTGGCTAAGCCATAGGGGTTGCCACATATACATTTTACATGTTGCTGACTTGAATTATTATTATTATTGAATTTGGTTGCTTCAGCCACCCCCCATTGCTAAGAGGTGTATAAAGTCAAGCACATAGGCAGCCATCTCCATAGACAAACATTGGCAGTAGAATGGGTTGTACCGAAGAGCTCAGTTTAAACATGGCAGTTTTTGGGCTAGGTCTCTTAGTCCCAGTAAAAGGGTAATGTTAATACTACAGCATGCCAAGACAATTTGAGCAAAGCTCTGCTTCCATCTTTGTGAGAACAGTTTGTGGGGACTATCACTCAGCGTGTGCTATGAGATTTTCACCAAGGTCGATATATGGGATCATAACCAGATTCCCTGTACGGCTTGGGAATCAGAACAACCAAAACTATAGGACCAGTAAGAGAACATTACTAAACCATTGTTCAGTCTCAGCTGACTAGCTGAGTTACATGTCTGCCGAGCAGTACCTGCGATCAGCCTGCAGGGGGCTCATCAGAGGTACTGACAGGGAAATGTTATCGCCTGTGCAAAAACCATAGGACATATTATTACGCCTTTGGTCATCTAAACCACGTTATATGGGACGTAGTAGTACCTCCTAACAGGTAAGCGGAGTGAGACTAAAAAGAGTCCCCCTAGTGAACATTTTTTCCCACTGGTCGGTGCTTCTTACAGTGATCAGCCATATCAGGTCACTTCTGTGGGAGAATTAGAGGTAATTTAGAGAGTTTCAGTGTTAGGTTTTTAGGTTTAGTGTAAGCGAGTAAAACTGTGTGCCAGCCTCTCATTAAGATGCATTTTCTTAATGCCCCCTTTGAAGTGCTTTGTCTTTTGTCCTTAGCTCCTATAATCTGCTGTTGCTCTCTGTATCTGTTGACTTTTCCTACCTCTTTCCATTTTCACCCTCGCAACCTCTCCTTCCTGACTAACCTCTGCTTCTTTTTTTACCGCTTTCTTGAACCACCCCTTGTTTCCCCCCCAAGTCTTTTACCCTCTCTGATTCGGACTAAAAAGTAGGTTTATTATGTTGGTTCCTATAGGGTTTATCTATTATGTAAGTTGCTAAAAGGATATAGGAAAGCGACAGATCTTTTTTTAAGACACATTAGGAAATAAAACAAAAAAAAAACCTTATTGGCACCATAAGTCACAGCACACAGCTCTAGTATAAAACACACAGATGGTGTCCTCATTAACCATATTAACTGAGCTCATCCAGGCCATTTGCACATCACATTGTGTCTACCTAATGATACTGGACATCACTTCCTCCTTTTGCTATTAACTTAACTGGCTGTATTACCAGATTAATGTGTGAAGCATCTAATATAGCACAGAAGGGATCTTCTGGAACATGTTACTATGACAATGACACATAGCATGCAGAGTATAATTTGATGGATTTGTCAGCAAATTTTGTACGTGAGTATGCATCATTTTCTGTTCTTCTTAGAACACATTTAAGAACCTGAAGGTAACACATCTTTTCATTTCTATTCTTATTCTATGAATCCTTCATTACATTACATCTATTTATATAGTGCCTGCAATTTCCGTAGTGCTGTTCCAATCGGTGGAATCATTTTAAATCACACACAATAGCATGCTGTCAAAAAAAAGACTGCCCCAGTCTAGTTGGTGGTTGAGGGGAGGTGAAACAATGCGAGAGGACTGCTTGGATGGGGTTGAGTTGAGATGGGGTTGAGTCCAGATGATATGTTAAGGGTTGTTGATCTCTCGGATGGCTTGTTTAGGATGATGGCTGGGAGTGAGAAGAGGTAATGATGGTAGCAGAGAGACGCAGGTCATGAGAGGAACGGAGAGGTTAGGGGTGTATTTGGACAGGAGGGTAGATGTAAAGGGGGCGCAGAGTTGTTAATGGCTCTGAAGGGGGGCCAGTGGAGCGGCAGATGATGAACATATTTATATGGGTATATATTCCTAGTAGTTTGAGAGAGGACTAAAGACATAAATGATACTTATATTTTCACCCTTTGGCTCAGTGGCGTAACTACAGGGGTTAACTACAGACTTGTTCCTGTCTTCTAATACCGATTCAAAATAGTTTAGAAAGGGCTGTTCTGACCTGGATCATGATAAAGGGCCCCTTTACGCCTATGAAGATATTCCATTAAAATGTATTTTTCTTTCCAAAACAAGGAAATTTCTGGGTGATCTCAAACTTTTGAACAGTATATATATATATAAAGTCTAGATATAAGTCTTCTACTGTCAAAGGGAAAACCAGGGTGTCAAAGCACAGCCTTCTCCCTGAACTACTGCTTGGCTGGGCTCTTGGCAACCCTTGACTCTATACAACTTTAGTAACATAGTAACATAGTTCATAAGGTTGAAAAAAGACCAAAGTCCATCAGGTTCAACCTATATACATATTGTGTCCCTACCGTGTTGATCCAGAGGAAGGCAAAAAACCCTTATGAAGCAGATGCCAATTGCCCCATACCAGGGGGAAAATTCCTTCCCGACTCCAAATATGGCAATCAGAATAAATCCCTGGATCAACGTTCTGTCCCTATTAATCTACTATCCATAACTTGTAATATTATTGCTTTCAAGAAACACGTCCAGGCTCCTTTTAAACTCTTTTATTGAGTTTACCATTACCACTTCCTCTGGCAGAGAGTTCCATAGTCTCACCGCTCTTACTGTAAAGAACCCCCGTCTGTGCTGGTGTAGAAACCTTCTTTCCTCCAGCCGTAGAGGATGTCTCCTTGTTATAGATACAGTCCTGGGTATAAATAGGTCCTGGGAGTGATCTCTGTACTGCCCCCTTATATATTTATACATAGTTATTAAGTCCCCCCTAAGCCGTCTTTTTTCCAAACTAAATAACCCTAATTCTGATAATCTTTCTGAGTACTGTAGTCCTTCCATTCCCTTTATTACTCTGGTTGCCCGTCTTTGAACCCTCTCCAGCTCCACTATATCTTTCTTGTACACTGGTGCCCAGTACTGTACACAGTATTCCATGTGTGGTCTGACTAGTGACTTGTACAATGGTAGAATTATTTCCTTGTCGTGGGCATCCATGCCCCTTTTGATGCACCCCATGATTTTATTTGCCTTAGCAGCAGCTGCCCGACACTGGTCGCTACAGGTAAATTTACTGTTAACCAAGACTCCTAAGTCCTTTTCCATGTCAGTCGTCCCCAGTGTTTTCCCATTTAATACATATTCCCAGCCTGGATTTCTCTTCCCCATGTGCATAACCTTACATTTATCTGTGTTGAACCTCATCTGCCACATCCCAGCCCAAGCCTCCAACCTATGCAGATCCATTTGTAATCGTGCACTGTCCTCTATTGTGTTAACCACGTTACAGAGCTTAGTATCGTCTGCAAAGATTGATACTTTACTATACAATCCCTCTACAAGGTCATTAATAAATATATTAAAAAGAATAGGACCCAAAACTGACCCCTGTGGTACCCCACTAGTAACAGTCACCCACTCAGAGTATGTACCATTAATAACCACCCTTTGTTTCCTATCACTGAGCCAATTACTTACCCACATACACACATTCTCCCCCAGCCCAAGCATTCTCATTTTATGTACCAGCCTTTTATGTGGCACCGTATCAAATGCTTTGGAAAAATCAAGATATACAACATCCAGCGATTCACCCCGATCCAGTCTTGAGCTCACCTCCTCATAAAAGCTGATCAGGTTAGTTTGACAGGACCGATCCCTTGTAAACCCATGCTGATATGGAGTCATACATTTATTTTCATTGAGATTCTCCAAAATAGCATCTCTTAGGAAACCCTCAAACAGTTTACATACAACAGAAGTTAAACTAACAGGCCTATAATTCCCCGGGTCACTTTTTGTCCCCTTTTTGAATATTGGCACAACATTTGCTATGCGCCAGTCCTGGGGAACAGACCCGGTCACTATAGAGTCCTTGAATATTAGAAATAGGGGTCTGTCTATTACATTACTTAACTCCCTTAGAACGCAGGGGTGAATGCCATCTGGACCTGGTGATTTGTCTATTTTGATTTTTTTTAGGCGGCACTGCACTTCTTCCTGGGTTAGACAGGCGACATGTACTGGGGCATTTATCTCATCCTGCTGTATATTACCTGGCATTTCATTTTCCTCTGTGAATACAGCAGAGAAGAATATATTTAATAGATTCGCTTTTTCCTGATCCCCGTCTATAACGTCTCCCTCATTACTTTTTAAGGGGCCGACGCTTTCATTTTATTATATTATATTATTACTATTTATATAGTTAAAGAACATTTTGGGGTTTGTTTTACTCTCTTTGGCAATGAGTCTTTCTGTCGCCACTTTTGCTGCTTTTATCTGATTTTTACATATTTTATTTTTTTCCCGATAGCTTCTTAGTGCTTCCTCACTGCCTTCCTGTTTTAGTAGCTTTAATGCCTTTTTTTCCCATTTATTGCCACCTTTACATTTTTATTTATCCACATTGGTTTTCTCTTGCTCCTGACACTTTTATTCCCATATGGTATGTACTTTTCACAGTGAGAATTTAAGATATTTTTAAAAATCTGCCATTTAGTATCTGTGCTTTTGTTTTTGAGGACATTTTCCCAATTTACAGTGTTAAGGGCTTCTCTTAGTTGATCAAACTTTGCCTTCCTAAAGTTCATAGTTCTTGTGGCTCCTCTAAGAATTCCCTTATTGAACGACAAGTTATAATGTATTATATTGTGATCACTATTTCCTAGGTGCCCTCTGACCTGCACATTAGTTACTCTGTCAGGTCTGTTGGTTAATATTAAGTCCAGTAGAGCGCCCCCTCTGGTTGGGTCCTGTACCATTTGGGACAGATAATTATCTTTACTTATAGTCAGAAAGCGGTTTCCTTTATGAGATTCCCAGGTCTCGGTTTCCCAGTTTATGTCGGGATAGTTAAAGTCCCCCATAATAACCACCTCATTGTGATTTGCTGCCTTGTTTATTTGCTTTAATAATTGATCTTCTGCTGCTTCAATTATATTTGGTGGCTTATAGCAAACCCCGATCAGTATTTTATTATTTTTCTTTCCATATATTTCTACCCATAATGACTCCACATCATCATTTCCCTCACATATATTCTCCCGCAGTGTGGCCTTTAGGCTGGACTTTACATAAAGGCAAACTCCTCCCCCTTTTCGTTTTTTTCGATCCTTCCTGAATAGACTATAACCCTGTATGTTAACCGCCCAGTCATAGCTATCATCCAACCATGTCTCTGTTATACCCACTATGTCATAATTTTCTGCAGACATTATTAACTCCAGTTCGCCAGTTTTATTGGTCAGACTTCTGGCATTAGTAAGCATACAATTTAGAGGTGTATGGTTTTTTCTCCTACGAAGCCTATCCCTATTAGCTATTCTCCGCTCCACCCCCAGGTACATTTATAAGCCCCAGCTCTCTAGATATACTATCTTCCCCTTCTATATTGTAGTTTCCCTCCCCCCTTTCCCTAGTTTAAACACTCCTCCACCCTTCTGGCCATCTTCTCCCCGTGCACAGCTGCACCCTCCCCATTGAGGTGCAGCCCGTCCCTACCGTAGAGCCTGTATCCGACAGAGAAGTCGGCCCAGTTCTCCATGAACCCAAACCCCTCCTTCCTACACCAGCTTCTGAGCCACTTGTTTAGCTCCCTAATCTCCCGCTGCCTCTCTGGTGTGGCTCGTGGTACAGGTAATATTTCAGAAAATACTACCTTGGAGGTCCTCGCCTTGAGCTTGGTACCTAAGTCCCTGAAATCATTTTTAAGGACACTCCGCCTACCTCTTACTTTGTCATTGGTGCCAATGTGCACCATGACAGCTGGGTCTTCTCCAGCCCATCCCAGTAATCTGTCAACCCGATCCGCGATGTGCCGAACTCGAGCGCCAGGCAGACAACACACTGTTAGGCGATCCCGGTCCTTGTGACAGATCGCCCTGTCTGTCCCCCTAATAATAGAGTCCCCCACTACCAGCACCTGTCTGGGCTGCCCTGTGCTCGTCCTTCCCTCCTTACTGGAGCAGACACCGCTCTGGAGGTCAGAGGCAGTGACTTGCTGCAGTACTGCTAACTCTGAACTAACATCCCCCTCATCTGCCAACCGGGCAAACTTGTTGGGGTGTGCTAGATCAGGACTAGCCTCCCTGGCGCTTTTCCCCCTACCCCGCCTTCTAACTGTAACCCAGCTAGCTGCCTGACTGTCCTGTACCTCCATCCCGCTATCCTCCCCCACCTCTACCCGCGAGAGAGCTTGCTCAGTGAGCAGCAGACTCCTCTCCAAGTTGTCAATAGATCTCAGTGTTGCCAGTTAGTGTATTTGTGTATTTATGTGTTGTGCCGGAGTGGCAGACATTAATGGTTGTAGTTAACCTCCTCTGTGAGATTTAGTTAAGGTTGTCAGTGCTACCTTTGTGACTATCAGGGCATATTGTAAACAACCTGCCGACCTGATGGGTGGATGCCTTACACTTTGGCTGTCTTGCGGGCTGCTGGGTTACAGTTTCTTCCTTTTTGAATCTGGCATGCCTTATAGATCTTCAAGGGGAATTAGCAACAGGGGCTGGTTATGTTGCGCCAAAGATTATGCAGTCACTTAAAGAATATACTGGTAATAATGATATAGAGGATATTGCTGATAATGTAGATACCAGTTGGGCATACCTAGAGAATTTGGTACCCAGGGCAGATCCTGTATGTGGCACCTACCCCCACTTTTGTAAATTGTATGTCAACTAGTGTAGCATAACCCCCACCACTATATACTAAGCCAGACATTGACGTTGTAGGCCTCTGTCCCTGAAGCTGTCTGCCTGTGCCACATCTGTCCCTGAAGCAGACTGTCTATGCCACCTCTGCCCCTGCATGTGCCTGTTCCATCTCTGCCCCTGAAACAGCCTTCCTGTGCCCCCTCTGCCCCTGAAACAGCCTGCCTGTGCCCCCTCTGCCCCTGAAACAGCCTGACTGTGCCACCTCTGCGCCTTAAGCAACCTGCCTGTGTTACACCTGCCCCTTAAGTAGCCTGCCTGTGCCACCCCTGCCCTTTACATAGTCTGCCTGGGCCACCACTGCCCCTTTAACAGCCTGCCTGTCCCATTTCTGCCCTAAACACTTTTAGCATTCACTCACTCATTCCCCCATTCACTCATTCACTGTACCACCAAAACTGGATGACAGCCATCAGGTAAGCCTTGCCTTAACGAAGAAGGTGGAGGAGAGGCAAAGCTGAGCTAGGGTTTGGCTTTAGTTACCAGATTACTAAGAAAGAGGAAGCAAAACTGTTTCAAAAGAGTACAGATTTCATCTGTTTTTAATCCTCTCATTGATACTCAAGGAGCAATGAGAAGACATTAAGCTGGATATAACAGTCAGTTATTATAACCAACATAGAAAAGGCTTTGCTTGGGTCTGGCTCATCATTCACATCAAATGCTTAGCTGATCCATAGAGATGCTTGATTCGGGGTTGAATTGTAACATACTTGACTGCTACCACATCAAGGGCAAATAAAGCATCCTACAGCTTCACATGATAAAGGACAGTAATTAAGCCCCTACAGAAAGGGCCTAACCAGTAACCAGTAACCAGTAACACAACTACCTGTGGTGTGTACAGGAAACAGAAATTAGCTGTATCTCTAGAAAACGAAATGTTATATATTAATGGTTCCATTGTGTTTGTTCTAAAGAAACACTCTTAATACTTAACAAAGCAGTGTAGTGTAAAGAAGCCGTCTTTCTTTCACAATCCTGTTTACTTTTATACACCACATGTTTAGAGGTGCTTGTACTTTTCATATCCTTTGCACCAGTTTTGTTGTAGTTGACCGCAACACAATTTACTTACTGTTCTCATGATTTCTGTTGCTTATAACGCTATAGATACATACACTTGCAGAAATCCAGTGATTTATCGCCGTGTATACATATTGTTTATACTCTGTACTAAAACTAATGTAATCAAACAGTTTGCATTTCGAAGCGACTATGCAAACTGTCTGAATGGCCTGCCTGGGAACTGCAGAATCAGGAACCCAGAGATTGTTAACATTGTTTACTAAGATATATAACTGGGAGAGATCAGGGCTAAAAATAATTCCACTCCATCCAGCTGTAATAATAACATATGGTCTTTTTATAGCACTGACACTTTACTCAGACCAACACAGATGAGGCTTGAATCAATGACCCCTCTAAACCTTAAATGGTCTTAACTGTGGTTTGAAAATGATTTGTTTGTGACTCCAACCCCCTGCTTAAGGTTGTGACTGCTAAAAAGAGCTACATGGAACTCAATAGAAAACAACCTAAATGCCATTTTTACATGGGGGGGCGATGGAGCTACACCAGTTGAGAAAAATGGCAGCATTCTGTGGTTCTGTGGCAGTAGGGATAAATAGTGAAGTCCTGAGTCCTAGACTTACCTATTTATCTCCCTAGTTTCAGGAAGGAGACAGTGTTCAGTGAGGTCACATGATGTTGTGTAACCCTTCAATAGTAGTGTGGGAGTGCGAGCTGCACTGAAGACAGGACGAGGCTTTGCTGAGTATGTGAGTTGTGTGTGTCTGGGTATGCTAGCCTATGTGTGTCTGGGTATGTTAGTGTGTGTATGTGTGTGCGTCTAGGGATGTTAATTTGTGTATAGGTGTGTCTCTGGGTATGTTAGTATGTGTATAGGTGTGTGTCTGGGTTAATGTAAGGTATGTTTGTGTGTATGTTAGTGTGTGTGCCTGAGTATGTTGGTGAGTGTGTGTGTGTCTGCTAGGGTGTATGTGTGTGGGTATGTTAATGTGTGTTCCAGAGTATGTTTATGGGTGTGTGTTTCATGATATTTTGGTGTAAGTGTGTGTGTCTGGGTATGTTAGTGTAAATATGTGTATGTTTGGTTACTTTAGTGTGTCCAATTGTGTCAGTGTGTCTATGTGCTTGTATGTTAGTTTGAGTGACAGACTGTGTTTGAGTGCTTGGCTATGTTAGAGTGAGTGTGTACATGTGTATTAGTGTCTGGATTTGTGTGTAAGTGTGAGTGTCTGGTCATTTTAGTGTGAGTGTCTAGTAACATAGTAGTAACATAGTAACATAGTTCATAAGGTTGAAAAAAGACCAAAGTCCATCAGGTTCAACCTATATACATATTGTGTCCCTACCGTGTTGATCCAGAGGAAGGCAAAAAACCCTTATGAAGCAGATGCCAATTGCCCCATACCAGGGGGAAAATTCCTTCCCGACTCCAAATATGGCAATCAGAATAAATCCCTGGATCAACGTTCTGTCCCTATTAATCTACTATCCATAACTTGTAATATTATTGCTTTCAAGAAACACGTCCAGGCTCCTTTTAAACTCTTTTATTGAGTTTACCATTACCCCTTCCTCTGGCAGAGAGTTCCATAGTCTCACCGCTCTTACTGTAAAGAACCCCCGTCTGTGCTGGTGTAGAAACCTTCTTTCCTCCAGCCGTAGAGGATGTCCCCTTGTTATAGATACAGTCCTGGGTATAAATAGGTCCTGGGAGTGATTTCTGTACTGCCCCCTTATATATTTATACATAGTTATTAAGTCCCCCCTAAGCCGTCTTTTCTCCAAACTAAATAACCCTAATTCTGATAATCTTTCTGGGTACTGCAGTCCTTCCATTCCCCTTATTACTCTGGTTGCCCGTCTTTGAACCCTCTCCAGTTCCACTATATCTTTCTTGTACACTGGTGCCCAGTACTGTACACAGTATTCCATGTGTGGTCTGACTAGTGACTTGTACAATGGTAGAATTATTTCCTTGTCATGGGCATCCATGCCCCTTTTGATGCACCCCATGATTTTATTTGCCTTAGCAGCAGCTGCCCGACACTGGTCGCTACAGGTAAATTTACTGTTAACCAAGACTCCTAAGTCCTTTTCCATGTCAGTCGTCCCCAGTGTTTTCCCATTTAATACATATTCCCAGCCTGGATTTTTCTTCCCCATGTGCATAACCTTACATTTATCCGTGTTGAACCTCATCTGCCACATCCCAGCCCAAGCCTCCAACCTATGCAGATCCATTTGTAATCGTGCACTGTCCTCTATTGTGTTAACCACGCTACAGAGCTTAGTATCGTCTGCAAAGATTGATACTTTACTATACAATCCCTCTACAAGGTCATTAATAAATATATTAAAAAGAATAGGACCCAAAACTGACCCCTGTGGTACCCCACTAGTAACAGTCACCCACTCAGAGTATGTACCATTAATAACCACCCTCTGTTTCCTATCACTGAGCCATTTACTTACCCACATACACACATTCTCCCCCAGCCCAAGCATTCTCATTTTATGTACCAGCCTTTTATGTGGCACCGTATCAAATGCTTTGGAAAAATCAAGATATACGACATCCAGCGATTCTCCCCGATCCAGTCTTGAGGTCTAGGTGTGTGTTAGTGTTGAATGTCTCGTTAGGTATTATAATAATAATAGTTGTGTTAATATGAGTGGATGTATGTGTTGGTGTAAGTGTCTGTGTGTGTTTATGTGTGTTAGTGTTGAGTGTCTAGGTGCATGTGCGCTAGTGTGAGCGTCTGGTTGCATTAGCGAGAGTGTCTGAATGTGTGTGGGTTAGTGTGAGTGTCCCTCCTAAAGTCAGGCTCTGGATCTGCCCCTGGTACATTCTAGAGTATATACAAATGTGTCTACAACCCCCAAAACACCTCTAAAGAAATATAATGAGCATAAAAACTGCAACAACACCATGCACATACCGTATATACAGTGAGACTGAAACGCAATGTACCGGTGTAAACAGGTACATGACTGTATAATAAAAAAGACAGCCACTATGCTTCTCATACACTTAATTATATACCACTGAATTTGGAGTTTTATAGATTTATTACCACACCACATTAATATTAATTCCAAAATTGAAACATATGTTTTCACTTTTAAAAATACAAAACTTAAGGCAAAAAGGAAAAAAACTCAACCAGCAGTAAGTATTTCTAAATAATATACGCAAAATATACAATATATAAAATCCAGAAAATTTGTCACTCAAACAAATTCATCTTCATCTCTATATTTGTTGCATACAAATCATAATCAAGCAAAAAAAAGAAAATGATGTAATAAAACCATAAATTACTATTTATAGCCAGGAGCAATACCACTGCATATTTAAAAAACTATATAGCTATAAGAAGGAGGTAAACTCACATCAAAAAATTAATAGCAACAACTTAAAGAAAACAAATATGGGTGAATATGCGCAATATAATAGTAATCGCTGTTTTTTTGGCACTATGATACATTGAAAAAGCATCCACAAATGTAAAATTACCCCCTACTGGTTGTACTGCATTAGCTGTAATGAGCTTCTCTTGTGGCCAAAACCTGCATTAAGATTAATCAGATATTAATTAATGAATTTCACCATTGTTTTTAGGATTTGGATGTTGGATGTTGCTTGCTCTTGTGTATGATTTTACCACAAAGCCTTCACAGGTTTTCACAGGTAACCGAATTGAGGCTACATAGTTTATTTACAATATAATCTTGTTGCACGATTCTCCGGAAGCTATACAGATTTGTTTGAACTTACAATGATCTAGGAATTTAATCACATTTCCTGGTATTCAAGATTAAGGTCTAAGAGTGTTGCTTGCACTGATATTGTGAGCTATTCTGTTGTTAGAATAGCCATTGTTTTATTTTCAAAGGCATGCCCTGTGAGCCAAGGTGTGGAGAAACAAAAGCATGGGACAGAGGTAAGAAAGGATGGAGTAGAGTTAGGAAAGAATGGAATAGGGGGCTTCATCCTAGGAGCGGTTTAACCTCTGAAGAGACTGTGAATTCTAGCAAGCTAAACCTTGACTTTCTCCACCGCTGAGAGCCATTTCTTATGGGGATCACCAATTTCACTGCAGTACATATTTGTAGGTAGAAAGTGATTACTATTTGCTCAACATATTCAAAGGTACAGTTTAGTGTTCCATGCAGTCTCACCGACACAGATTAAAATCAATCCTCCACCGTTTAACAAAGCAGCCAATCAATGGCATGAAGCGGCTGCCATTGAAATAATGGGATCACTTTCAGTTCAAATGCATGTGGTATATGATTAGACCCCCATTCTCAGAGCAAGCACTCTACAGTATACCATGTGTCTGAAAATACTGTATTATCTAAAAACAGGAAGCAATACAATATTTCTGGGGGAAAACATGTTTAATGTGATAGCTGCAATAAAAACAACAATGGGAGATCCCCATTAAAATTTGCAGAGTATGTAGCAAAACTGAAACATGGGGCTCTCAGTAAGCAATCTCTTTCTTCCCACAAAACACATTGTGATTTTCTTTAGATGTTTACATACAGCACAGGGGTAAAACAAGAACAAGTGTCCTGAGACAAAGCCTAATGTAATAGGTATATATTTTTGCGTGCAAATCTAATGTTTTCATGCTCCACACTCTTTGTCCCTGGCTCTACACCCTGTAGTCTTAATGTGCAGGTTGGTGGGGACCCATAAGAGAGAAGGCTTGTGTGGCTTTTCCAGCCCGAGATACCAGTGATTAAACAGACCATGGAACATTTGGAAGACAACATGCCCAATGTGTTTATTTAGTCTTGTCCAAAATACAGTAACACAAATATAAGGCATAAAAACACAGGCTACAGAAAGGATTTAATCAATGAGTAAATTCCTCCTAAAGCCCCAACTGTTACTCTAGACTTCATGGTGGCTATAGGTGAAATTCCAAATACTACACGCAATAATACTCCAGACAGTAGCCCAAAATCTTTAAATCAGAGAGGTCCAGGGGGTGATTGCCTCCACACCAGCCCTACCTTGACCCGTAGAGAACCGTGGTGATGTAGGTCCATGTCTAGAAGATTAGCCATGTACACCCGCCTCACCTCTTGCATAGAAAAATAAACGAGAGGAGGAAGAGCAACAATAAGGAAACCATATTTTTTAGGGTATGGGTCTCTTCTCCATAGTTATGTTGCGGCACTTAGGGATATACCTAATACAGTTTATTTTACTGATTTATATTTACACTGGGAGAGCAGAATATTACTGGGGCCAATCCACTATGGAAAATGAAAATACTTCCAACAGACAGATGGAGTTCCATAAATCCAAAAAGCTTTATTTAATCCATATAAGAGTTTAACCAGGTACTAGTTAATCACATGTGTGTAGACACAAAACAAATTTAACAGCCTGACACATTTCATCAGGATGAACCCCCCGACAAGATAAAAAGAAATGGCCTTTTCACACTTTAACTTTTATATGAATTGAATAAACCGTTTTTATTTATCCAGCCTGAGTTTATGACACTATGTTGGACACTTTTTAATGCTTGACTCTGATTTCCTAGTAACGTTATAGCTCATGTAAGCAGATGTACTGTTCTATACTCTTCAATATATTAGCAAAACTGAATAATAAAATGTAAATCAAAGGGTATCTTTCAATTTTTGTTGGTAGATCTAGAGCAGTGGTTCTCAACTCATGGGTCGCAACCCAAAAGTGGACCCTTTCTTCAGTGGGTCGCGGAGGGTCAGGGCCGGAGTGGAGGCATACCGGGAAAATTTCACTTTCCTGGGGCTGCCTTACACATTCTAGCGGCAATCCGCGAGCCGCAGGCTGTCAGGACCGCGGCCGCAATAATCAGGGCCATCAGGCAGCCTCCGGTCCGGCATGTACTTTAGTATTACTCCCCGACCGTAAAGCAAGTCGCTTGATTGCTTTGCAGTCGCTGTCTGCTCCTAGTGGGGGCTGAATAAAGTTTTTCTCTGATTGCTCCTCTTCCTGCTGCAGCCGCGGACAGCCTTTCCACTCCCTCATCTTTTCTGAGGTTATTTTTGGGTCGCGACTTAATGACCAAAGACAAATGTGGGTCCTGAGGATACACGGGTTGAGAACCACCGATCTAGAGGGATGTTTTGGTCATTGTGCTCCCCACTATATAGGGCTGTGTTTGGTCAGCCTTACATGAAATCCAGTCTTTGCAGTCCATACACTAAAATGGGACATTATCTACATAAACATCCTGTTTCAAAGTTTAAAATGAGCTAAATTTTCATTTAATTCCTCTAAAATGCATGTCATAAAACATCTTCCAGAACACTAGACTTGCGCTTTTCAAAAAAAGAAGCCATCCTAAAATCCTTGCATATTATATTTAAAATATCAGCCAGTAAATGATTTTGTTCCTAAAAATTTGCTCTAAAAAAGCAAATCTTACATAGATTCTTATATTTCCTTTCTCTCTTGTGATTCATTAAAATAGACTATATTGTAGAATTTCTAAAAAAAAAAAAAAAAAAAAAAGGGCCCAATAAAACAATACAATGGAGATTACAAAATAGATTTCTCTACAAAGCCAGCTATTGCATCACAACAAGTGGATTTTCCAGTACAAGGGTTCACAGTATTACACAGTGCAAACGGGCCCCTGTTCTAGAATAATTACCGGTGGGTAACATCCTTCGTTCAGTGAAGGAGACAGTCCCATGTGATTGTGCAAAACCAATTTTAAGCACACCCTCTACTTATATCTTCTTTTACCTTTTCTTGAATAATATGTAATCATAAAAACAGAGAGAATAAAAATAAAACATATAAAGGCAACAAATGCTAACAAGTATTTTCTTGTCTGGAAGAAGTGACAGTCTAAGCATGTATCAATCTCCACAGGACATGTTGGAGCAGTCATGTTTACGCTGGGAAATCCATTGTTATTAATGATTTTTCTATACTGTCTCATTGATGGCTTGGCCTCATACTGATTTGCAAGATAGGTGTACAAGCCGTATCCAGGGTCCGTCCTGTCATTAAAGGAATATACAAAATACCCACGAAGATTGACTCCATCAATCAGCGTCGCTGAAAAAGATATAATTGGAAATGGAATGAGTTAACATAATAATAGATCTTATTTACTGCAGACCTTTATTCTTTAGGGATTGCATAGTTAAGCATTTCATGATTACTGTGCCCTGTAACCAATTAAACACAAGTCTCATTAGAATAAATTATTGTAATTTCTTATTAAAACAGGTCTGTCATTTAAATTAAAAAAGTAAAAAAATAAAAAAAAAACACAAAGGTTTACATGAATCATTTGCATGAGAATTGCACTGGCTAGCAGCCGATAAATCATGCTAATGCTAATGGCTGCTGCACCTTTACATCACCCGCAAACACCTTTTCAGCACGTGGCCACGTTTACAGAGCTGGTGGCCTCAGGTGCAGGAGCAGAGTTGGAGGCATTACAAGGCACTGGCCCAACAGGCATGTGCCCGATGGCAAGTCCAGGCCTGATTCGAATAGTTTCTAACATCCTGATTTGATAAGGGCAATCAGATTGGAGTACCAACCGCTCTGCATGGCCAAGTTATGACAGCAACTCCTGTAAATTTTGTGCATAATATGTACTCATCATACCTTGGCACTTCCCAGAATAGACTAGGACTTCTTTCTTCTTCTGGGGGGAGTAGCTTTGTCAAAAGGGCATGCCTAACCAGCTTCAGAGGCTTAGCTGACTATACATTGGGATGGGGTTGAACCCTAAAGTTGTGTTAAGTAGGAGGGGAAGTGGATGAGGAGTAAGTATGACCAATTGCACCTCATTGCTTCTCCCCAGTCTAAAGAAAGTGTCCTGGATACCAAATCTTAAATCTGTCTCTCCTTCAGTGAATTTAAAAAAAAAAAAAAAAAACAAGAAAATGAATATCAGAATCTCACCTTTTAATGCCTCATTAACGTAGTTCTTCATGTAATAGATTCTTAGTTTGTCTTCAACTGGATCCTGACTGTTATCAATACCATTGGCTAATATATAAATTGGGACGTTACCATACTTTGATTTTATCCAGTTCAGAATTTTCCGGAGTCCCCAGGGAACGACGGCGTATTTGTGAGGTGACTGTATCCACGTGCTATCTGTGATAAACTGTACTTTAAGACTGTGGTCATACTTGGCGACGTCTTCCTCCTCCCAATGCACAAGTTCAGTAGTGTAATGGGTGAAAGCGAAAAAGTCATAGGTTCCCTTAATCATTTTCTTTTCATCTTCTGTAAAATAAGGCAAGTGAACTTCAAACAAATCAAGGCTGCTTCCTTTCATCAGCCAGTCTCTCATCAATTTAGGATAATCCCCAGTAAGAAAAATTGGGTCTGCGAGCCGTCCAACCTCAAACTCAAGAATCCTTTGGCTGGTATTTTTATCATTTTCTGAAAAGGGGCAAGCTGGTTCTACCCAATCAGCTTGAAGGGCTATGGATATTTTTCCTTTCTGCGTACTTCTGAACTCTTTGTCATATGCGTGCCAGGCCATTGCATGGGCTTTCAAAAGGTTGTGGCCCGCTGTGTAGGTCAAGTTCCTCATTGAAGGCTCATTCATGGTTACCCACATGCCCACAAAATCGCCAAGTTCCTTAAAACAGAGTCTTGCGTAATCCACAAAGGCATGAATGGTGTGGTAATTCTCCCAGCCACCACTTTTAGCAAGCTTTAAAGGCAAGCCCTGATTTTCTGCAATTGGCTGCCACAGCGCCACAACTGGCGTGATGTTGACTCGTACAAGTTCGCTGACAAAACACTGGTAGTAGTGTAGGAGTTTGTGATTGATTTGAGAGAGATTTCCATGAGGAAGTATGGCAGCCCACATGAGTGAGAAATAAAAATGAGTGACGTGTATTCCACGGAGCATGGATATTTGAAGTCTTATGGAAGCGAAATCAACACAATGCGTTTTTCTCTTTGGTACTTTTACCCCTTCTACTTTTCTAAGGCCTTTAGTTTTATTCATATCCCATACATAGACACTAGGGTCATTGAACTGTGATGGAGTAGTGTCCACCTGCAAAAGAAAATGAAAGATTAGGGATTTGCCATATTTTACAAGGCAAGTTTAATATGGTACAAACTAGTCAGGGCCGCATCAATATGTGGGCAAGCAGCAAGCCAGCAACAGCGGTGTTGCTTTCCCCTACATAATATTCTGCCCCACCATATGCCCCCAACTGAAACTATCTCCCCGCACCAGCCCTCTTCATGTGGGACAGGCAGCTGGACAGGGGACAATGACAGTTCTGACTGAATGTCTCAGCCAATCAGGGGCGACATCTCAACTCTCCTGATTTGAGTTTAGAAGCCTCTCCTGATTGGAGCTCAGGTAAGAAATCCACTATGTGTGTATGTAACTGAGTTTGTCTGTTTGTGTGACTGTGTGTGTAATGTCTGGTCATTGACTGCAATGGCTGTAGCCTATTATATTCTAAATTTATTAAATCAGAAATCAATATGTCCGTCCACCCATTGTACAGCGCTACAGAATATGATGGCGCTATAGAAAACACTAAATAATAATAATATAAAATGTATTTAATATGTATGTGACTGTGCATATGTGAATCAGTTATAGATATGTCCGTGTGTCTCATCCACTGCATGCATGTCCCTGAATGGCAACAATAAAATGTGCAAAAAACTTTTTCAGCTCTTATAATAATAAAATGTTAGCTTTTTTTTACTTCAAACATAAACTAGTAAGTGATTGCCTCTCAGCACGAAACGCTTTAGACAGTTGGAATATTTGAGCCACTATAACCCATGTGCTTGTGATTATGAGTCCTTACTATTTTATGCTTACATTTTATACTCCGAAGAAGAGCTCCTGTTCCTTTTTTTTTTTGCACATTTTGGAGGAGATATGGAGATGGTAATACCCCGTGGTATACAGGAGATGTGTATTATAACATTGGGAAGGACACAGTTTGTCCTTAATAGAAAAAATGTGGCCACCCTACCTCCATCCTGACAGCTCTCTCCAGAGGTGGACTGGACTGGAGGAGCAGGGCCAGTTGATGATCTCCCTCTAAGTTGCCCAAAATAAAGGGAGCATAAAGTCTGTTCATACAGGCCTCTGTTTTACTACTCCCTTGCGCATGCGATGGACCATTGAAACAGAGCACTGCATGAACAGACTATGAGAAAGAGGAAAGGTGGGTTGAAAGGGGAGAGATAGTGAGAAGGAAGCAATAATGAGAAAAATGGATGTGGAAAAGGGAGAGATAAACAAGAGATAAATAGAAAAGGGATGCATGAGTTAAAGATAAAGGAGACAAATGATGAGAGATGGGGAGAAAGGAGAGTGATGGATAGAAAGGAGACAATTAAGAGAAGGGGAAAGATAAAGAGGAGTGGAAGAAATAAGTAATATAGGAGGAGAGACAGAGTAAAATAGGAGGATAAATAAAAATAAATGGGAGAGATGAGATAAAGAAAAAAGAAAGATAATGAGAAAAGGGGAGATCAAAGAAAACACAAACAGGGTGCCACATCCAGAATCCGCCCTGGGTGCCAATGTTTGGGGTTGTGTGTTCTTTAAGACATGCACACAGAACATTATCTGCTCGGGGGGGAAGCAAGACTAAACAAATAAAACAGCTATGTCACCTTGTGTGTATTTGCATGAATACAAATATTACTGTGCTAAAACATAACACAATATTATTTAATAATGGTATGTTTGTGCAACTTTTTAATATGTCACCAGCATAATTACATAATAAAGTTTTTGAGTTTTTTTTTCCAGATGGCTTGGTTCATGCACTATTGATGTTTGACACAGTCATTTTTACCCATTGCCCCATCTTACTTTTAGTGCTTTTTGTGTAATGTTTTGTTCACATTAATTGCATGGGTTTTTTTGCCTTGGTAACAAACTTTTTAAAAACAAACAAAAAAAAAACATGTGACATTGATTTTTAGTATTCTGTATAGTTTATAATAAACACTTAGAGACAGCATATTTTCAGATTTTGCTTTCTTTTTTTCAGGTAATTACATTATTTTAGGGAATGCTATTGCCATACTTCTAGTCTAGATTTTGATATCTGACTATGGCGTATCCTGTTATGCAAAATATAAAATATATTATAACTTTGATTGTATCAAAATAACCTAAAAACAATGATTACTAGTGACTCAAATTGGGAAAGAATGCAAATCTCCATAGAAAAGATACAAAATAACAAATAACAAAACCAACTTTATTAGAAGGAGACTACTAAGGCAAACTCCAAATACAAGCAATAGGTAGGGAGAAATGCAGATGTAATCCCGTAGAGGTCCATACACGTCAAACAGCTAGCTAAACCCTAGTTGACTAATCCTAGGGAGTAAGAGGTCTGCCGAAAAAATCAGAAATGTCTATGCTAACAAAGATCTAACTAGTCCTTAACAAATGGAGGGGAAGCGGCTGCTCAGCTAAGATGTTGGAATGGTACATTATTATTATTATTACTTAAAATGGTGTATGATTTTTCCTTAAATTATTTTTCTAATTCCCGTGATTTAATATCAAAAAAGCATGTCAACCTAACGAATTACCAAAATTGTAGTTAGTATGCAATCTTCCCACGGTTTTATACTGAGGACATTTTTTGTATGTCTGATGATGTTAAGCCAGCTTTGTGTTCCGAGATACCTGTATGGTGTACGCTGACGTCCCCCAGGCAAAGTTGCATGGAAAAGTACCATGTAGTGCCTCATTTTCTGGTAGCGGTGGGAAGCCATTCTTCTTAATAAGTTGCTGATAAAACAATGCTGATGATTTGGGCATAAGTTTCTTGTTATGGCTCATAAAATCCACATAAAACAGTCCACGTCTATTTCTGTATTCTCTGAGCCATTCAAAACCATCCATTAAGGACCAAGCAGTGTATCCAGTAACATTCACCTTATCATACTTAATTGCTAGGAAAAAATAAAAGAAACAACTTTAGGTATTACCAAAATATTAAATATGTTCAAATATCATTTTATAGAGTTTGAAGCTATAGCTCTCATGTCACTTTGTCACTTATATATCAAAGGTTACTATAGAGTAGTTTTGGCAGAGAGGGCACTAAATTATAAGAAGATTAAAAAGATGCCTATTGTCTCCCTTTGGTCTAAGAGGTCCCTGTGTGTTTATGGGAAGGTTTAATATAGATTTCTTATAAACTGATATTTACTAATATTTATATTCTGCAGAGTCCCTCCATACATTTGCAAGGGGGAGATACCATGAAAATCTAAATGGACCATGCAGCTATCAAATGCATTAAAGTGCATTTGATTAATGGAGCCCCCCCCTAAATGAAACGTATAAATGGCTCAAACTAAATTAGATTCAGTAGAAACATCTCAATTAGATATTCATCAATATTGAGGATACCTCTGGCAGGGGAAAGGTGGTGTGTATGAGGCAACAAGGCAGAGTCAGATGTGCATATGGTAGGGCTAGCTCTAAATTGCCTTGAATGTGGCAGGGAGTTGGCATGCCCAGCCACTAGAATGTCTACAACACCAATGGACCCAGAGTTACAACAACTAGTTAGAGAGTATAACAAATGTAACGCTAGAGGGTCTCCATTCAATGTTTGAGCCTATACAATGGTTTATGCAATAAAGATAGGATGTATGGTCAATTGGTACAACCCTCCTTCATTAAGTATTGCTGGCAAAAAATCCATGCCAAGAATACCAGTTCTACACCAGACAAACCATCTGGTATTGTAATTGTGTTAAATGTTGGAAGGCCGTGTGGATCTTATCAAAGAGGCAGAATGTTAAACTCTATTATAGATGCAGAACACTGATAATTGAGTAAAGATGGAAAGTGGCTTACACTCCAGTGTCCCCTGACTCCATTAGAGTACTGATTTACTCACAGCAGTAGGTGACTTGAATACTATGTATTTTCACATAAATACGTATCATACCTTTCAACGTTTCCATGACAAACTTCTTTAGATAATACATATACTTTGCATCCTCCCTTTTAGTAATGGCTGAGAGTAACCAACTATTCTCAACAATAAATATCCGGGGTTTGTTGTACTCCATGTGAATCCAGTAAAGGATCTTCCTCAGGTCTATTGACTCCTTTTGTCGAAATTTCATATCTGGATCTAACAACTGAAAACTTAGATTAGGACCAAATGAAAGAGCAAAAAAGTCAGCTGTGCCTTTATTGAATTGTTTTTCCTCATACGTAAATTCGGGCAAAAGAGAGGAAAGATTGCTCTTCATCGACTGTGGGTAATCGCCATCTAAAAATATAGGTTTGGCAAACCATCCCAAGACAAAATCCAAAGACTTTTGACACTCTCTGATGAAATGTTCTGTCATGTTAATTGGTTTTATCCAATGGGAAGCCAGAGCTATAGACAGCTGTCCACCTTGTACTGAGCGAAAGTGTTTATCATAGAGATGCCATACTGCGGCATGTGCCTGTAGGAACAAAAAAACATTATTATTTAATATGAAATATTATTATTATTATTAGACATTTTAGTTAGAGTATACCAGCAGATTCTGTAGTGCTATTACAACGAAGAGAAAATAAAAAAATATAACAATAACATGAGCAAACATAGAACCTACTGGTAAAGAAGAAGGCCATGCTCTTGCCAGCCTAAATCTGTTAGAAGGTTAAGGGAGATTAAGAAAATGGAGTAATGGTAGATTTCATTATAGTCAAAAAAGAAATAGTGACGTCCATGGGATAAGGATCAAGGTTGGGGAAAGCATATAGTTTCTGTTGAGAATACAAGTTATGAGATATTAAGAAGATACATTGTATACTTTGTGAGTATTTAAAGATTTATTATGAAGCCTTTCAGAGCCAAAGAGTTCCAATTAATGGATACAGAGTGGGTGCTCAATAAGCACCACAGAGAGCCACAAGAGACTAAGAGACTATGGTTAGGTAAATGTTTGTTAAATATCCTTACTTAAAGTCCATGTGATAACATAAGCTTGATATTCAACACTAAGGCTTCAGAGATGTAGTAGCTAGAGACACTTGTGCGGATTCCATTAGATTCACCCTTAAAACTTAAGCCACAGAAAACCCAACAAATGCGTTCCACCAGAAGTGCACAGTGTCTTTTATTTGGAGCTGAGGGGTAGTAATCTTTGTGCCATTGTCTCCAGCAGCATACTATATATCCTGCTTTCCCCTATCCATTGTACCCCAGTCTGTGAAAAGTACACTTCATTATTTTCACCACCGGATGGCAGACATACTTTAGGTTGATGCTGTTTTAGAAAGACAATTTTTGGAGTGATTTCTCTGTGGAAGAGACATACCGGTATTATGTTGCTGTAGATCAAACGTGCACATATCGCATGCACACTGCAGAACCTACCATGAAATATGATTTAAATATTAGACATGATATTGTCTGTTTGCATAGAAGGGCTGGTAAGAGGGGGCAAAACGCTGACTCAGCTGCTCTGTCTTGAGGATTTTGGGTCACGGCAGAAATCTTTTTACGTTGTACATTTTAGAGTAACAGGGCTTTAGGCAGCATTTATGCCATATGGCCGTATCCTTACTGTGCTACTTGTATGCAGCCTATTTTGACAAATATGCAATGGACACGAGCATAAGCATTGTTGCTCTTGCTTAACAAATGTTTTGTGACACTATATTATTGCGTATTTTGCTCTGGCATGGAGTAGTCCCAGCCCTCCCCCGTTTGCTTGGCAGAATTGAAGACATTCAGTGATGTCTGAATCACTGAAGAGGGTAAGATTTGTATTCCAAAACTAGACACAATGATTACAGGTTTATCCAGGGAACAAATAAAGAGGACCTATCATGAGATTCAACTAATGACTTATACAGAGATATACCTGCCAGGTGAAGCACTATGTGCGAAAGAAGTATCATTTCTCTGCTGCAGCTTTCCAAAGTTCTTCTTCCCCCTCATTTGTGTGATGCCAACACTATCATTTATTGCTGTGGGAAACTAGGGACGATCCAAGGTAGGAAGCATGAAGGGCGTAAATATTCCCCTTAGGCTAGGTTTCCATTTGGTTTTTTTTTGCTAAAAACGCCTATAAAAACGCCAATAGCGCCACCTGGCGTTTTTTTTGTGAAAAACGGCTGCAGCGACATGTTAGCTGTAATTCAATAGGAAATCGCAAAATGCAATTTCCACTTGGCGTTTTTCTGTTTGGCGTTTTTTCAGTCCTCTTTGGCGTTTTTCTGCTTTTTTGGGCTCTGTGGCAGTTTTTCAAAATCGCAGCATGTTGACACTCTGGCGTTTTTTGCAAGAAATCTTGGTTTTTTTTCTCCAATAGAAGTCTATGGGAGAGAAAAAACGCCATGAAAAAGCCATGTGGGTTTATTGCCTTGGCGTTTTTTATGGCGTTTTTTCCACAGTTACAATGCAGAGGATGGACCCAGTATCTGTGTGTCCTACGAGCAATAGGCTGAAAACAAACAGTTTCACACAAAACAAAGTCCTGGACTGGTTCATATTGAATTTTACACCATTTGGAACAAACATGCCATTACAAACAAACATACGCGACCGGATCCTGCGTGCCAAAAGCAACAGCAAACAATTTGCACCATCATTTGGGGCCAATCTTCCCAGAAGAGCAGACATTCGAAATAAAGCATGCCTTACAAACCACAGAAAAGAGACAAAAGGGTCTACCAAGTAAATGACATCAGGAGAGGGCAGATACTTGCCATTTATCCTAATCCCTTTTAGCTGGGTGAAACTTCTAACTTGTAAAGGCTGGAAAAACTGCCTAAGGTCAAAAAAAGCAATTTCCACAGAAAGGCTAAAACGCCAGAAAAAACTGCAGAAAAACCGCCAAAACGCAGGTAAATGCAGTGGCAGTTTTCTTGGCAGTTTTCCTGGCGTTTTTCATCAAGAAAAAAACGCCGGACAAAAACCCAAGTGGAAACCTAGCCTTAAAACAGCACTCCAATCACATGCAAAATCTGCCTTATGGGGAAATTCGCTCTGGTGCAAATCATGTTTTGGCCATAGTAGGTGTTGTGCTTTTATAAACATTTTATACACATTTTTACATTTGGGGATCATATTAGGCTGTCTCAGGGGAAATGATTAGAACTGGTCTTGCAACGTTTAAGTGACTCCCATAGGTTTAGCATTACCGTATTTGCTCGATTATAAGACGAGGTTTTTTCCAGAGCAAATGCTCTGAAAAATACCCCTCGTCTTATAATCGGGGTCGTCTTCTAATCAGACCCCAAAAAAATGCTGGCGCCATGCTGCTTACCGGTCGCGAGCAGCGTCTCTTCTGTTAGAAGCAGGGCAGGAAGCTTGCAGCGTCCTCACAGAACTCTATCTCCCCCCTCCCTCCTCTGAGGGCGGGGCCAGAGAAGTTGCTACAGCCGGTCCCCTGCAGAAGTCTTCGAGTGGGAGATCTGCAGTTCAGGTGAGGGGGTGGGGGAGGGTTTTTGAGTATGTGTGAAGTGTGTGTGATTAAGGGAATGAATGAGTATTTAAATGTTTGTGAATGAGTGTGAGTGTGTGTGTGATAGCATGGATGTGTAAGGGGGGTGGGGGTTGTAGCATGGCATATGGAGGCTGTAATCCCACTGCTATCATCCCCAGGTTCCAGCATGTACTGGCTGCCTTGGCTTGATAGGAGTGTGATTGCTGTTAGCAGTTTGATATATATATATATATCAAACTGCTAACAGCAATCACACTCCTATCAAGCCAAGGCAGCCAGTACATGCTGGGTTAAAAGGCATATCATGGGGCTGAGTGGCATATAGGGGGTTAAAATGCATTTCTGGACCTCCAGAAATGCATTTTAACCCCCTATATGCCACTCAGCCCCATGATATGCCTATATACCTCCAGAAATGCTTTATACCCCCCTATATGCCACTCAGCCCCATGATATGCCTTTTAACCCCCTATATGCCAGAGTGGCATACAGGGGTATAAGGCATATCATGGGGCAGAGTGGCAAATAGGGGGGTATAAAGCATTTCTGGGGGCAGAGTGGCATAACTGGGGGGGGCAGGTTGGCAAATAAAAGGAAATTTAAAAAATATATTTTTCTCAATCATAGCTTTTATTAAACATGAAAATAATTTACATTAATTAATATTTACTGGTAAAACTTTTTCCCTATAGGGTAGTCTTATATTCAGGCTTTTTGTTTTTTTCCTAAATTAATATTTTGATTTTGGGGGGTCGTCTTATAATCGGGGTCGTCTTATAATCGAGCAAATACGGTATTTTTTATTATTTGCACTTCATCCACAAAAGTACCAATATCCCAAAAAGCATAATGTTTGTGTATTAATGTCTTTTGCTTTTTGAAGTTCCCCAGTTTTAGAATCTCTTTCTTCCATAAAAATACAATACATCCCCTCTAGATTGTAAACCTGTGAGCAGGGACCTCTTTACCTAATATATCGATGTGTCTGGGTCTGTCAATTCTAGTTTTGTCAAACCCTTTCAATACAAGTACTGCAAGAAGCAACGTGTAACAAGTTGGCATTATATAAAGAAAAGATAATAGTAAATGTAGAGATATTAAGCGGAACGATTTTTAATTTCTGTGAACGCGGAATGTTTAATGGATTTCAAAAAGACAGCAGAACTTGGTTGCCGCCATCAGCAAATCACTGCAACAGAAATTTTGGCACACGCTTTTAATGGGTTAATATTTAGAAGACTCATGGTCAGCTCCTGGAGAAAGTCCCCTTTGTATGGTCATGTGAGTTACTCAAATGTTATGTTGTAACCACAATATCTGTGCAATGTGTCCAATTGTATCTAAAACCACTGAACCATTTTAAACGCAATACGTTTCGTAGACAGTTTTTTATGCCGTCTGCAGGTGACACGTCTGAAGAAACGAGAAAAAGACCTCTGGTAGATTCATTTCTACACCTCCAATACCGTGGGTGAAGCTCAAAACGTAAACTAATCACTTGATAATCCATTTAGGTATAATATTAACTCCATCGTGAATAATGGTGAGTCCAAGATCTGATTCAACTTTCCCCGAAGTACCATGGGCAAAGTACACATTGTACATGATGTTTTTGGTAAAGTGCCATTTTTTTTCCACCTGATTTACAGAAAATAATTCTAGAATTGAGGTACTTTACCTGTCACATAAAGCAGCCTAAAGATAGGTTGACAAACCAATACTTCTAGGTAATTGGTTTAGGAAAGCAGTAACAGACAGGCATTTAGGATTTCAATGATGAATGTCTGGATCACAATTTCTCAAGAAGTTGAAGATAGTGTAGGGCACAGATATAATTTCTGCACTAAACACAAAGATGTGAAGATGCATTCTAAATTTGATCAAAGAGCAATGCAAAGATCTACCTCTTTAGAAAACATCATTTATAAACAAAATGGCTAAATAAACTGGCCATGAGCTACTGAGAGCCTCGTAAAGGCTTTTAATTAAGACCATCTTTCCTCACTTCTGACACTGGGTCTTCCCGGAATATGGCCTTGCATGCTTTATTTTGTTAAAATGTCTCATAGACGGCTGTTGAGTACACAGGTTGCAGGGGCTATGGCTGCTATATATATATAGCCTGCCTGTCCCTGATCAGAATCTGGCAAGGCGAAAAACCTCCAGGGGCGGAAAAACTGTGAATACTTTGATTAATGCCAAATGTAAAAAAAAAAATAATTATACCTTGTTTTGCGGTTTTCAAAGATCAGAATTTGGCAACGCCACCTTGGCTTACGGCTGGCATGAATACTTTTATTATTATCCATGTGTTATGTGTTTTTTTTAATAGGGTTTGAATTTGCTGAGAGATCGTGGGAAAATGGGATATAGTAAAGACCTCACCAAATTACGAGGGGATGAGTCAACAGGTGAAAAGGGCCCTTTGTTGGCACAGCATCCAAAGTCAAGAGTTTATTAACCTACAGTGGTTTTCAGAGTAACTAAAAATTAATCTTAAATGATAAACAATCTTGTTTTTGTTATTTCCCTGCAGCTCCTCTCTATGAAGACAACAGGCCAGCAATTTGTCAATACCCAGAAACATGGTTAGATCTTGCCAACATGGGAAGTGATGCAGAACAAATGATATATATGTGTATGTATATAAATATATATATATATATATATATATATATATGTACCGGCATATATTAGGACCCCATGGTTAGATTTCTATATAAGTGGAGCGACACTGGTCTGAGACCAGCTGATTGAGGTATTTAAATATTTACATTAGGAAAGATAGGCAGACTAGATGGGCTAGATAGCTTATCAACCATCACATTTTATGTTTCTATGTAGCTTTTATGGTGCTTCTGAAAAGACAGATTGGTTAATGATATTTGATCCTATTATTGATGACCGTTAGACTTTTGAAAATGGACCAAAACTATTCAGACACATTTTTTGTTTTGTTTTTGGTCCATACGTTTTCAGACATCAAATTTCCTTTTGTGCCTTTTTGGTTTGGATGAAATATGGAAGGCTTTTTCCGCTTGTAAACAAAATTTGTTGTCACTCACTCTCATTCACTCTCATGCTCTCTCACACTCTCACTCACATTCTCTTATACTCTCACTCTCTTTCATGTTCTCTTCCACTTTCTCAGGCTCTCTTACACTCTCATGCACACTCTCTCTCAAAAGGCACACCCTCTCTATTGGAGGAACAGGGAAAGAGGCTGTCTGCCCGGCTACACCTTTTTGTGGAAGTGCATAAAGAGGTCAGAATGCAGACAGTTTCACAGAAAAATGCTTTCTCTTTCTCCGCATATCCGTATTCATTATTCTGCTTCAATTGTTCCCCTTATAGTGCTTTATACATTATGCAGGGCCAGCTCAGCCCTTTTTGCTGGAGAAACTTGCCAGTGTTGGCCCTTCACAATGAATAGCTAAGTGACAGAGTTGAAACCACAACTCCCTTTAGCAAACAGAGCCTTCTAGTGCAAGAGTGGCAAGTGGCCATATTAGATTGCATGCTCCATGAACCATTTGAGGCATTAGGGCAGTGATCTGTTCTTTAGATTTACTAGGCTTAGAGAAGCCATTATGTAAATATTGGGTTTAAATTTATGGGAAGATGAGATCTGTTGCAAAATGTGGGATAAATAGCATATCTATTAGTCCCCTGCTATGACACAATTCTCCTTTCTTGTTCTCCTCCTTTACCAAGATGATCACCATGCAGGTCCTGGGAAAAGGAACTTAAGATGAGTTCCCCCCATCTGATATTATACAATAGGTTTTCATTTATATATTTTTATTCTCACTACACGGGTTTGATGAGGTGTAAAACATAATAACTGCATATACGGTAATAGAATATAACTGCAGTTTTTTTCCTCCACACCGGAGGATAAAGAACAAATATTTAAAGAACATACATCGATTAGATGGAGAAAGTAAGAGGAGGATGCTAATTATGATTTGACACACACAAATAGTGATTATATAAAACGCCTTGTAGGTACTATATGTTCTGATAAACAGTGATAATGTCCAGAAGCTCTCTCATTTACTTTGATAAGACAAAAAAGGCTAATATATTTGAATCATTTAGCAAAAGATTCTCACCTGCATTTGAAACCAAACTACTTTAATTGAATTACGAATTAAATTTTGGGTCAGAGAATATTATCTATACTGGTTAATCTAAAACAATAGATGGGCCATTGATCTGGTGACATGTGAAACAATTGAGATCGTGGTTACAAAAAAAGACAAAACTCACAATTGAGGAAAAGCATGATAAAAATAAATCCATAAATCAATAAATTCATTTTATTCTCCGAAAAGTAGCCACAAAACCTCAAAGAAGATCACTCTCACCAACTCTACATGAAATATTTCATATTCAAGTACAGGATCGAGTATCTGAGCTTTCAGCACCCAAAGCAATTACACAGAAGAGTTTAACTGGGGCCATGGATAATTTATATGACAAAATGAAAATGGAATTTAAAACAAACACAGCTGAATTTCGATATTATCAGACATTATGGTTCAGCAAGATAAAGAATTCAGAACAACACAAGTTGAAGTTAAATTACTTCAAACACAAAATATCAAAAGGCAAGATATCTGAACTTGAAGAAAGATCTTTTAGAAATAACTTCCATCTCAAAGGAATTTCAGAGGAAATCACCACTGATAAATTATAATTATTTTTTTTTTAATGGAGTTTCTTTCTCAGTATCTGGAGTCCCAATAAATAGGGTCAAAGCCATTTGAATGATTTCAGAGACTCCGAAAACCAAAAAAAAATTGATTTCTCTGTCCCTAGAGATGTAATAGCTGGAATTCACCGCTTGGTGAATGATGCTCTGATATAGAAAGTACGAAACTGTTTTTTTTGGCTAAATAATAATAAAGTTTGTTTTTCAAAGTTTTTTGCTGTACTATATGGGGCCAGCTGAATTTGATATATAGAAATAAAATATTATGATTGGACTGATGGTTTGCTGAGTAAGTAAATATTATCAAAGATAATTTAGAGGGAAATGCTAGTAGGTGTTTTGATGAGTAAAATTTTCTTGGGACTAATTATATGATCTATCATCCCAACAATAAATTGATTAAATAAATAATATTGGTACAATAAATACAGCACCTAGAAAGAAAAATAAATGACACATATTATGTTTTGGGATATTTGAATTGGGATGAATTTATATTTTCATCCATTGATGGTAAACTTAATAACCATTAATAACTATTAATTTATTGATAGACTAGATATATATTACATGATGCATTTACACCTTTCTGTTGCATGTGCAGCATCATTGGCCTAAATTTCATGTTACACTTCATCCTGAATATTGGGACTGGTAGTAAACAAAAATACCTATATAATGGGACTTTTAGGAGGAAAATTCAATGAGACAAAGAATCTCAAAGGTGACGGATTGACCTTAAGGCTAGGGTTCCAGCATCTCATTGTGTCTGACGCTGCATTCCAGTCTTCCTAAGACATGTCAAGGCCCTTGAGGTGATAAAGCAAATGTCTAACCATCCGGTGCGGGACTTACTGTTCTTAACCTTTCTAATGGCCCTTGGTTAACAAGTGTCACAAGAATTACACAAGAATCGTCTATTCGCTTATATCACAAAAATGTTCACTAATCAATTGACACTTTATATGTGACTTTACTCCATTAACACACTTTATGTGCCGCGGTACTCCAATTAAGTTGGATCGCCTGGGGTTGGGACACAATATTTCCTTTGAGGCTAGGCCACTTATCATAGCTTTGATTTAGTTACATTTGAGTGACAACCTTAAGAACCTCCTATACTTTTAAGGATGCAGTTGATGTGTAATTTAATTTTGTAATTCCCCTAGAATGGAAAGCAAGTGGCTAATGAATGCTGTTTGCTAAAGATTTTCTTCTTGAGTAAAGAATTGAGTAAAAAAAATATTGACTTTGATTGTCGGTCAGATTATGGCAAAATGTATCTCTGTCAGTGATAATGTATAAAATTATTAGCACCAAAACAATGATAGAATTTTAATGTAAGAATCCAGTTTTGGAGACTTTTATACATGCCAGTTGAGGGTCAAAAGTAGGAACAAAGAGACTTAAATATTTTTTAAGCATACCTTGTATAAGAGCCAGTACAATACAAAGTGCTATTCTACTGGTAACCTGTACACTGAAGATAATTTGTAGTTTGAAAATTGTGCGGTTTCTATTTTAGGCAACTACATTACATTTTATTTATAAAACATCAGCTGATTCTGTAGCACTAATATAAAGGGCAAATATCAAATTAATAAAAAACACTGGCAATATACAATAGTAACAAAGCATGTTAACACGTACTGTTACAGAAGAAGAAGAAGATGCCCTGTCTGGTGAGCTTACAATCTAATTAATTGAATTAATATGATATTTTCTTACATATTTTATTGAAAATATAAAAAAAAAGAAAAGTTACATCGAGCATCATAGTTGTTGATATTTTGTACATAAAATGTATGTATTTTTTTTTTTTTTAAGTACAGATCATAAAACTGAACATTCCACACTTTCGTTTGGTACAAACTACTTGTCTGAACCTGTCTGATTATTATTATAAAAGAATATGAGAGAAATATTAATCCCCTTAGTGTTGCTGTAATGGAATGTGTTAAAGCTCTGTAATTAAATTTGAATGGCACTAATGGTGCTAAAATATATGTTTTTACAGATTAACAGGGTTAATAAATCAACCAGTCAATCAAACATAAGAATAGTTACTTTGGGGCTAGCATCACTGACATATCTCATTAATGGTTTCCAAAGAAGACTATGCATTGCAGGAGAGCCTTAGTGGGTCATGTTTGGCAAAACAGCCATGTAAGGAATAGATCGTTTGTTACAGTGACAAATCCTGCATTTTAGCAGGGATCAGGCGTTTTTCCTGCATGCTGGCCTGCTTATATCGCAATAGATCAGATAATTTTACCCACCTTTATATACTAAAGCAATATGGCTAATTGGCTATAAAGTATGGCTGGGCACCCAAGTGTGTACCTTAAAGGACTGAGGGTTAAGAAACTGTTTTTTTGTGCTACTCAAAATCTAGGACAAACCTATTTCTGAATATATATATATATATATACAGTATATAATCACATATAATCACTGTAAGTTTTATTTTAACTCCAAAAAAAGTCTTGTTGTGAGATCCTCCCATACTCACCTAGAATATGTTTAATCATTATTTAGTATTTATCTATTTTGTGTAATGGGAACTGTATTTTGCAAATTCATTCCATCATTCTTGCATTTATCTATACAAGTAAATACTGTATGTTTGTCATGGGGCCTGGACTGGCCATCTGGCACACGGTGTAAATGCTGAATGGGCCACTGGTCATCAGCGCTCATACTCACCTGGCAGATTGGGTGGTGCAGTGTGCTGCTGCCACATGCTATATGAGCATAAAAACGTATAATAACTTACTACCTGTCAAATCCAGCTGTCGGCTACGCTTATGTCATTAAGTGGCCACCAGCATTAAAGTCCCAGGGCCTCATTGTTGTCCCCAGTGTGGCCCTGTTTTTCAGAATATGTAATGTATTGCTGTTCTGTACGCTACCTGTAAAACTAGTAGTTTCTCTGTATTCAGTAGTAATAGGGCATCATCATTGATTTGTCAGCAAATATTCGTACATAGCAAGAAACATCCTGCATTTACAGCCTGAAATAACATGTAGTTGAATTAGTTTTTATGTTCCAATGAACTCAAAGCATGTCATAAAATACGACTGTTTGACTCTAGTGAAGGTGTTAACGGTGCTGTTTACCTACTTTGCTGACTTTTGTAACTAGATGCAGAATTAAGGGCACCCTTTCTTAGTGGTGCTAAATATCTAAACCCTTCTCAGAAACAATCCTTTAATTAAATTAAATCTTGTCACCTTCATACTTTCTTTTGGGAACATTTTCTAGGTGACAAAAGCAAGTGTGATAATTTTTTTACCACAGAAACTGAGAAAACTTCTTAAAAGTATATGTTATTGAACCTTTAGAGAAATAAAATGAGCTGCTAAGGTTATTTTACTAAATGTACAAAAGAGCGCAATTAATGTTTTTTTTTTATAACAAGGGAATTTACTTTTAGTATTGATTTCAAAGTTGTCCATTGTCTTAATAGATTTCATTAAAGTCAATGGAACCTACCAGGGCAGACTTACCCAGAGTTCTAATTTTTCTTGGGGGCAGGTTAACTGCATAGGGGGTGGGGCTAGCCATGAATGAGGGTGGGGCTGGGCTAGCCCCAGCCTTTAGTGGGATGGAACTGGTTGAAGAGGGGGTAGGCCTCAGAGACCTGGGGAACCAGAGCTTCACCTGGAGACTTCAGGTCAAACCTGGAGAGTTCCCAGGATTTCAAAGGAGGCAAGTTCTCATTACCTGACATAATTATACACTCAATACCAGTCAATAACAGGTAGTAGCGTTTTTCAAACCTTATTGTAGTGTTTTTATTTGGCATATTGCCAAAAACCTAAACTAATGGTTAGTATATTGCTTATACAAGGAGAGGATCCCGCAATTCCCTTTCTGTTAATGTAAACATGGAACATTTTTTGTCCCTCTATATCATTATAAGGCTGTATAATCCATTGATACATACATGCTAGAACCTTCAGTCAAATCGGGTTTCTTACAGAAGGTCAAAATGAGTTGGCTGCAGTTAAAGTGACACTCCAGCCATCATACGCACTTCAATGCATATGATCGCTAAGTGTCCCCATTAAATATTAATGTAGTCCTTTTTGAAATGCATTGCAAAATTCTGCAGAATCCTTGGAAGGAAATGTATTTGACCGAACACGATCTCTGCGGCCTGTGTCTACATGGTGTACTCACCTGCAGTCAGCTCAAGATGTCTGTTCCATTGGTAAGTGACCATTTTTTTATATAAAGGTTGAAGAAGCCAAATGGAAGTACTTACTGTCAAATTGAACTTGCAGTGTCTAACTTAGCAGTACTCAACTGAACTTGACCCCTTCATGAATAGATGAGCTTCTTTTCAAATGGACTTAATTTTATGGTTTTGAGTTAAGTCAACTTGCCTGTGGGGTTTTCATACGCCTAACACACTGAGGATCTACAACAAACGTATGAGAGCCTAAAATGCAACATAATCTGCCCGCTTTCTAGCACGTTAAATCCTTCTCCAAATACCTTTAACTGTATGTTAGCAAATCGATGATCACCAGGAAGATTCCAGAATGGCACCTAAAGTTGTGGCTAAAGTTGGATGAAACATCAATTGAGAAGTCTTCATGTATGGAGAGATTAGATGGGAAAACATGGGATTAATATGCTGTAAACAGCTTATATATTAAATATTGTAGTTTTAACTTTGGTCAATTTATGGGGCATTTTGTTGCAGGGGGATCAACGGTTCTTTAAATTTATTGTAGTATTGTCTACTGAGATGGCGAATGATGACCTAAAACATAGGACACTTTGATTTATGATTCAGATACCTTTTAATAAATCAAAGTTTGAACATTCTTTTGTGTTGTCACGAGTATAAATGTGAGCAGTTATACCAGCAGCCATTAATCGCATCAGACATCACGTCTACAAAATCAGTCATAGGGAACATTTCATTAAGCTCAGTTTCTGTAACATAATTACGCCAAATAGAAATCATCTTAGTTTTGTGTTGTTCGCTGACAAAAATATATTAATTTTAATATCGACATTATATTTATTATTCCTGGCACCATACACTGGGTATCCAGATGGATTTTCAGGTTCAGGTTGTTATGATTATATTAAGATATATTTAACATGTCCAGTTGGCACGTCACTACTGTACTTTCTTCCAGATCTTCATGGCATATTAAGCATAGCATTATAATAACACGTATACTTAGGGAAACATTTACTGACAGATTTTGCACTATTGTGATACAGAAGGGGAAAAAATTTTTTTTTTCCGCAAAAATAAAAAACTTATATGAATACCATGGCAAGTTCACATACTGTACTTATGCCTGATTTCTAAGGTCTTACGACAGATCTTACGATACCAACTAATTTAAAGGTGCTGCTCCACCTAGATATAACAGTAGTTACACTCTCTATTGTGCTAAGTAAATAAACCAGATCATATGAAAACAGCAAAAACATTTTACAAATGCCTTTTTTTTTGCTGTGGTGTGAAAGGTATGGGCATTCAACGGGACTGGGAATTACGTTTGAAATGCTGAATTCAGTTGCAAAAGTTTTCCTTCCTACTATATTGAGCTGAACTCAGCATCTCACTTTAAACCTGAGAGGGATCTGTGCAGGGTTTATGGTGCCAATCCTTTCAAGTTCATCGGCCAAGTTCAGGAGAAAAGCTGAATTTCCTCGAATAATAAACCCTTGTGAATGTCCATGAGGTCAAATATGAAGAATAAAGTCAAAAGGGAGACAAAATCTTGTCTTCTACTCCATACTTCTCCACTCTTGAGGAGCCAGGCCGGGATTTGGCTTAAGAACAAATTGGCTCCCCCAGATATACATCAAAATATAACCTGCCGCACTAATTTGTTTAAAATGGATATATGTAACAAAGTAGTAGGGCACACTAAGAACAAATGCACTTGAGAGTATACCATACAAAAAACACACGTAACTTACAAGTAGGCTACTAGGGAACATCCGATAAGGTTCAGCAATAAGTCTCAGCAGCATAAATAGTCAAACAGAAATTCAGTGCACAGTAAGAGTATCAAACAGATGTATTTATATCAGGAAATCCAAATGTATTCAACGCACCCCAAGGGTACAATTTTGACCAGGTGTCGATTAGTTATTACCTGGCGCTGTGGGCAGATATCTTTTTTGTCAAATCCATAAAAATAAAACAAATCCATAGACAGAGTAATGTCACTTTATTATTATCACTTAGTGATTTAAATAGCACCATCATATACCACAGTACAATATAATGGGATATTTATAAAATAACCATTAAAAATACTAGTAAGTATTTACTGACACTTTTAAGGACTATTGGCTACCTGGTCAACCCTAATGTCTTCAGAATGACTTTAACTCCTGTACAGTATATGTGTCAGCTGGCTAAAGGGCTTCCCTGCACCCAATTAAAGCAGAACATCATTACCCATGTTGACCTAAATCATTACTCTTCATTGAGTTAAACATCGCTTCTAAATATTGGTTAGGATGAGTTCTGTGCAAATAAAAAGAGATTTATTACAATATTGCCAATTGTCTCTAAGGAGCTCCAGCTCTCCAGAGATATCCATGAGGATGTAACTCTTCTAATGCATCTAAATTTTAGAATGATATAAAAACTGAATGCTACCCTTACAATACACTCCAAATCCTGAAATGATATTTTCATTAAACATTTGTTCTAGACTTGTTTTGTACCTTAAAGGGGAATATTTGTGTAAATGTGGTCATATTATTTGACCCTATCAACACTATAATTTGCCTCTGCAACAAAAATCAATAGGCGATTATTGTTTTTTTCACCTATGGTCAGGTTTTTGGCACAGACAAGAGAATGTGATTAACAGCCTAAGCCCCCAAGGAAAAAGTGGCTGCAATTGTGTTTTTTTGTAATTTTCTTTTAAACACATCACTAAAGCACCTTAATCACAAACAATGCTTATTCTCGTTAGGGTACCCAGTAAATTAATTATATGTAATTAAGTGGATATGTGCATTTATTTCAAAAGAAGCAGCTATTGATTGGGACAGAATGTTTTTAAGCACAGATTGAATATTTAGCGTTTAATTAATTGTGGGAGTCATGGTGACAGCAACCATCAATATGTTTTACATTCTCTGGTCCTGAAAAGGATGAGTGTACAGTCTATATAAACCACACTATTCTAATATCTTTACCCATTTGCTATGTTTCTGCCCCTGGATAGTTTGAATGTGATCTCACCCTGGCATGTCTTGAGATTGCACAGGTGACTTTATAGACAGATCCCTGCCCAAGTTGTCATATGTCTCACCTTTATGAGATTGTGCCCAGCTCGGTATCCAAGCAATTTCTCTCCTCTGATGCCAGGGGGCATACTGCCAGTGGAGTAGCCATGCCAAGCCACCACATAAGGATTGTCAATAGTGATCCAGAACTTTACAAAATGTCCAAAAAGCTTAAAACACTCCTTAGCATAGGCTTCAAAGACGCCCACCATAGAGTCATTGATCCAACCACCATATGTATCTTGCAGCTTCTGGGGCAGATCCCAGTGGTAGAGGGTAACCACGGGCTCTATGCTGAGTTCCTTCAGCCTCCGGATGAGATTCATGTAGTAGTTATATCCTGCTTCATTGGGACCGGCTTCTGTTCCATTTGGGAACAGCCTTGGCCAAGAAATGGAGAACCTGTAATGTGTGACACCCAAGAATTCCAGAGCCGCCGTGTCCCTGAAGACGTTGTTGTAGCTGTCACTGGCCACGTCTCCGGTGGCCCTCGCTTGGTCACTTTTGTGGCAGAAGGTGTCCCAAATGGAAGGTGCTTTGCCATCCTGCTGCCAGCCTCCCTCCACCTGATAAGCGGCTGTCCCCACGGACCACATAAAGTCCGCTGGGAAGGTGTCATAGAGGAACAGGTTATCCTCGGGGAAAGGGAGGCTGTGAAACCTAGCCCACGTATCGTGCGAATTTCCGTGGACAGCACAGATCGCGCAGGTCCAAGCCACCCACAGCAGAAGTGACCGGCCCGTCATAGCGCAGCCTGGCTGGGGTGGGAATCCACGGCAGGTGAATGGCTCTCCCCGCGCCCGGTATATAATACTCCGCAAGGTGCTTGCCACGTTCTGTCGTTCACGTTCGGTGGGAAGCCAATTTATCGCCGGTCCCCTGCGTGAGGTGTGAGCAGCCTCCGGTACTGAGTACTGACGAAGGAGTGGCCATCAATAATTAGCGAGAAGCTCATCCGTGCTCAGCACACCCTCTGCTGCGTGGAGCTGCGTGGGGCTGCGTGACCATGAATGACCACTACACACCATGCATCCCACTGGCGCAGGGACCACCGGCTCGTGGACAGGTGAGATCAGGTACCCCAGTGGATGAATGTAGCTTTAGAGAGACAGGTTTGTTTAGCTTTACCCAGTTCTACATATGGTTGTGTACTTATAAACCAAACTTAAAGGTGCTGTCCCACTGAAATCAAACATGCATTGAGATCATCATGACCTCAGTTAGGGGGGAAATCTTTTTTAGTGTTTTAATAAGATTTGATCACAGAAAGACAACACAGAATTCTTTAAGAATGTGTTCTGTTTCTTTAACAGTTAACAGTTTTGTATAACCCAGAATGAAATATTTTAATTGATTAAATCATTATTTTGGGAAACAATTCTAGAAAGGGTGTTTCGAATGCTACATTTGGTTATAAAGGTTTTACATGTAATTTACCAGAGTAGGTGGAACAGTATCTTTAACATTATCTATTGTTCTTATTAGTTATTTTATATAGCACTGTCATATTCCGCAGCGTTGTACAATGGGTAAACAGGACATAAGAAATAGTGCATAACATTGTTTGTTAAAAAAGGGAAATCAGTATTACAGGGATGTTATCTGTCCATAAAAATACTATAATAGACAATTACCTTTTTATATTTAAAAACAAAAAAATTTACCAGCAGTTAAAAGTAAAATACATTAAAAGGTAACCAAATAAACTGAAGGTCTGTTTTCCTACATTTTCAGGTGCCTTTATATTATGAAGACAATTACTTCCATAGGAAACCTGAAAATGGCTTAAATGCTGCTGGATACCCCAAGAAGCAACATATGAAAAATATGTTCTTTATTAAATGTGATATGGAATGCGAGAACAATTGCTATCATAATGTATCTGATTTTTTTAGAGATTTTGCAGCAGAGGTGGCTATTGATTGGACTTCTGCAGTAAATCTTTCATGATGACCGATATAAAGTGACATCTTCCTTAGACACAAAATAAAACCGTGGAAAAAAACCCCTAGGGCATGCAAATATATGAATATATTTTGATGTTTTGGTGCACGAGAGAACATATTTAAGAACTAAAGGTTCATTTGGACTCAAGGTGATGTACTTGCATGCCTGTCCCAGTATACCCTACAATTTGTGCTTATTAAATCTGCTTGGTTGAGCAATCATTCGGGAACTAAAATAGTACAAAACAAAAACAGAATTAAAAAATTCCACAGAAAATACCATGATTGAATTTTTTAAAACAAGTAGGCAATTCCCAGACAAATGTTTTTTGTATATCTTGTAGCAACAATTTTGATGACTCTAAAATTTGTAACTATGTCACTATGTAACAATAATACCTCATACATAAGGTTGAAAAAAGTCCATCAAGTTCAACCCTTCTAGCTAACCTTCCTAGTCTTGATCCAAAAGAAGGCAAAAAAAAAACCTAAGTAAGCTACTTCAAATTCTGCCATCAGGGGAAAAAATCATTCTTGACTCCAAAAGGCAATCGGATTTCTCCTTGGATTGTGATCTCAAATATTATATACCAATAGGAAGACAACTGGTAAGCAGCAATCATAGAAGACTGTGTCTTCCTGGACAATGAGCATTCCTCTGCTGTATTTGATCCTTAAAGGGAAACATCTCTTTCCCAGGACATCTACTTTTCAACATAATAAATAAATTATATTGATGGAAAAATGGAAAACTATTAAGTGTATTATAAATGAACTACTGCCACATTGAGAGGTTTCAAAAATGTTGATGGTAATACAAAATTTCCATTTTTTTAATTGATTCCATTAATCGGTTATTATATTACTGGCACATAATCGGTTACATCAAGGACTGTTCTGTTTTGATCAGAGGAAATTCTTTAATTGTTTGTCCCACACGTTTATGTTTAGGGCCTTCTGTAGGCTTCCCGTAGGGGAGATGTTCCACTGTCACATTGACCTAATTCGCTGAGTGTAAAATATCTACCTTTCTTCATGGACTGGCATAGGAGGGAACACCACACCAGAAGAAAGAAGCAAGACAAGATAAAAACTTCACTTTATACGGATGACTGGTCTTCTTCACAGACCACCAGTTGGTGAGATCACTCGCCCAGACATGGGAAGAGCTTAGTGAAGATCAGCTGAGATATGTAAAAGCTTAGATCTGTATTCTGACCCACTACCTTTCACCACAACTACACTTGGGAAGTGAGACTGAGAAACGTTATGGTTGAGGGAGAAATTCTCATTCTGCTCAAAAAGATTTGCCCCATGCTGCAGTGAGTGCCCCCTGTTGGCTACAGGCAGTTGAGTCATCATCTGAACATTACTTTATCTGAGTGTTCAGTCATGTGCTACTCTTCCAATGTAGGCAAAGTGAGTGCCAAATATACAAACTTTGGTGAGAGTTTTATGTTGTGTGTAAGTGTATGCATAGGACTCTGGGCTAATCACTCTTTGGGGAAGTCTATATCATGCTTTTCTTGCTTATTTTATGGAGGAAACCAGGAATAATGGAACGCATACACATGTGGGAAGAAAAAACAAATCCAATAGTGTAATATTGTAAAAGAAATATATTTTTATAGTGTGTAAGTTACACTCACAAAGGGACTGGATAAAGCAGGCTCATCAAAATGTCAGGCAGAGACTTTATCATTTGGTTTATGCTGCTGTTTGATTTTTACTGCAGTTTTATTTATTTATTTTTCTCCAGATGAAGCCGACGACCCATCGGCGAAACACGTAGAGAGAATAAATTGGAAATACTTTTATCATATACCGGATGTTTGATTTCTACCTGCTTTTGCACAATACTCGTTGAGTTGTGCTACATCTCAACATCTCATACTACATTCAGTTTCTGGAAGCCTGACATTTTGATGAGCCTGCTTTATCCAGTCCCTTTGTGAGTGTAACTTACACACTATAAAAATATATTTCTTTTACAATATTACACTATTGGATTTGTTTTTTCTTCCCACATGTGTATGCGTTCCATTATTCCTGGTTTGCTGTTGTATACACTTTGAGGAAGAGTGTTTGTTTGGTAGCTGCTCTCATTGTGGGAAGTATTTATATATTTTTGTTATTTACATCTACACGTGGTATTTTGGTTTTTGATTTGTATTTATTTTATGGAGGAGCCGGAAATGGGTTTTTGTGTTTTTTCCAGAAAAAAAAAGAAAAAATATGGAGTGTGGAATATGTTATTTTACTATATAACATGAAGATCTTTATGAAATACTTTTTGCATAAAGTCTCAAATTGTTGCAAGTTCTCTCACCTGAAGACAAGCAAATCCTGGAATGCAATTCAAATACTTAGAATGCAATTCCCAAATAAGAGCAATATGCATTTCTGTCTCTAGGGGGCGCTGCAGGGAAAACGGCTTCAGTTTAGTTGGGTTGCGGCTCCATCTTGTTGGTGTTAAGAAGTTGATTGTTTCTGTTTTCTCAGTTAAGCTTTAATTGACAAGTAAGAGGTTAAATTTGTGTGAAAATTAGGTTAACTTCATAAATTATTCTTATTATTGTTCTCCCCATCACAGTGTAATGTTCACCTACAGTCTGGGCAGTAAATAGGTTTTTTTCCTCCTCTCGGTAAAATGGTGAGACCAGCATCCTGTTCTCATGTAGAGTTTAAATGTTCTTAACATATACAGACCTTGATGATTCATTCATAACGAAAAATAAAGTTTTAACCCCTTCAGGACGGACATTGGCAAACTGCGTCTTCCCTTGAAGACTGCATTTTTTTAAAAAATATTTAAATTCCGTTCTTGTGATTCGCTTCACGTGCACGGAATTGAGGGGGAGTGGCTGCTACAGATCGCTGGGGACCCCTCGTGATCCCAGCGTTCACAGCGGCGCTGGATCGCGCATCATCGATGATGTACCTGGTACGCCCCGGTCTGCCGGTGACCTTTGACCCGGAAGTACCAGGTACGTCCCGGTCTTGAAGGGGTTAAAAAGCAAATTTAGTTTATTATTTACTGAAGATGCTGTACTTACACTTTCATGTTCCCAGGGTAACAAAATGGTTTTTAATTTGTAAAGCTACTCCACTCAGCTTTTTTTTTCTCAATTTTTCTTAACATTTACATTTTTTCCAGGACAAAAAACATTTTTTTCTCATGGCTTCAAAATTTCTGGAAATTTTACACCTCTAATTGGAATACACAGTGGCATTATCTGCGTGTTATAACAATTGTGACGGAACTCAAACTGAAGGGACTGAAACCTACCTTGTCTCCTAGGGTGGTGACTGGAGACATCACAACATTTTTTCTGGCTGTGTCATTTTGAACATACTTTGTTGGGAAAACTGGAAAATAAACAGGAGGACTGTGGACGCTTTCCAGGAGAGTGCCATTGAAGAAGAATGCTGTCTAACGTATTGTGCTTTGTGTTCTTCAGGAAGCACCTGATCCTGAGGCGTGAACAGGTCACTCTCCAAGACTGATACAGCTTGCTTACAGACTATTCCTTCATTGACAGTCTTCAGAGGGGGGCCTAGTCCCCAGCCTCCTCTACTGCCCCCCAATCCTTTCCCTCTTGACCCACTTTTCCCCTACCCCCTAATCCCAGATGTTATTCCTGCCGAGATTCCCCAATGTCTCGTGGAACTATTCAACATTCTACTGTTCCATTATTCCTGCTTCTATGTCTTGTGTCAGTATACTTGATTGTTTGCACTGTGCTACTTCACAGTCCAGTTGTTAGACGTATGAGTATTTTTGATGTTTTAGGTATACTATTTTTATTATTGACTGTACTGTACTCTGTTGATGTTAGTGTTCTGCACTTTATCACTGTATGCATTGTATATGATATGTATAAATGTTGATTCCATTACAACAATAGATTCCATTACTAATTCATTGCAGATGGTAAAAGGAAATAAAAATATTTCTTAGTATGTAAAACGTTTCCGTCAACAGCTGCACTGTGAATTATGACTTCTCTAGCTTTGTCTGGTAAAAACAGACATGTGATGTCATATGCTTAACGCTGTGAGTTCAAGAGGAACACGCACTATTGCACAGTAGCTTTGAGCTGCTCATTCCTCTATGATGCAAAACCCTCTGTGAATTGGTACACTATGAGATCATGCAAGCAGGTGCCGCAACATGCATGGATCCAAAAGGGGAAGAAATGGGGCAAATGCCCCCCCTGAAAGAGGGAGGCATGCAATGCAAGTATGGGTGACATGTTAGTTTACATGTGTAAACTAACATGAAATGGATCAAAAATACAGTGTGGGCATTGTTAATGTCATAAATGGCTATTGTAGCTGGAATATCTTCATGGGCGTACAGAGGCCCGTTATCAGCAGCCATCACTCCTGTGTTCCAATGGCACGTTGTGTCAGCTAATCCAAATTGAAGTTTAAAATGCTAATTCATCATCACCCTTCTACAATTATGTTCATGTAAAACAAGGACATTTCAAACTTTTAAACAGTAGTGTAAGTTTAGACCTGCCCCTGACCATCATCATACCCACCCACATCATAATTCATTCCCATCCCCCACAATATTTATACTCCACACCATCAAAATCATCCTTCCCCACTATCATTTCCATCCCTACCATTATCACCCCACATTGCTTCAAATTTGACACACTTATTTTCACATGCACTCGCAGTAACATAATTGAACACACTTACAAACACATACACACTCCTACTAACACACCTTCCCTCCAAACACACACTTACACAATCTTACTAACAGACACACTTATACATACATACTCATGCTAGCAATGCTAGCACACATTTACACATACACATTCACGCTGTTACTGTGATCCCACCTACGACTTGAACCGGCCTTTTTGTTAAGATTAATTGTCCACCTGGCTGGCACTGCTTCTGGAATGAAAGCCTCGAAAACCATCTCAGGCCAAGCAGTCAACCAGGAAATGTCCTAGTATCCCCGTAGACCAGTCTGGCCCTGAGTGTGTGTGTTAGTGTGAGGGTCTGGACGTGTTAGTGTGAATGTCCATCCCGAGGTCAGGCTCTGGATCCGCCTCTGCGTCTTAGTCTACAGAACATTGCAGAACGTATTGAATTTATTTAAATTTAAATTAATAATATATCTATACATAACTTTATTTAAAACAGTGTAAAAATCACAGCAAAAACATTGATATACCGTATTTGCTCGATTATAAGACGAGGTTTTTTTCAGAGCAAATGCTCTGAAAAATACCCCTCGTCTTATAATCGGGGTCGTCTTCTAATCAGACCTCAAATAGAGGTCTGATTAGGAGACTAAGATCCAGATCCCCCGCACCGCTGCAGGGGACCTGGATCCTCCTGTCGTCGTCGTCGCCCCCCCCCCCCCCCACACACTTACCGGTGCTTCCGGAGGTGAAGTTGGCAGCGGGGGTTTGTATGCGTCCGTCGCAAATACCTTCCCCGACTGTCAGAGATCAGAGTTCCAGAGTTCCTGATCTCTGACAGCCGGGGAAGGTATTTGCGACGGACGCATACAAACCCCCGCTGCCAACTCCACCTCCTTCCGGCTGCCGCGGAATGAGACGTCAACCCGCTGTCCCGGCAATACAGCAGGAAATTGGAAGCACCGGTCGGTAAGTAAGTAAGTAAGTGAGTAAGTAAGTAAGTGTGTGTGTGTGTGTGTGTGTGTGTGTGTGTGTGTGTGTGTAGGGCATTTCTGGAATGCCTTACACCCCTATATGCCACTCTGGCACTTAGGGGGTTAAAAGGCATATTATGGGGCAGAGTGGCATATAGGGAGGTATAAGGCATTTCAGGAGGCAGAGTGGCGTTAAGGGGGCATTTAATAGTGCACTCTGCCTCCTGAAATGCCTTATACCTCCCTATATGCCACTCTGCCCCATAATATGCCTTTTAACCCCCTAAATGCCAGAGTGGCATATAGGGGTATAAGGCATTTCTGGAGGCAGAGTGCTCTATATAATGCCTTTTAACTCCCTTAATGCCACTCTGCCTCCTGGAATGCCTTATACCTCCCTATATGCCACTCTGCCCCATAATATGCATTTTAACCCCCTAAATGCCAGAATGGGATATAGGGGTATAAGGCATTTCTGGAGGCAGAGTGGCACATAGGGGGTCAAAAGGCATACCATGGGGCACAGTGGCATATAGAGGGTTAAAAGGCATATCATGGGCCACAGTGCCATATTGGTGTGGCAAGCCTGGGGGCAGATGTGCGTAACTGGGGGACAGGTTGGAAAATACAAGAAATAAAAACAAAAAAAAAATATTTTTCTCAATCATAGCTTTTATTAAAAAAAATAGTTTACATGAATTAACATTTACTGGTAAAACTTTTTTCCTTTAGGGTCGTCTTATATTCAGGCTTTTTCTTTTTTTCCTAAGTTAATATTCAGATTTTGGGGGGTCGTCTTATAATCAGGGTCGTCTTATAATCGAGCAAATACGGTATATATTTTCATTAGAATCCTATATTTTCATCTAATTCACATAAATGTCAGCATCTTCTGTTTACATTCATAAAACACAAGTATCTGTTAGTACAATAATGGGCTTCTGTGCTCTTTTCAAATGTGATTAGTTTCAATTAGTTACAAAAGTCATCAATTGCATTGATTTCGTTAGCGCTGAAAAAGATAAGATGATACATATACTCCACCTCCTCATCAGTCATAAGGCTGAATAAATGTTTCTTAGGTGTTAATATAGCATATTATTATGCGTTTTAGAAATGCTTATACAAAATCCTAAAAATAATCAGCAAATAACATACCTGTTGAAATAAATATTTCATTCTGATGTATATAAAACACAACAAAGTATGTATTTGTCACTGTGCTGTCATGAAACAGATCTGCGATGTGAAGTTTGCACACTAATGTAAAGTGAATTAAAATGAGTTAACTGTTCAACTCAAAATTAGTAAATAGAAATTTTAAAGAACAAATTTAAATTGCATTACCTGTATACATCTAAAGATAACAAATTGGTTTTATTTCATGAAAATAGCCATGGAAATTTATTCTTTTGTAGCAATGAAAACATAAGCGCTCTAACAATAATGTGCACACCCCCTCTAAGCATTATACACATGCATACAATGTTTTTAATTAAAATTGTGAATCTTGCATGTGATATTCAGTTGATCTCTATTTGTATGTGGTTCTCATCTGATCTATACACAGAATGCCAGGTTTAAATGTGATATTCAGTTGATCTTTGTTTTTCCATGGTGGTTCTTATTTGATCTATACCTGCAATGCTGGGTTTCCGTGTGATATTCAGTTGATCTCTATTTTTCCACGTGGCTATGATTTGATCTATACTAGACTTGGGCGCCAGCCAAGTCTTCGTGTTTATCTTCGCGTTCGCCTTCGTGTTCATCTTCATCTTCGTGAACAAAAAAACCTTTGTATTCCACGGATATTCGCCCATTCCTGTGTTCGTTTCGGGCAAATATTCGTATACGTCCTTCGTTTTCATTTCCCTCTTCATTTCCTGCCTGTTTTTTAGCAGGGGTTAATACAAGGTTAACGCGGTAACAGTTAGCAGCAGCTTTGGCACCAAGATTTTTAAGGTCCGTAAGAGCTACTTTATTGGTCACCAGCAGGGGGCTCCTCTGGCATCAAACCAATGAAGGGCAGCTGCTCTTCATGAGCAACTTGGTCTGGGAGGAAAGGGGATTTGAGTTCTCCTGACAAAGATCAGGGCAAGGTACACCTCGGAGTAACTTGGCCTGGGGACACCAATGGCTTTGACGCCAGAATTTAAATTTTAGAGGTCCGTAACTGCGACTCCATTGGTCGCTGGCAGGGGCCTACTCTGGCATCAATCAATGAAGGGCAACGGGAGACCAATGGCTTCTGCGCCAGAATTTAAATTTAAAGGCCCGTAAGTGCGACTCCATTGGTCGCCGTCAGGGGCCTACTCTGGCATCAATCAATGAAGGACAGCTGCTGACCAGGCTTCACCAGAGATCTGTGAAATGGCAGAACTCTTCCTGCTTCTATTGCCTCTCACTAAACAACCCAGCACACTGCTTAATTCATCTTTAATGTAGGTCTGCTAACCTTTAAGCCCTGAGAAATAATGACGCCTAAATCCCTATCTTATGAAAAGTGCCCCAATGCTATATTCTATCTTGAGATTTTTACATCCCAAGTGCATTATTTTACATTTATCAACATTAAACTGATGCTGACACATTTTTTACCATTCTTCTAATTTACTTAAATCATTTGCCATTTGACTTGTTCCACCCAGAAGGTCTACCCCGTCGCAGGCCATTCTATCATCTGAAAACACCTTCTGTAATATAACTAATTTATATATTATAAAAAGTATGGACAGGTCCGGCCTTGGGTGTTCAGGCACCCTGTCCCCCCCCCCTGTGACCCACCCCATCATCACCCCCACAGTCCCTTTTGTCCCCTCATTCACTGTGCCATACCTCTCCAAAGCCAATATTTATTGATCAATTTCCTATTGATATCATCCATCTCTTTACCAACCCTTAGATAGGCTGTGTCAACCAATCACCAACAACCAGCACCTAAAAAACAGGTAGAAATAACCTAATGGAGAGAAATAATCATGCAGATACTAAAAAATGCAAATTTAAGAGGGATGTTCTCATGATATACAATTAAGCAGTTTTTCTTATCCATACATATTGCTTATTTTACTACATAAACACAATTACAGCATTTTATTTAGTATACGGGACTGTAGCATGTAGTATTTGAGAAAGTGAGATATATACATCAAGTAAATATTTTAATATTACTTTCTCCTTAAAGTAAATTCATAGGATTTTATAGAAATCACCAAATCATGGGTTTTTGAGATAGATGTTATCATGCAGAGTGCATTTATTATTTTCATTGTTAGTTATAGATCTACTAACCTTTGCTGAATATAGAGCCTGTGAAAGCTCTTTCCTAATATTCTGAGCCATAAAGTTAAATGGGGTCTGAATTGCTAACTAGTTCAGTAGCTTCATTTACACATAAGAAAATGAAGCAGCATTCTCCTTAGATGTTCACATAAGATATCCTTTTATTTTTAGACATTTTGAATAACTTACAGTAATTTGGGTTTATTTTTAGAGCAAAACAAGTTCAAAGTTAGTGGTAATGGGTAGACCAACAAGCATGCTTACCTGTAATAGTACTTCACATGGACTATTTTCTTTTCCTGAAACTGTAATGGATGCGTTATATGACCAGTGGAACAGTACAAGCAATGTCATTCTAAAATAAGACATTTAATGTTGCAGCCTGAGAACTGACTTTGATTATATGAGTATATAAGTAAAGATTTTACGTAAAGACTTTAATATTGAAAATTATATATGAAGAGAATGCAGCCAATAAAACGCATAACTATTTAGTTATATCCTACATTTCTTCCTGTGGCAACTTTAAAAAAACGCATTTTATGACATTATGGGAAATGTTCCCCTAGACCTGTCCCTACTTCTACTGTTGAACCAAACCAAGAAGAACCCATGCAACTAGGATTGATCCTTTTAATGTACTATGACCAAGCAGGGCATATGGTCAGACATTACAATGAGCGCCCACAAAAGTTTGGCTCCTCATTTGACTATGCTTGCAGTGGAGCCATGAGTAAAAGACATTTTGATGCCATCAAAGACGTTGGAGACAGCAGCTGTTGTTTGGATACCTTGGCAGAGACCAACAACAAACCTGATAATTCAATCAATTATCAGATCAATTGAAACTGGGCCTGTCACTTTAGAGACACGAACACTTATTCTTATCTGTGGTGAGAAACACACTGAGAATATAAATACAAATATAACTGTTACATAGTCCAGTCTGACCTATTTTCCTAATTTATTGGGGCTACTGTGGAAACACAAGCACAAACCACATATCAACTGGTCCATGGTTTCAGTGTTCCTTCATTGTGTTGTGACACCTGTTTTTGGAAGACTCTAACCCTGCACTAATAAGTGTCCTCATTCCTCCAGTACCCACCATCCAAAAGACTTTACAAAAACTACCTGAGATATGTCATCACTTTCTCTATGAGTTCAGCAAAAAAGGAGCTGGCGCCCCTCCTCCTCATCAACCCTATGATTGTCATATAGACCTACTGCTGGGTGCCATAGTTCTGTTTCAGTGCATATACCATTGGCTGAGCCAGAGTTAATTATTATTAAATAAATAATTGCTGAGACTCTAGAGAAGGGGTTCACCCATCCCCCCATCTCGACCGCTGGTGCCAATATTTTCTTTCTAGGTCGGTAGGATGGAGACCTGTGACCCTGTGTGGACTACAGAGAACTTTAAAAAGTATCTGTTAAGAACCGGTAGTGTCCACTTATTCCAGAACTGATAGATCTCTTGAAGGGTCTATGTATCTATTAGAAACTGGACTTGGGTGGACCTAATAAGCTAGTAGGCATACGAAAGGGAGATAAATGGAAAATAGCATTCCGTATTAACCAGGGTCCAAAAACAGAAATGCAGATTCTCTGTCCCGTCTATATGAGAGAAAAGAGAACGCAGCCTGTTCTACAGAGACAATACTTCCATATGCCCGTTTCCTTGCAAATCTATTATAGGTATGGGTATGACCAAAACTCTACAATGCCAGAAGGGTTGATCCAGTCACAAGGACTGATACCTGATGCTCTTTGACCCATGGTTCTCCATCACCTGCATTACCTCCCCACTACTGGTCATGGGGGTGTGAGAAAAACCCTGGATCTTGACAGCCTCTCCCCCTTTCCTGTGATGGTGCGCACAGAGGCTCTGCTCTATTATACACAGAAGAGGCCAGGATAATGCAGAGAAAGCCAGGAGAAGTGGAAATAGAAGATCAAGAAGAGGAACTGCACAAAAGGAGAGAGAGAAGCGGAAGTTGTATCGGAGAAGGCAGGGAGACATTGAGATAGAGTGTGAGACAGTGTGAAAGAGAATTTGGGACAGTAAATGAGAGTGAGTGCTAAAGAATTTTCCATATCAAAAACATCCTCTGAATTTCATCCAAACCAAAAGGGCAGGAAATTAAATTTGTTGTCGGAAAAAAAGCACCAAAAACCAAACAAAAATTGGTCTGATTAGTTTTTGGTCCATTAGCACAAGTCTAATAGCTCCCCTTTCAACTCCCAAGTACATATTTTAATATATAACCTGGAAAGGTCTTACTTATAAAATATTTTTCAGCTACCTAACTCCTACATGAACTACAAAATAACGAAGCTGGAACAGTAGATCAGGTGATTGTGTTGCGCTGCTGGCCAGTGGCCCACCAGGCATTTCCTCAGTGAGCCAGATGGCCAGTCTGGGCCTGATTTGATATCCAAGGAAACTATGTCCTGTATTTTTAAATTTCAGCTTAAGGAACAAGATGGATTAAAGAAGCAATTATGTTATGTTTTAACTGAAATGCATCAGGTTCCTTATCTTTCTTACCCTCTGCAGACTGTTTCTGTGGCTCTGTCTGTTTTGAGTTGATGGCGCGTTTGCTGTGCCCCAGTGGATCTTGAAATCATTGTCCTCTGTAGATTCTCAACTCTAAAGGCACAAAGATCTATGGTAGCAGTGACTTTTTTATTATTCTTTTGTGAGACAGTATACCTTGTTTTATTGTGGTATTGGTAGTACATCTTGGGAGAATCTTTACTATTCTCGGTCCCTTGTCAGGTCTTCCTTATTTTTATCAAATTACAAGACATCCTTCGGGTGAGAAGAATAATAGTGTGTGTTTAATGAGGAAGAGATGTATAAAACTTTTGGAATCCTAGTCCTACCAGAATAATTTAACAGCAGTGGAAAGTGCTTGACCCAAAGCTCAATAGGCATGCATATAAACTGTTATGGCTATCAACTGTAATACATGTTACCACCAACAGGCGATGTAAATGTTACATATCAAAAGGAAGGAATGCATAGGTTAAATTAATTTATAAGTTTATGACGTAGCAGTATGGAACAATAATGCAAACATATAATTACCCCAAAACACAAGTTAAATATTTTCAATTTGATGTAAATTAAGTGATTATGTAATGAATCACCAAACCTGCCGATCTTCCTCTCTAAGGAGAATTGAGATTTTCCTTTATGGTTAATGTGGCGTGGTTTCTCACCGGTCATTTCAGAAGACTGCATTTTACGGGGCCAACTTAGTCCTTAATGCAGGAGAAGCCCATCTAGGGGGGGTTGACTTCTCATAATGCACAGGGAATTTGGTGATTAAAAATGTTCAATTCTCCTGCAAACTCCCAGATTAAAGAAGAGAATTTAGGTGACAAATAGTGATGTGCCATCTACTCAACATTATGTGGCTGCACTTTGTCCCAAGGTTGTCACTGACATCCATCCAGTTGTCATGGTTCTGTTCCATATCAGTTCGCATTTTCGGAACTTTATTAAGGTCACCACATGTAAAACAAAAAATAAAAAATAAAATAATAAAAAAAAATAATAAAGTCTGCAGTGTTTACATTATAATATGTTACAAAAGATTATTATACTGCGTTGGGACTCCAGACAGTATTTTGACAGAGCTAGCATTTAAAAAGATGCATTTGTTTATTAATTTTTATGTAGGAAGTTAACACTTTAGTTAATATGTAATTTTTATTACCTTTTTCCACTTCAGTTATGTTGTTCCACTGGTATAAAGAAGCAATTATGCTCGGTAACTGCTATATCATTTAGTTGCTGAGACTTTGAACTCCTTCACGATTGTATAAAAATAGTCTTTTCTGCAATAACAGCACTAGAACACTATGTTTCTGTTGAGCATAATATGTTATACCAAGCTTTTTGTTTAAATTCTGATGACATCAAGTATTAAGATTTTAAAAAAATTACAAAGGTATTGATTATATGGATCAAAGTATTGGATTCCACTCTTCTGGGAAGGCTGTCCACAAGATTTTGGAGAGTTTCTGTGGGAATTGTTGCCCATTCATCCAGTAGAGCGTTTGTGAGGTGAGGCACTGATGTTGGAGGAGAAGGCCTGGCTCCCAATCTCTGTTCCAGTTCAACCCAAAGGTGTTCGATGGGGTTGAGGTCAGGGCTCTGTGCGGCCGGTAAAGTTCTTCCACATCAAACCCATCTGTTAGATGATTTCCAACCATGTCTTTATGGACCTTGCTTTGTGTACTGGAGCACAGTCATGCTGGGATAGAAAATGGCCTTCCCCAAACTGTTCCAACAAAGTTGGAAGCAGGGCATTGTCCAAAATGTCTTGAAATGCAGAAGTGTTATGATTTCCCTTAACTGGTAGTCAGGGGCTTGGCCCAAACACTGAAAAACATACCATTATCCCTCCTCCACAGAACTTTAGAGTTGGCACAATGCTGTCAGGCAAGTAACGTTCTCCTGACATCCACCAAACCCAGACTCACCCATCAGACTGCCAAACGGAGAAGTGTAATCCGTCACTCAACAGAACACGTTCCCACTGCTCCAGAGTCCAGAGTGCTTTACACCACTCGATCTGACGCTTGGCATTGTTCTTGATATGTGGGGCTTGCACGCTGCTGCTTGGCAATGGAAATTCATTCCATGAAGCTGCTGCCACGTTGTTCATCCATTGGTGCCTTTAAAATACATTAATACCATTAATAACTGCCTAGTGTAACAAAGGGGTCGAGAACTGTGGGTTCTTCATCCATGTCTCAAACCCAGCATTGAGCATAAGTTAGAAAGAGAGAACATTTTTAAAATGTCAGAATTTTATGTCTCACTTTTTAGTGTTAGCTTAATATTATAATATTTTTTTGTGTGCAAATGTATATTTTTGTATAACTACTACACATGTCAGGAATAAGCAAAAAAAAATACAAAGATGTTAATGAGCTGTGCCTTTTAGAAGGAATCCTAGAACCACCCACTCTGATGAGACAGAATACCTACAAGCAGGAAACAGCCACAAAAGTAAGTAATTGGGTCATTTTTGAAGAAACCTAGGGAAAAACTTGCCCGGGGACTGTCCTGTCTATTGTCTGTTGTATAGAACAAAGATAGAGTCCCACATTGGTTTTCTTGAGGTCAAGCATGTGGGAGCAACAAACAGAAAAAGCATGGAAGGAAACCTGATGGACCATGGCCCCCTTTCCCCATCTGATAATCTGCCCTTGGGTGGACATGGAGCCTAACCACGTCCCCTCCATCCTCCATAAAGTGCCATGCTAAAATGTAATTCACAAACCAAGAGGAGGTATTGCACACAAATAACTGGGCACAGGGTAGGAGCAAGGACAGAATACAGTACAGGACATGTCTATCCACGCCCCCCCTAATCTCCTTTGTTATATGATGTATGAGTTAAATATATTTAATAAAAATAAAATAAGTACAATTAGAATGAAAAATACTCAAAGCTCAGGGTCATTGGTGTTTGGGTGCAGGATAATTTCAGGACTCATTTTGGTGTGCCTATATTATTTGAGGACACATATATTTGGTGTGGCTATACTTTTTCTTTTCTTATCATTAAATTACATTACATTTGATCACACAAAATGCACATCTAGTAGACAAAATACACATTTGGCAAAGTATGCATTTAATGTACACTATCCAGTCCTAACAAAACGCACATACAACAAATGGAATGGCACTATAGTTACCCTTTGTGTGCCAGAAATCTGGACACGTTTCCCCCCAAAAAGCCAGGCAGCAGCAGATTGGCAGCGACCTGCAGAAATAATTTTTTTTCTGGGGAGAGTACCACCACGGATGAGATACATGTTTCATGCATGGTTGGAGCTCAAAGAGTTAAAATATCTTTAAAAAACAGTTGATCATTTTAAACAAATGTTAACATGACACAGACAAACAGTTATGCTCTATTGATTGTGGTCTCTATAGAGACAATTCTGGTTTAATGTATTACCATCCCAGGACACATTGGATGTTTCTAAGTATTTTGTAACACTGTAGTGATATATAACAGAAAGGCCATCACCCAGCCTAACCTTACAATTGCAGCAATAATGTTGTTAAGACCAATAAAAATGAATCCCTGTACTTGGGTTTATATACCCTTCACATTGCATTTTCTTATTTGTTCCATTTTAACTCCTTTGTGACAATGTCTGATTTTATTTTTGTACCCTTTGTGACAATGTCTGATTTTATTTTTGTACCCTTTGTGACAATGTCTGATTTTATTTTTGTACCCTTTGTGACAATGTCTGATTTTATTTTTGTACCCTTTGTGACAATGGCCGTTTTAACATTTCTGCTCTGCTCGTGTTTAGCTGTAATTTTCTTGTTTCCCGTTTACTGAACCCACACAACTTATATATATTGGGGTTTATTTTCAGGAAAAGAAGGACCCGCTTTAGATACTATATTTTTGATCATAACATCTAATTTACCATAAGAAAAAAAATATATAAAATAAGGTGAAAAATTGAGAAAGGGCACTTTTTCTTACTTTAGTTTAAAAAATCTGTTACTCATCTACAAAAGCTAATGAAAAAAAACTGCTAAATAGATTCTAATATTTATCCTGAGTTTAGAAATACCCAATGTTTTTATGTTTTTTTGAAAGTAGCATCTTGCTATTTTCTTCCAAACTGGTCATTCTGCCCCATGTGCTGGTCAGTTCAATTTACTCCCATCAAATCCCAGGGTATTTCAAATGCTAGTATTTCAACTCTTTCCAGGCACTAATTTCACTACCAGCCTAACTTTGCAGTATGAATACCGCAATTCATACAGCAGGTATGAATTTACACCTCCTGCTATATGTCACCGTCAAACAACACTACAATATGTGTCTGGCAACATATGCTTAGTACAGTAATACAACTCATGCATTGGCTTGTCAGGTTGTTTGGGAGGTATAAGTCCACATCTGGGACATGCGCAATTCAGTTTTTCAATTTGGAATTTTGGCATGTGGTCATTCTGCCCCCATGTGCTATTTGGGACATCCTTGAAGCCGGACAATTCAATTTACCCCATATATATATATATATATATATATATATATATATATATATATATATATATATATATATATATATATATATATATGTTTGAAAACTAGACACCCCAGGGTATTTCAAATGCTAGGATTTTAACTCTTTCCATGCCCTAACTACCAGCCTTTGTCAAGCTTTGTGGTAGTAGTTTTTGTTGTGTGTTTTTTTTGCTCCTGATATATGTCACTGTCAAACAACATCCCAATGTGCGTTCATCTCCAGAATACACATGAATAGGTTTGCCTGGCTGTTTAGGAGCCAAAGGGCCACATTTGGGATGTGTGCGTTAGTCAATGTTGAACAATGACATTTGGTGATCCTGTGCTCACACCCTGTTTGGGACTTCTGTATAATGTAATTCCTCCACCCAGCTGCTTCAACTGAAATCAGGAAGCAGCAGCCAATCACATATATTGACAGCAGGGACAGTTAAGTTACTATAAATCTGGTCCCATTTAGCTTTTATTTTTAGTGACTTGTTTTAATCCTCACATCATCATAATTACCTAAAAGTTTAATTCTCCCTTGAATTATTTTTTAGAGAAAGAGTTTAAATAATACATGGCTAGTTTTATTAATTATTATTATTTATTGTTTTATATAGCGCCATCAAATTCCGTAGCGCTGTACAATGGGTGGACAGGACAACAAGTAGTATGTAACATAACAAATTGACTTACAGAGACAATAGGTGAGGAGGGCCCTGCTCAAACAAGCTTACAATCTAAAGACTAAATTCAGTGTCTTTAATGTCAATAATGAAACAATACATAGACATGGCATCAGGGCCAGACAGAGACCCCTGGAGACACCAAGGCAGAAAGGGTGACATGACCCAGCCATGCACTCATGAGGGAACCCTGGGGAGGGGGGTTTGGGGGCAGCTTAAATCTAGTTTTAGAGGAAAGCAAGATAGCATATTTACCCAGGAAATGTAAGAAAGGGACTGTTAAGCATGTTTAACTGTTTAACATTCTTAAAATGAGAGAAGAAGATTCCCTCCCTCCCCAGTTGTTTTTAGGACACTGTAACAGGACAGTATGGTGGAGTGGCACGGTTGGTTTAGTTGAATTTGGATGTTCACTTAAATGGCGGTGGGTATGCGGCTTGAAGATGGTAGAAATTGTGGCATGCCCATAAGTTTTACTATTTCAAAGAGTGTTCTTCATGGTATTGTCCTGACTCATCTTGTCAGGAGTTCAGGACGACGGGTGGTATTTGGCGGGGCTTCAGCATTGTCGGTAGACACAGAATTGGTTGACTGAAAGTTGAGAACATTTTAATATCAAGCAGTGTATGTTTTCATAATAAATGATGCCACGGCATCTGGTAAATAAATATCACGGCCTATTCAAAATCCATTAAGTCTCAGTGTTTTCATTGATGTTTGTTATTTATTTATAATGGGGGCCTCATCCAGAAATAGAAGGTGCTTGGGTCATGGTGATGAGGAGGCAGCCCTGGCACTTTAAGGCCAGCAGCTGCCTCATGATGTAAGGGTGGCTGCATATCCAACCTGGGTCCGTACACTGCAGTTCTCAATCTGTTTAGTTCAAAATTGTTATGTATAAAAATATATTATGTATCTGAAGAAATACTACAATAATCAAATGCCAGAAAATGAATTAAACATAAACTAACGTTAAACTTCAGTCTACCATCAGCCTTAATTAGTTACTTAATGATTAACGTAATTATTAAACTATAACTGCCTTTGTGCTGTGTAGACCATGCTTATTAATTGTTATAGTTCATAGATTCATTCTAGATACAGATTCTAGACCGTTCACTATTGTATTGCATATGTGGATAGAAATGTTCATGCATGATAAATAATGTCTCTACTTTAAATGTATCATGTATGGACAAAGCATGATATTATACATTTTGTTATATACTGTGGGCGCTTTCTTCTTCTATCTTCTTAGTTTCATGTAGGAGTAGAGTGGACTCCAATTTGTTACAAGTTGCTTTTGGAGAAAACTTTGTATTAAGTGACTTCACTTGTTATCGGACGGTTATCAGCACAGATATACTTTTATAAAGCTCATTCACATTACTAAAAAAAAAAACCTTCAGTGTCAACCATGTGTTTGGTATGTAGTTGTCCTCTACTGAGGACCTCTATCTAGGTGATGTCCTCTACCAAGCACATGGACATTCTTGGAATAAAAGGGGTCCTGAGTCCCCATGGTAGCTCATTACAACAGCTGAGCTATACACCTGTGTTTTAAATCCAATTTACTTCTGCTGAAAGAAAATAATACTTTTAAAGAATAAATTAAAATTGCAACTTGGCTAAAATTTTACAAAATTACTTTTCACAAAGTTAATTTAATTAGATAGTCTTAATACTCTGCAGTTGTCTATAGTTTATGATCGCTGGAGTGATCAAACAATTACTGTATTGGATAAAGTGACATAAAAATCATTAAAGGGAAACTACAAAAAGTAAGCATTTTTTTCCATTAATGAACGTCTCTAAAACATCATCATCTGGGTTCATGTTAGGAAAAAGAGATGATTGTTGAGAATACTAGTTAATAGCACTGCTGACTAGTTATGCAATTTACGAAAAAGCAAAAAAGGAGTCTATATACAGAGCCAGATTTGGACACATAGATATTTCATATGTTTCCAGGGGGAAGGGAGTAAGAAAAGAAGGCAAAACCTAAGCCAAACACCATGAATAGCACTAGCGGTACCTTTCAACAGGCATGCGTGGAGTGGACATCATGTTAATAGTAACCAAAAGTTATTGGACCAACACAGAAAAACGTAGTGTCAAAAAAGCTTTACTGACCTCAGATGTCTTAGATGGATTCAATGGACCAGTAAAGCTCTTCATTCACTTTTCTCTGGAAAAGATACATTTAAATTATCAAGGGACTGCCGTTTTTATACTAAAACTGATATAAAAAACTGAAATAGAAACTTTTTTTGTCTTTAGCCTCCATAATGACAGTGGGGAGCAGGTAATTATCAGCAGATCTGCAGAGATCATAATAAAGAGCTGTATTTCCTCCCACTAGTCAAAAGGAGATAATTGGATTTGAGCCTCTCCGAGAGAGAAAGATATATTGTATATAATCTTTCGTATTGCATTAATTTCACAAAATCAGACATAAGCTGCACCCGCAATCCTCTTACACCTCTTATTATCATGCAACATTGCAATTAAAGCTCTCCACACAGAGACAATAAATTTAGATGGAATTAAGTTGGCTTTTTTAAAAAATAAACACTTTCAGTTTCTCTGTGTTTTATAATATAGAAAATTATAGAAGGCCAACCAAATGAAGCCAAACAAGCTTATTACCTAGTCCTGCTCCTCTCACATACTCACCGTAATTGAATATATATATATATATATATACTTAAAAGAGGCACACAATAGATCCAGCCAGAATGGTAATGTTGTGAAGGGTCCTTGTTCCTGTAGACACATTTATGGCTATATCTAGCGTTTCAAGCAAAACTTGGCATGAAATTGCTGATCTACTGGGATTTTCACGCACAACCATCTCTAGGGTTTAACAGAGAATGGTCTGAAAAAGAGAAAATATCCAGTGAGCAGCAGTTGTGTGGACGAAAATTCCTTGTTGATGTCAGAGGTCAGAGGAGAATGGGCAGACTGGCTCGAGATGACAGAAAGGTAACAGTAACTCAAATAACTACTCGTTACAACCAAGGTATGCAGAATACCATCTCTGAACGCACAACACCTCGAATCTCGAAGCAGATGGGCTACAGCAGCAGAAGATCACGCCGGGTGCCACTCCTGTCAGCTAAGAACAGGAAACAGAGGCTACAATTCGCACTGGCTCAACAAAATTGGACAATGGAAGACTGGAAGATATGTTGCCTGGTCTGATGAGCCTCAATTCCAGATGCGACATTCAGATGGGAAGATCAGACTTTGGCATAAAGCACATGAAAGCATGGATCCATCCTGCCTTGTATCAACGGCTCAGGCTGGTGGTGGTGATATAATGGTGTAATGATGTAATGGTGTGGGGGACATTTTCTTGGCACACTTTAGGCCCCTGAGTACCAATTGAGCATCGTTTAAACACAACAGCCTACCTCAGTATCGTTGCTGACCATGTCCATCCCTTTTTGACCACAGTATACCCATCTTCTGATGGCTACTTCCAGCAGGATAATGCACCATGTCACAAAGCTCACATCATAAGAAACTGGTTTCTTGAACATGACAATGAGTTCACTGAACTCCAATGGCCTTCACAGTCACCAGATATCAATCCAATAGAGCACCTTTGGGATGTGGTGGGACGGGAGATTCGCATTATGGGTGATGCCATCATGTCCATATGAACCAAAATATCTGATGAATGTTTCCAGCACCTTGTAAAAAGTATGCCACCAAGAATTAAGGCAGTTCTGAAGGTAAAAAGGGTCCAACCCGGTACTAGAAAGGTGTACCTAATAAAGTGGCCAGTGAGTGTATATACAGAGATTCTGGTAAAGGCATCTTAAAATCAAGGCACAGGGGAAGTTGCTCCAAGCCCCCTTGTAGAGTCATCCACTTATGGCCAAAAGTTTATGTTTTTTTCCCCATTGAACAAAAGATAATGAGGTCCAACTCTTATAACCTTATACTCTATTAAGAGTCAGGGTTAATGACATTTCTTTCACTAGATGTAAGCTTGATCTTGTTCATCTTTCTTATATGGTTGCTGGTTACAAAGTGATTGTTTTCTTTCTAGAGTAAATAGGTAAGTCTTCATGGAGTAACAAAAGCTCACTGACTTGGGTAAAAATTTCCACAACCAAGGAGAATATAAGTAAGGTAGGAAGAAGAAAGTTATGCAAAAGGATGAATCACACCATACAATGTCCCAATTAAAGGCACACAGCAAACAATTAACTTGTCTGTGGTTTTGACAGGCTCAGTATATATTCCCTTTACTAATATAAGGGTAAAATCTCAAGGGCACCTTGAAAACTATTTCATAATAATCACAAAACATAATGTGCCGTGTCTTCCCAGCAAGAAGCAATTAGTTTGCAATTAAAGTGTAAGATACTCATCATATAAACTATGCAACATAATTAAACACTATGACTAAGGAGCATCAAGGAACAGTACTCTATTCAGATAGATTTACAGAATATTGTTAAACTTTAAATAACTTTTTAAGATGTTTTAGACTGTGCAAGGAGGGTAAAATATTGAACACTTTGGACAAGAGATCACCTTCCTAGGAATATCCATCGTGTATCTCTATACCAAATATACTACATCCAGAACAGCATTTATGCTCCAGGCAGTCATCGGCATCCGCACTTAAGATGTCCAAGTTAATCGTTGCAAAACTGAAATGTTACAGACATTGTGAGCAGGGAAATACGAGTGAAACTGGATGAAGAGCTAATTCAATCTGACAGGGTCCATGTTTAGCTTCATTCAATTGTTCTCAAGCATATGCAAAAATGTGGTTAATTTGATAACTTTTGATCCTTTTACCATTTGCATTTCTAAGAAATATGTTCTGCTGCATGCTGGGAGGACAGGAAACTTGCAACCCCCTGGAGCCGGTCTACAAAAAATCACAACATAGTCCCTATTCATGTAGCTTGGAACATCGCAGGCCTTGAGCTCCCCTGAAAATGATTGTTAATATTGGCTATTTTACAATAGATCTAATGACAAAAACAGTGGATCTAACCTGATACAACAAAAATATAACAAATGGAATGATTTTTTGTTCATAATACCGGGGCTAACCCTGGAAAGGTCAGGAATAGTGTATGGTTAATGTATGGAGCAGGGCTAGCCATCTCCATGGGTGCCATTAGCCTTACATAGTGGATAGACTAGACCCAAATAGACTGGAGAGGGCTGGGTAGTGGGCACATCAAATATACTGACTCAGGCCCATTAATCAGATATGTAAATGCCCCAGAAACACATTGAGACACTGGTGGCCAGGAAAGGCAGGGAATAAAAATCGGGGGAAAAAGTTGTCACTCTCGTGTTGTGCACTCTCATGCTAAAGTAAGGAATTGGCCACACAAGCAGCAATACAGGTAAGTAGGAGGCGTAACTGAGCTAGTCACCATGTAAGAAACTTTGAGCTTCTGCCAGGGTCCAGTAATCAAGAAAGTCCACAATGCCAATAACATCTCTGCTACACACTGCCAGAGTATCCATGAGCCTACCAAAGAAAGCATGAATCATTTAGATGAGTGCTTGAGGTCCTTGATTTCAGCAGGAATCCAATTACAAAGGTTGGTCTTGCACAATTTACATCTTAGTTTCTCCATAAGACATGTGCCCAGGACCCCTCTCCATTTTCCTCATCATCCGTTTGTTTTTGTTCTGCACCTGTTTTTTTGACACTTTAATATAAATATACATTATAAGGGCTATCTGATCATGCTTTATGATTTCTCAGATTGTTTTGGATACCCGACCAAATGAAAGTATTAGATTTTGCACTTGGAGCTCCAGATCATAATATTGCAATGCTCACACTTGCATTTCACAGTACATTTTATTTAGAGAGTGCCAGCAAATGTTAAGACATGCTGGTACAGAAACCCTTGCAAGTTTCCAATTTAGTGGGTAATAATCTATTGGGTGATGGAGGCAGAGGGTATATATATTTATATGTATGTAAACACGGATGTCTATATATAAGTGTATGTAAGCATGCATGTCTATGTATAAGTGTATGTGAGCATGGAAGTCTATGTATAAGTGTATGTGAGCATGGATGTCTATGTGTACGTGTATATGAGCATTGATGTATATATATAAGTGTATCTGAGCATGGATGTCTATGTATTAGTGCATGTGAACATGAATGTGTATGTGTAAGTGTGTGTGTGAGCATAGATGTGTATGGGTAAGTGTGTGTCAGTATGTATGTGTAAGTGGTGTGAGATGGAGTATGTGTGTTAGTGAGTATGAGTGTCTTTTAGCATGTGTAAATTTGTTTAAGTGTGTTTACATATGTGTGCCAGAGTGTATGTTAGAGAGGGGGCAAGGGGCAATGATGACACAGACAAGCTGTTTGGGGGCAAAGATTGCACATATAAGTTGTTTGGTGGCACTGGCAAGCTGGAGCAAAGATGGCATAGGCAGGCTGTTTGGGGGTTAGAATGCCACTGACAAGCTGATTGTGGCAAAGGTGGCACTCACAAGCTGCTTGGGGAAGTTGAGATAAATTGCCCAAGGGCCATGTGGTTTTTAGTTATGCCCCCTGCTTGTGTAGCTAAACTACTGTTCCCTTAAAATCTTTTCATTGATCATTATATCGCTTCTAGGTGCCCCTAAGGTAGAAACAACCATTGTGGGAGGCTTAATGTATAATGAGAAAACAAGCCGTGTATAAATGTTGAAAAAGAATCCTGATTTGCTTCTGGCAATTAAAGGTCCCTAAATTAAGTCTTACACACAACACTTCAAGGCATGATTCTAAATACTGATTTAAAACATATATCTATCTATGTCCTGATGAAAGTCAGCAATGACTAAAACGTCGACTTGACTTTGAATAAAATGAAATTGTCAATTTAAAGACCTGGAGTGCTGACCATCTTCTGAAAATGTTTTATATATATATATATATATATATATATATATATATATATATATATATATATATCTTTATATATATAGATATAGATATATATATAATATGTGTGTGCACCATTCTGACCATTTTAGTATCTACAATTACTTTGGTAACACTCAACTTTTATGTTTTAGAAAACAAACCTTTGATTGGTTGTCTATAATTTCTAGATATTATTTTGAGCTAAAATGGTTCCTGATTACAAAGTAGAACTCATATGTGTTTCAATGAGATCACAGTTGCAGTAAATAAACGTTTCTGAATTACACTCATGCCCTACAGCTATAATTTAGAAATGCACTGATTTCTTTGAATGCTTTAATTAGGTCAGAAACTAAACAGAGACTGTCATTTACAATGAAATTATACAACACAGCTAATGGAGCAGAGAGTTTAATGACGTCAAGTGGATTAAAACAAAAATATACTACGGGATTTATAATCATTGTATTTGTGATGGAATTTCTGTATTTGGTCTTAAATCTGTACACTTAACTCTACTTTTAATAATTAACTTTTAGTGCATGTCTGACTCCAGTATGAGAAACCAATTTTTCCTACACTGCTGTATAGTCATGAGATTGTGGGAAGGTCGGTGCGATGAGTGACGATGGGTAAACAACATTCCCCTTACCCCATGAAAAGGTAGAGTGACCAGGAGACCCGGGGAAGAAGTGCTTCACCGACAGAGTCGGGTGGTTTTGAAAGTTCCCAGAAATAGAAATTAGGTAAAGTACATTGGAATGGGAAAAAAGCGGTCTAGCGGGACATCCCTCGCCGTTGTTGTCACCCTTCTCACACACCGGCTAGTTACAGATGGTGCTGGTCCTCGAAACAAAGCAATACTCTAGGTAGATAAGCTCCAAATGAACCACCATGATGACATGATATGAGGTACAAACCAACTAATATTTATTTTGTGAAAACCAAAGTCATTAAAGGTAAAAGGACAAATTGATCCGTTATCATTATCTATGGCCGATAGGGCATTGAAGGGGATGAAGTGATGTTCCTTCAAGGTGACCATTAGACTCAAACCTGAACAGGAGGAAAATGGGAAGCCCAGCAAAGAGAAGGCTATTGTCCATCAGAGGGCACCTGCAGGTTGTCACATAGGCACCAGGGACCCATGAGAACAAGGATGCGGTCACTGGTCGTGGGGCACAATTATAACAAATACAACTGAAAATTATACCGATAACAATATGGGCAGCAATGATTGACAGCGCTACATAATGTGATCTGAGATACATGAGATTTACACACATATAACCACAGTAACGTTACTTTTTTACATTAAGAAATACTTTTTTGGCTAAAAAAGGGTTTAGTAAATTCCTAAACAGAAAAAAAATCCATATGTATTTCTACTGATGCATACATTCCATAGTTTTCCAGCACGACACTTAATGAGTAAAACTGAACGCAATCAACAAAATACAAAATGCAATGGAGTATGAAATGTAATTACAGCAGAACTTTTGTCTAGTTTGAATCATTGTTGCTCTTTTGAATTAATCTGTGGGTTTTATTTCCCAGAGAGCGTATAATTCATAAGTATGGTTTAATTAGAAAACATTAATTCTAGTTATCCTTTTATTAATTTTCATACTGTAATCCCTTCAGAGCACATGTTAAACTGGCACCCAACGATTAGCATTAAAGATTCATTTCTCAAAAGTTCAACATTTCTTGTGTTCATTTTCTGGTTAATCTTGCAAACAATGTTGCTGGTTAATCTTATCAATTGTGTAAATCATTAAAAGTATATTAATTTTTTTGATGAATAAGTGTATTTTTCCAGTAGCAACATAAGGCAGAACAAAATAGGCTCATGTCTAGAGCGTCATCTTCTGAGGGAAACATTTGAGGCAAAGGGAGGAGGAGATTGGGGGTAGAGGACTGCATTGGGAGGCGGGTACTGCTGGATCCGCCAAAAAACTTGCGGGCGCGGGCGGTCTTGCTGGGTTTGCAGGCAGTCAGGCACTGTACCTGCGGGTCCCGGTAATCCCACGCAGTCCCGCAAGGCTGCCTTCTCACTGCTCCCTTACAGTGTCTCCTCTCTTGCTCCGCCCAGGTACAAAGCGGAGTCACGTGATTTTACGTCACTTCCCGTGACTCTGCCGTGTTCCTGGGAGGAGCAAGAGAATTAAGAGACACTGTGAGGGAGCAACTCAAGGGCAGCCTTGCGGGACTGCGCAGGAAATCTGCAGTTCAGGTAAGGAGCTGGGTGTGATTGGCCACAAATATGGTGGGAACGGGCGGGATTGGCCACAAATGTGGCGGGAGCGGGCGGGAGTGGAACACCCACATTGCAGTAGCGGGCGGGATTGGTAAAAAAAATCAGCGGGAGCGGGCAGGAGCGGGATTAAAAAAGCAGTCCCGCGCAGGGCTCTAATTGGGGGTACCTTTCCTGCAGACGTCTAGAAGGATGTGGGGTATCTCTGGTTGTACCGGCACTCAATTCACAACATTAAGTACATCAGGAAAATGTCCGGTGGGACACTGGCCAATAGCATCTATATTTTCCCAATCTGCTTTAAAGTGTCAGAGCAATTTTGTCATTCCCAATCCGGCCCTGACAGGACCTGTATGAGACTAGAACAATTTCAAGAAAAAACATCTCTTTCAGGACAAGGAATTTGTTTTGCGAAAATATTTACTTATCCTTAAAGAACCCAAGGTCCCCAAGTTTTTTTTCCAAAAAAGTCTCCTGATTTACTCCATTGGTCTGATGTTACAGAATCCAGACTGAAGCGAGTTTGTCAAGTTACAGACGTGTGGAAAACAAATCACTTTGTAAAACAGATTCAAAACACAATGAGCCGTGAATGGTAGATAGCATTTCCTAGCATTATGGGTGATACAATCTCTTCAACGACTCCCCCTTCTAACTTTATCACATGTACATGGATTTGCACACTTTCACAAGAAAAGGTTAAAGTAGGTTAAGGGGAAATGCTATGGAAATATACATACATTTAAGCATTAAATCAGCTGTTGTATACACTAAGTAATGTAGCATTGAAGAAAGGTTCGTTTTGCTCGTATTATTCCAATAAAACTAATTTGCAAGCAGAAAGCAGGCTTTGTAGATAGTCATGTGATGTTTGAATGACATTCCCTACTCAAAACTCCGTTGACATCTAGGGGGCTTTGATAATTCATTGACGCGGGTGTACACCTCAGAACATTGTTGCTAGAAGGCATGGCTTTTGCGACCTTGTGACTTATTAAGAAAGTAGGAAGATGAATGTGTTATTTATTTAATTTATAAATACATTTTCTGCTTATTATATGCATAACTGGGAACTTTTAGGCTACCTGGATCCCCCCTTTGACAGGACCCCACGACCCAGAGAAAAGACACTTTTCCCGGAGTCACCGGGTGAAAACATAGATAGTTCCCCGGTATGCTTATACAGATTGTTTTGTGTGTATAACATATATAACAGTATAAACTCAAATAATGAACTCATTCACTTAATGAAGTGCACCCATCTTTAACGGTAGGATACATGTAGGTGAAAGTTTGCCACATGTATAATCTGTATCCTGGGGGTGAGCCAATATGGCAACCCTGCCACTTAGTACCTAATGTGTTAAGGACACTTTGTGGTATGGTAGGAACCATCTGATCCAGGGTAGGGAACAGATCTCTGGCTGATCCCCAGCTTGCTCAGAGACTACTCCATCATTGACACTCAAGGGGGAAGACTAACCTCCATACCACCTCTCATCTGATCCCATCAACCCCAGGTGTCATTCGTGCCATGATACCACAATTTGTGCCCCCCTAGAGTGTTTTGATGTCTAAGGTGTACTGTTTTTAATATTATTGACTGTAAACACGTTATGTCTGTATATACTTGGTGAAGCTGTCGGTGTTCTGCGCTGCGTCACAGCATGCCTTGTATATAAAGTCTGCTTTGTCTATTTCATGATAGTGTGAAACACGACGGTTCCCCCTTTAAAAATTAGTTCAGCTCCTTGTGATATTTTTGTGCTTTTCAGACCAGAGTAATTGAGGTTTTCTGCAAACGAAACCTTTTCTTAAAACCCCACCGTGCCGGGAGATCTTTTCGCAGCTGATGTTACGAGACAGGTGCTGAGCAGGATGAAATGCAATTATCCACCCAGAAAGGTTGTTCACACGGATGCATAATTACAATCCTCTCAGCTTGTCAATAGAGCCGACTAAATCAGATCAAAAATGGCCGGATCTGATCCGTTTTGAAGGCCGTATCACCTGAATCTCCTTACAGGCTATTATTAAGGCAATTAATAACAACAAATTTATTTTCCTGTCGTTTTGTGTAATGGTCTCCTACAATTTCCATTACACGGATCCCTCCAGGCTTTGGAACAAATATGACATCAGAAGTAGGTAATTATATTTCCTCTGTTTTAAATTCTACACTTTTTTTTTACCGTTTCAAAAAAAAAAAAAAAAAAAGGACTTCCAGAACATAAAACAGCACAGGGATAGAAATCTTGAGTTTGCCGTGATAAACGATGCTGAATGTTTATCTGTCTGCCTAGTAATATTTTAATATAATCCAACCAGTGCGTTCTAATGACACCTTGGACGGTAGAATATATTTTTGTAATTAAATTCCCCATGAATGTATGTATTATAAGAATTGCTGCGTATATTGTTGGCGCTATATAAATAAAATATTATAATAATAATAAAACCAAATAAAAATACACCTCTTTGCACATGATATACAGTGCTGTAAAAAAAAGTATTTGCATCTTCTCGATTTCATCTTTTTTCCCCTTGTCACGTTTAAATGTTTCAAATCATTCAACGCATTTTTATATTAGACAAGGATAACGTTGACACAAAATACAGCTATTATGAAATGCGATTAAATAATTTAGCTTATTGAAGGTAAAGGGTTAACCAATACCTATATCACCCATGTGAGAAAGTAATTGCACCCCTAAACCTAATAATTGGTTGTGCCACCCTTTGAGGGTTTGAGCATGGACTGTCTTTTTAAGGTCATCCTACTAATTTGGATTCTCAGAATGTTTTCCAGGTATGAGAGTATCATAGTTTTTTGTTTCTTTTGAGACATTCAGAGGTGGACCTGCTTGTGTTCTTCAGATCATTGACCTCCTGCAAAACCCAACTGAGCTTTAGGTCACTGACTGGCTGGACATTCCCCATTAGGATTATCTGGCAGAGAGCCGAATTCATGGTTCCATAAATAAAGCCATGTCGCCCAGGTCCTGAAGCAGCAAAGCAGCAGCAGAGCAGCACCAGACTATCTTAAGACCACCACCCTGTTTTGACTGTTGATATATCGGTTGGTTCTTATTGCGGAATGCAACATGTAACAGGAGCCATGTCTTCCAAAAAGTTCCACTTTTTACTCAGTCCACTGAATTTTATCCCAAAAGTCTCAGCGGTCATCAAGTTGTTTCTTGGTAAACTTAAGAGGAACTTTAGTGTTCTTGGTCAGTGGTGGTTTCCCCCTTGCAAGTGTCCTATGGATGCCATTTTTGATAATTCTCTTTCTTCTTGGAATCGCAAATACTGACCTTAAGTGAGGCAAGTAAATCCTGCAGTTCTTTACGTTAATCTTGGTTCTTTTGTAACCTCCTGATGAGTCGTCAATGCGATCTTGAAAGAATTTTGGTATGCGGGCAGCTCCTGGAAAGGTTCACTACTGTTCCAAGTTTTCTCTATTTGTAGACATGTAAAAATGACTTTGTATCCCTTTCTAGATCAGCATAAAAATAATGGATTCAGCTAAACAAGGGGCTAAGAGTAGGCAGGCCCATCATTATTCATGAATCCTCTTTGCTTTCCAAAGTTTTCTGAAATAAGGTAGCTGAGAGGTACCTTTAAATTTGTTGGTGTCCTAAACAGTGGCAAGTGTTGTCAAAGCATTGAGCAGGAGGGCTTTTTCTGTTTTTGAAGAATACATACAATATTACTTTAATATGCATTCTTCTGGATGGTCTGTCAGGGACAGTAAACTGTCCCTTTAAAGAAGTAACGTCCATGCCATTTCCTGTATTTAAGAAAAAGATATATATAAATAATGTTAGAACTCAGCATTTAATAGTCCTTGGATGGAAATTTTAACTTGCATTCTATATGAAACAAAAATACACAGTACATTAAAAACTGAACTTTAATTTTCTGGTACTCCCAAGGATTAGGAATTGCTACTGTTGGCAACGCACCTTTCTTTCACAGACGTGATTACAGCCTGAATCCAAAGGAAGACTGCAGATCCCACGCCTGGGAGTGTGATAATCGCCAGAGGAACTGTAGCAACACTATGTTCATGAGGCACAGACGAGCAGCATGAGAGAAGAAATTGTTAAAAGGCAACTACCCATCTATCCATCAAACACCAAGGGAAACTGAAGGCTGAGCTCACCCAGTACATAGAGTCTACATATACAATACTGTACACTATATCTACCGATATGTCACAATAGCACCTATCTGTAAATATATATGTATCCACGTAATACATACCGTATTTGCTCGATTATAAGACGACCCCCCAAATCTGAATATTAATTTAGGAAAAAAAAGAAAAAGCCTGAATATAAGACGACCCTATAGGAAAAAAGTTTTACCAGTAAATTCATGTAAACTTTTTTTTTTTTTTTTAATAAAAGATTAAAAAACTATGGATTGAGAAAAATATTTTGTTTTTATTTCCTTTTATTTTCCAACCTGCCCCCCCAGTTATGTGAGAGCAGTGCATACACCCATGGCTCAAGCAATTATCAAGTAGTCACAACCCTGTAGAGTAGCAGAAAAATATATATGTTCCATTGACACAACGCCTCGGATCGCAGGATGCTATGTTAATGATTTGAATGTAAAGCAAAATGTTTTACAACTTACCGTATTGGCTCGGATATAGGCCGCCCCCGTATATAGGCCGCACCCTAAAAGTTTGGTGCTTTTTTAAAGAAAAAGTTTTTTTTCTTTAAAAAAGCACCAAAAAAAACATGCTGCTACTCTGTCCTCCCTCCCCGAGATACGCTGCCGCTGTCCTCCCTCCCCGAGATATGCTGCCGCTGTCCTCCCTCCCCGAGATACGCTGCCGCTGTCCTCCCTCCCCGCGATACGCTGCCGCTGTCCTCCTCTGCCCCCCCTCCTCGACTTACCGGAGCAGACTCCCGGGTGTCTTGCGGGGCCGGCGAGGGACATCTACGCAATACGCGTATGCAACTTCCGGTACCGGTACCGGAAGTTGCATACGCGTATTGCGTAGATGTCTCCCGCCGGCCCCGCAAGACACCCGGGAGTCTGCTCCGGTAAGTCGGGGGTGGGCAGAGGTAAAACGCTTAGATAACCTCCCGTGCCGGCACCCTCCCCCGTGGGAAGTGCTGGCAGGGGAGGCTGTCTGAGCGTATCGGGGAGTAGGATGCAGGTCCCCTGCACCGCTGCGGGGGGTCTGTATCTTAACCCCGCTGCCTGCCCGGCGCCCGGGACTGCATGTCCCGGGCGTCGGGCGCTAGACCCCGAATATAGGCCGCACCCCCACTTTAAAAACTTAAAGTGGGGGAAAAAAGTGCGGCCTATATTCGAGCCAATACGGTATATAACAGACCTGCCAAGCAAACATAACATTAGGTGAAAAGTTCACCTACAAACAGAAACGCAGGGCAGTTACGTTAAAGCAGAACGTGTACTGCAGATACATCGGGAGTTTTTTTATGAATATGAATTGCAGTCTTAACACAAAAGGTTATTTAGTGTTTTTTGTTAGATGCTGAGCCTGGAAACCGATAGCAGTATCTCAATCTCAGCTCCTTTGTCTGGCTTAACATGTATTAATGTTATTGGCAATCTTATACATTTTCAATCACTCAATGTACACTTATATAAAATGTGATCAGTCACACAATGCCTAGAATCGGCTTGATTTTTACCATGACAATATATATTATGATATAAAAATCTTCTTTCAATATAAAACTTGGCCGACTATAATATAACCAAAAAGAGTACATAGGACACCACATTTAATCAAGCCCAGGCTGTATGATCATTTTACGGTATTGAAGGTTTATCACTGTGCCCTCAGCATAATCAAAGGGGATCTTTCGAAAAAAATATATGTATTAAACACCAACTGTATGTCGGTACCATCAAAGCAGTCTCCTTACACAGGAATAAACAGAATCCTATGCACGTACCCTTTGTTAAATTGCTGATAGGGGTTCAGAACAGTTAATGTATTACACATGCCAGTTGGGTCATATTTAGACACAGGGCTGTGCCTGTTGAAATGGAATTCCCCATTACAATCTGAACATTAAGTTAATGGTAAAGCTATAAAGGGTGACCGTATACTTGAGAGTTGTTTCTACTTCTATTTAAAATAAAAATAAAAAATACCAAAATCTCTGCTGGGCACAGAAGCAGAAAAACCATTATGTGCCGATAAGTCAGAAGTAGGCATAAGTGTGACTGTGAGCACCGATATGGCATCCATTACCCCAGATCCTCATGTGATAAAGGAGATCAGAGATATAGAGATCACAGATAAGGCATGCAATATAAACCTAAGAATTTAAAGTACCATTATTAAGGTTATAAAAAATAGTTCATATCTATGTCTCAGAGGGCAGGTAAAGTTGAAATGAGGGTTAGGAGTGTAATGGCAATTCAGACAAATTGTGTGAAAGCCAAGTGATCGTAAGACACGGGGACAGGTCAACTGTCTTTACACATAGAAATGCGTTACATTTAACAATCTTTATATATAAGTAAATTATAATTATATATAATTTAAATGTAAGTCATTAAAACATGAGTGTTAGAATTGGCACATTGTGAAGCGGTATCAGGTTTGTGTAACTAATGAAAAAACCTGCTAAATAGATTCTACTATTTGTCCTGAGTTTAGAAATACCCAATGTTTTTATGTTTGTTGGCTTTTTTTCTGTTATGGGGCAATAAGTACAGGTAGCGCTTTGCTATTTCACAACCATTTTTCCCCAAATCTGCTAATTCTTCTCCCCCATGTGCCATTTCAGGTATCTTTGAAGCCAGCCAATGCAATTTCACCCCATCAAATCATATATTTTAAAAAAACTAGACACCCCAAGGTATTTGAAATACTGGTATTTTAACCCTTTCCATGCACTAGTTCTACCATCAGCCTTTGTCAAAGTTTATGGCAGTCAAGATTTTTTGTATTTTTTTCACACACGTACTCCAGGTATAAATTTACCGCTCCTGGTATATGTCCATATCAAATAATACCCCACATGCATGGGTTTATTGGGTTATTTGGGAGGTAAAAGACCACCTTTTATTTTTTTTGCCTTTTAGGCATCTGGTCAGTCTGTGCCCACGTCCCATATTTGGGACATCTTTGAAACCGGCCAATTCAATTTACAAATCATAAATTTTTTAAAACTAGGCACCCTATGGGCATTTATAATGCCAATATTTTAACTCTTTCCGTGCAGCAATTGTCTGTGATTGACAGACCAGTGATTTCAGTCACTGGTCTGTCTTAACCCACGGATCTCCGTGATTCACTGTGAATAATGGGGGATCGCGAGGTTGTGAAGCCCCCTCTGGGGCATTGCAGGCTTGCCTCAATGACGAGGCCGCCTTGAATGATCCTCGCCCGATTTGCATTGGGCTCGGGGGAGTGTTTAACAGACCGGTGATATGCATCACTGGTCTGTTTAAACCGCCAATCACGGCGATCGGAAGGTCTGAAAAACTTGGTTTTCACTTGTGAGGCTTCCAGGAAAACCGCAGTGCCGCAAATAACGCTACCACGTACATGTACGGGCATCGTCACCCCGTACATGTATGTACATTGTCGTTAAGGGGTTAATCATTTTAGCACCCCCCCTCCTCCTCTGAATGCTCTCCAGGGTATTATCCTAAAGCACATCCATACAAACAGCATCTCAGACAAGAAGCATCAGATGCCCGCAGTGTCGTTTGCTGCCCGAGTTACCAGTCTTTAAGAATGGAAAAGCATAAATCTAGAAGGGTCAGTACGTGCCCATTCTAGAAATATGTTTTTAGCTTCCCATTGGGATATCTTCCAATAGCCAGTTTGAGGACACGTACTTCTTTTTGTGATAATGTAAGCTGCACAGGCCAAGGACCTCACTCAAAAAGATCATAGACTTAGTTACTTGACAGCACTTTATAATTTGCACCTCCCCTTAAACTGCTAAGTAAATTGATTAGTGTTCAATAAATGTCCATTGTGAAAAAAATCTATTACAAAAAAGTATCTATTAGAACCTAGTTTATCAGAGCAGCTACGTCAGCCTCCTGTTCTCGGGATCTATATATACATATTTCCCCCCCTATTTTTAAATTACTCGTTAGTTCAATAAACACAGAAAATAAACACATTAGATAGATGCGCACCTGCTTATGCTACAGATCTCAGCTTCCTAAAACCACACACAGCTTTATAATAATAACCCCCCCCCACACACACAAAATTAAAGATTTGCTTTCATTCCAGCAATGGGTGTAGAACTCAGCAGACTTGTGCATTTGTATTTGTACAAATACAAATTTTTTGTCAATTCATATGAATCTTCAAAATCGAGGCAAAACCCCAAACAAAACGAACAAAAACTAAGCAAAAGCTCAAAATATTTGTTCAAATTTTATGGGCTCATTCACTCTAATCCTCTGAATGCATCCCTACCTTCTCCGTCCACCACTTCCAAGTTTAGCAGCTCCACTTTTTCATCTTCTTGTTGTCTGCATTTCTGCAGACATGACCTCCCAGTAATCTTGGTGGAGCTTGCGGTGACATCCTCTCCCATGTGTCTGGAAGAAGCATTTTGCCACAAAAAGCCAAAAATCCCAGATTGGAGGATAGCACCAGAAGCACCACCACTTTTGCAAAAGCGCACAGGGAGGTCATGTCCAAGGACAAAGAAAGAAGATGGAAGACCGGAAAGAGAATAAGAAGATGATGATAATGCAGCAGAGCTGCGAGACACGGATGCAGTTGGAGAAGGTAGGGAGGAATTTTGCCCCTGGTTTTCATTTGAAACAAACGGACAGGTATATTAATGTTTGTCGAAAATAGGCCAAAACCAAAACAGAGGATTTGTGGCCAAATGCTACAACTCAGTGTTTCTTACTGCAGCATACTCTGCATGATTACATAAAATATCCCAAATAGTGGAACAGGTATTATTGACTAAGGAGATTTACTAACATCTCAAGAAAACTTGAGACTTGCGCTTTGAAAAGACACATCCTTGGTTTCTTGACTTGGCTGTTACCTACACACTGCCATTCTCTATCACAACAAGGACTAGGTTGCTATTTTAAATTGGCAATCTGCAATTGTTTGATACGTAATGATTAAAGTAATTCTAAAAACAGCTTTCCTTTAAAAGATATAGAATTGAGTTAAGATTTTGCGCATATATATATATATATATATATATATATATATATATATTAAAATAGTTATGGCTTCCAAGCTGAACTCCCAAAGAAATAGAAAATGCAAACATATCCTGTTAAAGCAGTAACAAACACACGTGGTAAATAATTGCTTTATAATTCATTATACCTCTTTAAACATAATGTACTAACATCTAAACCTATTTGAACAGATGCTAAGTACAGGGAAACCTGGAAGTACATATTTATATCATTTAAATATTTACAGTGCTAAGTAGCCATGTTGAATATAGATAAAGTATTACAGTCAAACACCGGTATCTAGTTACCTGTGGGAAATGCATAAAAACATATTACATTGTGATAACAGGACACCAGTTCTTTACATACTATTCTATAGTCCAACCAGCATTTAAGATAAGGAAGCCTTGATCATTTTTCCATTGCTGCTCCCAAAGTATAGCGTCCGGTTGGCACAGAAACAGGAATTAGACGCAAGTTTTGCATTAGTCGCTGTTCCTAGATTTCATTTTTAGACAAAGCGCCAAGCGCCAATGATCACAGACATGCAAATCTTACAAAAAAGACAGTCTTGTAATTGTAATACATCTCTGCAAAGAACAAAGCTTCATTTAAATCATTTACTTTACACTTTAATAAAACAGTTTCCCTTTAAACTACAGTTAATACCTGCATTTATATATATATATATACCGTATATAAAAAACAAAATGAAGAAATGCTTGCTTTAAGAACAGTTAAAAGCTCTGAAAATGAGTGCAAGCTATATGACAATGCATTCAAAGAAATCTCTCAGTTGTTCCGTTATAGAAGTGGAAGGTGGATCAGGACTAAGTCGCCAAAATTTATTGATGCTATAAAAACTACTGGGGTAAAAAATAATAATAATAAAAAAGACAATAAAATAGGTAGCGTCTTTAATACATTATTTCATAGCGCAAACACTTTAAAATACTTTTTTTCTTACAATTTGCAATGCCACAATACAGGCAGTGACGACTGCCACCAATACTGAGGTGTTCATTAACACGCTTTTGGACAAGTTCAATTTGCTCCCGAAGTGTCTATCTTACCGAATGCCTTGTTGTAGAAAGAGAACCAGTTGGGCACTAGGAAGGACAAAAAGGTGCCCAAGAAGTAAACACAAGATTAAATAGATTAATGTAGAAAGATTTTTCAGTAAAATGGCGGACAGAAGTAATGACAGATTATAATTTTTTTTCACAGTAAAAACGCCAAGGAGATTACAGCACACACAATGGAAGGTATTGCTTCAATCCCACTGAGAACAGCTTGTTTGCTCTCCATAATGTTGGGGGGGAAATGAATGGCCATTCAGTTAATGTCAGTTTAAAGCTGAAAAATAAAAAGCTATACAAAGCATTTCATGAAACTTTAAAAAAAAAAAAAAAAAAAAAAAAGAGCTATTTACATGTTCATGTCTACAGGTCCAGCACACGTTACAAGTCACACAAATACCCACGGCTAATGACAAACAATAGCGGCTGGAGATGCACGGGCATGAAACCGAAAGTCTATGCAAGTTGTCATTCAGCGAGTCCATCTGGTACGAAGACAGCTGCATCCACACGCCATCTAACAAGCGGATCCCTGGTTTTTCATTTTCCAGCTTTTAGGCAGTAATTTCCTTCCTCATCGTTTTTTTGCTGATCTACGCCGTACCTGGAGCAGAAAAACAAATAACTTTCAGTGTTTTTAGGATTCAAGCGTTTAATCACTTTACTTCACTGAACCCAAAGTATACCTATTCAGTGGATTATGTCATAAAAACAATGATTTGGCTCATGTCAAGTTAGGTCAACCAAGAATAACCAGTTACCTGCACAATCTGATTCAACACCAGCAAAGCCTGCCAAAGGAAAACCCCTGGGCATCATCACAATTAATGAGCGCTAAAGTATCAACTGAAGTGAACAAACTATCTCTGGAAGACAAGGGCTGTGTTATTAATACCCCTGCCAGTATTGTACTCTGGGAATTGTAAAGGTAGTTTCCAATAAATAAAAAAAAACTGAAGCAAGAGAACGATGGACTGCTTTATACTAATTATCAAAGAAAATATTCTTTGTGTGGAAAATGCTCTTTCACGTAACCTCTGCTTCAAGTCACTGGATAAAGCTTATATATTTCTGTATAATACTTACAACAATAGGACTGGCTTCTTCTTCTGTAGCCTCGTCCTCTTGGGAAGCATTATCACTCGCGGCCGGGCTGTTCTGAGACACGTCCATCTCGTCGTCTGATTCAGCTTCCCTACTGGCAGCCTTTTTAGATCTCCCTACGCTGCAAGAAATAACGTATCATTTTGTCAAATGCAGTTTTTCATTTTGCCTTGTGAACAATCCCCGTTTTTATATATATCCACACATTTTACAATGCCACAAACATTTAAGGAACTACTGTTTACAATGGAAAGGTGGCAATACTTATTTAAAAAGGATAACATCTTCAATGTTAAAGTTATAGGTTATTTCATTTTATATGTTCACTTGTGGCAATGTGAAGCTAAAACCTGATTAAGAGCAGAGGTGAAAGTGTCTGAGAATAAAGGATGAGAAAAGGCACAAACTAAAAGATCAAATTATTAATGGCATGGTCGCGAAGGCAGACAGTAGACAGAACCCTCTTTAGTGACACCGGTTTCAAACTCTGTCAATGTACTTTTATTACAGGACAAACCGTTCTCTAGCATGGAGCAATTTTAGCTACAATCTCACTGCAACCTTTAAGCGCACCCTAAAAATCAACAGAAAGATGAAACAGAAAAACCCATACCTTTTCTTTTCTTGCGGTGCAGCATTTTTGGGTGGCCTTCCTCGCCTCTTCTGTGGTGTAGAATGAGGGGAATCGAGGCTGGATTCTGTCTGCTCAGGCCTGTGAATTTAACAGGAAAAAAACGAGATTTTGGTTAACTGGTGACGTGTTGCCTTACAATCTTTCTTTCCATGACAGATGATATTTGAGCACTCTGTCAGAGTCACAGTTACATGAGAAACATACTTCTGTGGGGTCTTTTTTGGTGTTTTTGATGCACCCCTTCCTCTCCTTTTTGGTTCTGTGGATTCAGCTTCTTGTTCCTCGTTCATCTCAACTGGTTCCTCATCATCTTCAGGTGGAATTTCTGCTGCCTTTTTCCTACCTCTTTTTGGTGTCTTTATTGCGGGCTCTTCCTTTGCTCCGGGTGATTTTGCAGACTTTGGGGGCCGACCTCTCCTTGCCTTCTTGGGCGGGCTGTTCTGTTCATCCTCGTTCTCAAGCAAGTCTTCTTTCAATCGTTGATCGTCTGGCTCGGGCGCAGCAGCAGGTCTCTTCCTTCCCCGCTGACCTCCCCTAGGTTTAGGTTCCTGAGCAGATTTTGACAAATCGTCTAAATTCAAGCTGTCCTCTTGGTCAAGAAGAGATTGTTTTTTGCGTCCTCTAGGCTTTTCAATTTCAGACTACAAGCAAATAGGACAAAAATCACATTTCTAAATATAACTGAATTCCCCATCAATAGCCAACATTTTAAAATTCCCTTCACATTTAACCCCTTCAGTGCCAGGGGGTTTTGGTACCTCAAAGCCCAGAGCAATTTTGCCTTTCCTGTGAATAGTGTACCCATGTAAACTATATACTGGTTTTATCAAGGAGAGATAGAGCTTTCTTTTGATACCATAGTTAGATGATTAGCTGAAAATTTAGGATGAGAAATTTAGTAATGCTGGCTTCTGCTGACAGGGGGGAGTCCCAGCTTCCTAACATTCCACGTAAAAACACCGTGTTTCCTCTATGCTCAAATTAACGTAGAAGCCATACAAATACGTCCACTCATTATATTTAAGTTTTAAGATCCAGAAATATGTATGCCAATAGAGATCACAAAAGGCACAAGTAAATATCTACGAGCTGCCAGGCACATTGTTACAAAAACATGTACTTGAATGATTTTTCAAGTTTATTGAGCAGTGGGGAAAAAAAATGGCAGAACACATTTTTAAATAACAAAAAACATTCATTATACATTAACTAAAACATTTGTAAATAGCAGTTTTTAACTGGAAGGACCCCAAGTTCCTAGAACTAGCTAAAGCTTCATTACAAACGTTTTAAATCCGAAATATGGATTTCTGCAGATTACTTTCACAAATACCACAAGGTCACAAATTCAATTATATGCAATACATATATTTATAAATGTACTTATTTTTCAATAATTTGAGAGGTTTACCCTTAGAAGATCCGAGTCATCTCTTTTATCGCCTTTCTTCCCAGACAGAGGAGAAGACATCATGGTGAAGTCTTCATTTTCACTCTGATCCAATTCTGTACCGTCAAGTCTTTAAACAAGCAATACAATACATTTAAGAATCGCGTTCGGAGGTGGTGCATGGAAGTTAAAGCACTTTGATATTTGCAGCACTACACAGCCATTTTTGCTCAAGGAAACCAAGTCACTTAAATACTTGAAATCAAAAGGGACTTGGCTCTGAACTTGCATAGAAGCACGACTTTTAAAGATGCTGCAAAAACAAAATGACCAAGGAGAACATTTTGGCAGTAAATTTAAAGGAAACCGCAGATTCATTTAATCCCATAAAATACCAGGGTCCCAGAGAGTCCAAAACACTAATTGTAACAAAAACCCGGCAAGGTGAACATATATTATTTTATTTCCCAGGAACTACCTGGCCTTTAGACACACTAGGTGAATGCATTTATTGGACCCTGTCCTTGGAAGTGCCACAGGGAATTTTACCGTGCCAGTCCAGTAATGTTTTTCCACCATCAGAATTATACAATTAAAAAAGTTAAACATGATGGAAAAAGCATAGGAAAGAAAAACACGCGTGCAAACCTTCTAAAGACCGGAGTAAACATACGTTTAGTATTAGCTGACCTACGTCATCTACAACTCTGGAGAACAGACTACTACAACTACAGCGTTCAGCAAATGACACATTCAGTTCAGGGAAGATTTCAATGCGTTTTCTTATTGTTTCATTGGATTTTATAAGCAATAAAAGCTGCACAATGAATGTATATTTCAGTAACTAGCTAATCACACAGGGCTGGATGGTTGACCACCATGGAGTCTCAAAAGCAGCAAATATAAACTAGATTGCAGTCACGGACTATTTCCACCGTACCTTCCCTTTATCCTTCCCGGGGAGCCTGGGTTTGAGCCACTGCTTGCATTGCTGACCGTTTCCATTCTAGAAGACTTTGTCTGCATCTGCTTACCGGCAGAAGACAGCGGCTTGTTGACAGCTCCAAGAACATTTGTTGATTTTGGCTGCAAAAAAAACGAAATGAAAATATAATTCACAATATAAAGGAAAATAATTACCAAGCTTAATGTATTCACATGCCTAAAAACCAAGCAAAAGATGTAGCTCTTTACCATGTTTACTTGTTTTACACAGAACTATTGGTAAGTAAATGACAGCAGCGACAATTACTTCAGATTTGACACCAATGCCCATTTATTTTTGGTTATTTTCAAATGAACAATTCAGTATCAAAGTTGAATTTGTGATCTGTAGCACCAAATGTACGTATTTAAATACATAAACACTGGACGTACCTTTCCTGGAGTGAAAAAGGATTTCAGTTCTGCGGGGAGATAATTTTTGTTGTTGCTAAAATTCTGAGGAGGAAACAAACATTTCCATATTACATGCGAATACAGTCATAATATAACAAAGTGGATGGCCAAGTTCCTATAGCCAGAAACCCAATGTCAAATGGGCTACATGTGTCAGCTATTCTCATCTCATGTACTATACAGCAATATGCAACGTGTACAACACTATTTAAAAGGAACTGTTGACATCGCACCTGTAATATAATTAACTTTAATATATTACTTCGTTTGTACATCTGATTTCTCATTCATTGTAACGGTTTTGAAGACATTTAGCTCACCTTGCAGATGCTGATAGGAAACAGTCTAGGGCATGGTTAGCATTACAAGACCAATTTCCAGTCCCAAGGTTCCTGCCCTCCCTCTCTTCCCCACTATTTTATTAATATAGCGCCAACAATTTATGCACACATATATTCAAGGGGTATGACAAGACTAGAATTGACAGACTAAGACAAACCGATACATTAGGTGGACAGAGTCCTGCTCGCAAGCTTACTACATGAGTTAAGGTTAATAGAACTGTATGATTTAGTATTTGGGAAAAGCGACAGATCCACTTTAAATTTAAAGGACGCCTCACTAGCAACTAAGAAATTAAAGTTAAATGTCCAGTGCTAGTCATCCTTAACACCGGTTCAGCATTACATGAACAAAACGTACCTTATCGGGTTGTGTGAAGAAGCGTGCTGGCAGCACTGGGTCTTTTGGAGATTCCAGGCTGTAAGTTGTGCTCTTTGATATAACGATATTCATCGCCACGTCACACACAGTGTACATTTTCTGCAAAAAGAATTAAATATCAAGCACCAATTCCTGTAATCCTTACATTTCCATCAGTATATATCAGACATAATAATTTCGCCAAACTTTAGAGAGCGAAAGCAGTCCGTACTTCATTCATCTTGGGGTCATCCGGGGCCTGCGCATCTTTTGTTTGCTTAATATTTTCCACCATTTTCCGGATAAAAGCATGACTGTTGTTTTCATTTTTCGCCATTAAAATCTCCAAGATGAACCACAAACATCTGTTAGACAAACGTTAAAGAGGTCAATTAGTATGTAATGGTTAAATGGACTGGACCCAGAAGTTAATGAGCAACTACCAACAGTTCAGCAAATCCTATATATACACAAATCAAAGACCAGTGAACTGAGCATTATTTATGGTCATTGTCACCTATTGCATAATTTTGGTTTTTAGTCATTGGTGTAATGAGATAAAGATTATATATATATATATATATATATATATATATATATATATATATATATATATATATATACACACATACACACACAATTAAAATATTGGTTACTTTTCGCTGGAGATTCAGTCCGCATCATATAGATAGATTTAAATTATATTTCATGAGGAGCTCTTTTACACAATGACAATTATTTGGTTAAATATTTATTTCTTTAAGAGGTTCTGTCACTTAATTGAGGCTATGAATACATTTAAATTCCAGTGTGGTTTAAAGTGGTCCCTATAGAGACCAATGGGAATGGTTCTACCTTCCAATGGTTGCTATGGTGATAGAAATATTGATTTTATTAGTTCATTACGGCGCAGGACCTGAACTATAAAACTCTGCCCTTTAAAAACATCCCATTTTTGCATCAAAACTTCATTTAATTGAGCCCCATAATTTAAGGAATTACTGGTCACCCTATTAACAGAGGTGTGGATGGAACCAAGGTTTACGCAAAATAACCGTTTACAGTTACACATAATATCAATAATGCTATGCACAGAAATTAAACATTTTCAATGATAGAAAACAAATTCTTACTCTTTTATATCCTTGAGTTGTTCTATATCTTGAACTTTGACATAATCCGGGTCATGCGCGAGCAGATGAATGGTATATGGAACAACATATTCCGGCAGAAGCGAGAGTAATTTTTCTAGATGTAGTAAAGTAAAGAACCAAGTCAATTCAAAGAAACGGGTTACCTGGACTTATAAACAACGCATACAATGTCCTCTGAGAAATGTGAACAAATAAGTCTATCCTCAAACCCAAAGTTACCGGACTATTCCGCGAGGTATACTTGCCAAGGTTCAAGTACGTAAGGAAGCATAACTAGTTTAGGTTTTAGACCAGTATGCTGTCACCATATGGAAAACTATAATTATACAAAAGTATTAACAGGAGGTTCTGGAAAGCAAAGTGCGCCGTGTGAGTGCATTCTGGGGGGACGCCTGCACTTAAAGACTGCCACTTAAAGACCCAAACGGCATTATGTGCGCCCCATAACCACAAAGCACGCGGCCAGTAAGAGCGCCAGCGGTGAGCTACGCTATACGACTGATCTATGTTCAAAACAGTTAGTGAGAATATTTTTTTTTAATTTTTAAAATGCATGCATAAAAATGTTATCTGGACCTTAACAATGCAGATAACTGGTTCCTACAAGGACCTCAAATTATCCCATCCTAAAGATCTCGCACGGAGGTCACCGCAGACTGCAAGCCACCAAGTGACCAAGGCATTTGCCGAGTGCATGTATACCTTCTGTGCGTGTTTATATGTTTATATGAAACCCTGACAACATGTAACCTCATTTCCCCAGCCCTACTTACCACTTACGGCTGCATGCTGCTTCAGATACTCTCTTCTAATGTTGATATTCTTCACAAGGCACTGCCTGGCGTGCGCCCGCCGTTCCTTGACCGGATCTTTCGCACAAAGAGCACAGATGGCCATATATTCCAGCGGTAACCGCAACCTGGCCAGTCCTTTGTGAAGTTTCTGTGCAAATAACTGTCTCACCTGGTAACACTCGTCCTGCTCCAAACAGAAAGGAAGAGAACCAGCATACGCATTTATTAAATGAATTCATGAATGGGGTCAAGTAGGCAGCAGACTCAATCACACAAGCACATTAGTTTGTTGCTTGAAGCATCAAATGCTCACTAAACCCATCTACCATCCCCAAACACACACTTATTCAGAAGAAATTCATACGCAGGGAATTTGAACTCTATGAGAAGGGATCAGAAGACAAACGTGTGGGTTTCTTTATGAAATGAGCAAGAGAAAGATTTTTTTGAAGACTAATTATGCAAACTTATTAAAAATGTCATTAACTTCAGATTTAGGGAAGTTATACAAAAATGTTATTGTTGCCTCACCTCCCTTATTTATATATAAAAATATAACGAAGTGACAATTTTTATATACAGCATTACATTTGTAACTCTTCCTGTTCACAATATGATAAAGTGCAATACTTACATTGATAGCCAGTGCACAAAGCTGATATTGCTCCAATGTGATTATTTCATGGTAACACGGTTCCTGGGCTAGTTTTACAATCGCACACGCGGCAGCCAGCCTCAGACGGGACATGTCAGGTTTACTGAAAGAAAGAATTACACATTTGTATTGATAGATAACCACCGACATGAAAACAAATGATCAGCCCCACAGAATCCCATTAAATATACCGACCATATGGCAATTACATAAACAGGGTTCTAGCTCCCCTCACATGGAACTATGATAAGCAGCATTAAAATAAATGTTTGAAATTTTGCTCTTTTGCCCTTGGATTGAAAAGGATAACAATAGGGTTGACACTAATCTGTCTATGCTTATATGAGATCCATCAATGCTTATATGAGATCCATCAAATGATAGGATAGAATACAGCCTACCTCAGTTTCCCATGTTCAGTTAAATCCCCATCAGTGTGTAATATTGCTGTTAAAAGTCGCAAAGTAGAGTTCCCAGATTTGCTATGGTTATTCTTCATTCCTATTAACCATCTTACCATCATCTTAATGGCTTGAATCTACAGGAAATATGAGAGGTTTGTTATTTGCAGACAGCAGGTTAAACCAAAGACAAAAATCCATCATCACTAACAGATTTAAACTGTTGATGTCCCATTAATTCATTCCACTGCCAAATCTTCTGATACTTTTTTTTGTTTACCAAATATGGGTTTGGGCTTCATCGTTTCACTTATCTTATTTTGCCTCTTTTCTTTTCATTCCTGCCTCATATTTAATGGCACCCATTAGACCCGCTAATCTTATGTAATTTCACACTTTACTCTTAGTTGCCTTACAAGATGCCCTTGGGTTGGTTTCCAGTACTTTCAATACTTCACACAAGCTCCATGCACCTACTCTGGATCTAGCATTCATTCATTAACACGAGCTCCATGCACCTACTCTGGATCTAGCATTCATTCATTAACACGAGCTCCATGCACCTACTCTGGATCTAGCATTCATTCATTAACACAAGCTCCATGCACCTACTCTGGATCTAGCAGAGATTCATTCGCTCTTGAAGCTGCCAATCAGTGACAGGAACAGACTCCCACCGCATCATCCACATTTAGATGTAATGTAAGGAAGTTTTATTTTACTAAGAGGGTGGTAGATAAATGAAACATCAGAAGTAGTGGAGGATAATACAGGGAGGGAGTCTAACCATGCACGGGACAGGCATAACGGTGCCCGGAATCTAAGACAAGATTAAGGACTCATTAAGGCCCGAGTTTCTACATCAGGAAAAGTGGGCAGACTAGATGGGAGAAAGGGTCTTATCTGTTTTTAAATTGATTGGGAGCTGAATGAAGGGGGGTATATCAGATGCACAGAGATGTGTTCAGCTGAACAAATAGAAAAAGCATGAAAAATAGCTGGAGGACAGGGGAAGGCGCAGAGGGATCCTGCAGATTGCTCGCATTTTATGGGATCACCTAGCTATCATGAAAAAGCATACATGAAATAAATGAAATCGGGTGCTTAAATTAACATCGCTGATACAGTCTGAAAACTCTTACATCAGCCAACAGAACTATCAAAATACAAATACATGGGACAAATACTTTGAATTATCCAAATAACTCCCTTGAGAGTTGGAGGAGATCTGTTCATAATGAGAGCAGGGGGTAACTGAAGACTTGTGAGATCTGTAGATATCCGGAGCGTCTACAGTTACATTAAGAGTGTGGCACATAAGCAGATTTATCAGCCATCACAAAAACCCACACTTCAGACATCCATCAAGCAGCCACAGCTCATTGTTCAAGAGGGCATAGGTTTGTATCCCCTAAAAGTCTTTCATAGCCCCCTCTGGAAGGCCTTGGGTCATGGTACTCCTTACTTCTACATCTTTGGTCAAGCAGGATGCCATAGCATGCATTAGATATGTTGTGCCTTATCAAAAATTTTAACTATAGACAGTGGGCAAATGTTTACAGGTTTGGAGAAAAGTATTGGCAGATTTATTATAGATTCTACATGTAACCATGGAAGACAAAAATGGACTTACTTTGACCAAAGTTTCTTGGGATACTTCATCATCTGGCACCCAAAGCTTTGTTGTCTTTCTGCCGGGAAGCTGAGCAAATACTGCATTTAGTAATCTCAAATCAGAAAGTAAATGAATGCATTTGTACTATCCTACCCAGCAGATACGTTGCTGCACCCAGCCAACCACCCACACGTGTGAAACAGACATAGGATATCATTGGAAGACTGATATCAGCAGGCAGCTAAAGGATGACATGAACGGCGTTTGCAGTGAAACCTTCAAGAAAGGACCAGATCTTCGTTGAATGGTCTTTAAAGACCTCGGGGATCTCTCTTGGAATGGATAGTACACACAACTTATGATGTCATGACAACATCAATGTAGTCTTTTTAAATTGTATTTCATTTTTTTTTTTTTTTATTTTTTTTTTAATCGTTTCTCCCTCTTTTCACTTGGAGTCCTCCCTGCTATCACTCTGATGAGCAGCAACAGTGATCAATTGCCCTGTGTTGTTGATCACAGTATCTGTTATTAGGCAACTATAGGAACTCGGAGGAGAGGGTAGACCCTCTGGGAACCTTTTTACATTTGAAGTTTCTGGTGGCGTCAGCACAGACGCCGTCGTAAGCCGTGCCAGCTGATGCCAATAACAGAGATCCCCAGCTGTCTAGTGACAGCGTGATCTCCTGTGTACTAACAGGGAAAATGTATCCGTCAGTGCAGAACCATAGGCCATACAATGATGTCCTTGGTCATCTAGACCATGTTTTATAGAACACAGTGGTAGGTCCTAAGGCTCACAAATGCGTAAAACGGGTCTTAAAAAGCCAAAAGAACCAAATGAATGCTGCACCTATCCAAAACAATGCCTCTGTATGATTTTTTTGTTGCAGTAATAACAATATAGCAATGACACTTCAACCTGGAAGAGCTGTGCGTCTAAGTTTGAAAAACATAAAATATGTAGTGGTTTTAAATGACTACGCAAGGAGATACATGTGGAACAAACTTACTCTGTCAGTCATCAGTAGATCTTTGACAACAAATGTTGCCACCAATGATTTTAAAGGCGCAGCAAACTGCTCCGGTGCCAGCTGGGCTATGTGGCCGATGGAAATCAGTGAGGTGATGAGATGCTCTGGGTTGCTGGGATCCAGGCTTTTGTGTAATGGCTTAAAAAGAGGGGAAAAAGGTGAATTACGAGAATTATTGCAACTGTACAATATCAGACTTGCCTGCATTACCCTTTGCTCAAAAACCCATGTTTTCCGTATACCCCTGGAGAGCAGGGTTGCTCATGGCAGTGTGATGAGCACAAACAGATCAGAGGGAGCAGTGAGAGAAAGTTTCTCCCACTTCCAAAAAAAAAAATATATATATAAAAGTAAAAGACTTATTCGGAGCTCAGTGATGTCATCGCAACATCAATATCATCCAAAGTTATAAGATAGATCACCAAAGGGATTTTAGGCCATACTGCAGTTGGGACAGTGAAGAAAAAAAAAAAGGGGAAAAGTGCCCCAGTATCCATTAGACCTACCACAAGTTAAAATACCCCCAAACCCCTTAAGCCAATAGTATTAAAATATGTAATATAGGGTACCATGTACAGGACGGACATAACCCACTTGAACAAATCTGCATGTGGGGTATTACTGTAACCGGGAGATGCTGGTGAACATAAACTGGGTCATTGTTCAGCTGTGGTATCTACAGTATAGAAGATATCACTAATTATTATGTTTTATATATTTCTATGAATCTAAAAGAAAGCCCTACTTGCCCTGAACAAAACAATGTATATAATTTATACAGTTACATCAAATATGGAAAAGGGAAACCATGGTAAAATAAACAAACACTCCAGTCTTAGGGCATGAAAAAAACCCAGGACTATATGGACAAATGTATTGGGACACCTGACCACCAACAGGATCTTTGATGACATCGCATTCTAAATACATAGACATTAATATGTAGTTGGCGCGCTCTTTGCAGCTATAATGGCTTCTGCTCTTTTTGGAAGGCTTTCTGCAAGATTTTGGAGTATTTCTGTGGGAATTTCTGCCCACTGATCCAGTAAAGCATTTGTGAGGTCAGGAACCGATGTTGGACGAGCGGGCCTGGCTAGCAATTTATGCTGAACGTGACATACCAAGACTTTTTGGACAATGCTAAGCTTCCACTTTTCTATTTCAGCATGACTGTGCCCCAGCGCACAACGCAAGGTCCATAAAGACATGGTTAGACGAGTTTCGTGCAGAAGAACTTGACTGGCCGCACAGAGAGCTGACCTCAACCTGGCTAACATCTTTGAGATGAACTGGAATGCAGACTGCGAGCCAGGCCTTCTCATCCAACATCAGTCCTTAACCTCACAAATCCTCTACTGGATGAATGGACAAAAAATCCCATAGAAACACTACAACATCTCCAACTACATATTAATGTCTAAGTATTTAGAATGCAATGTCATAAAAGTACCGGTTGGTGTAATGGTCAGGTGTCCCAATACTTTTGTCCATCTTGTGTATCTATATACATACACATACTTTTCACGGTACGCAAAGAGAGCACTGGAAAGTCATGAAGGCAAAACAGTTTTAACTGCAGGTATTTTTGTACATAAACTTATTGTAAAGCTGAACAAATGAAAATGATATGGTGTGATACGGTCAGTACGAAAGTTTGACAGCAAATGGGCAATGTTAAAGATGGTAGGAGTCTGCTGGCTGGGGTGTGGACATGCACAAACAACCGCTGAAAGCAGCAGGGAGACATCTCTGACATAAGGGATATCGCTGCATTAACTTATCCACCGATACAAATCCAATCCTGAAGATCTAAGCTATGCTGCATGTCATTGGCAGCCTCCCCAAGAAGACTGTACATTATACAGGATCATTGTAGGTATCAACATGACTTATGCCTACTGGCACATTATAAGGGATAACAGGACAAACGTATAAAAACGTACCTCAAATATCTGGGCAAACTGAGTTTCTTTGCTAGAAAATATCGCATGTATGCAGTGAATAGAGTACTTGGCTTGGCGAGATGGTCCCTTTTTGGCTTTCTGCTGTAAAACCGGAAGTAATGCCCTAGAAGAAAAAAAAAACCACAAGGTTACACAACATTTTAGTGGCTCAACATACTCGGCCATTGTGATTTTATATCTCAGAGGACCCGCTAATGACTCCAGACATGAAAAAATTAGGCGAATCCATACAAGCGAGTTGTTCTGGTAACTCCACCGACATCGAGACGTGTAAGAAACCTGCAGAAACGTATGTTCTGGGTAAATTCACCAGGGGCGATGCTGAAATCCACCAAATCTGAACAGACGCGTCAGGGTTTTTTGTATTTTTTTTATATGACTGCCACATTGATTAACATTTTCAGCAATTTAGAACGTTTTAAACTTCATAGTGTCAATTTCTGAGAGTTCCCAATATAAGGTAACAAATGCAACAGGTAATACAGAAGCTCAGCGGATTGTAACTTTACGCGCCATCTCCTAGGTAAAAGTGGAAATATTACATAGTGAAAAATACTCCTATTACCAAATAAGCATGTGTAGCTGCTGAGACCACGGACTAACAGCGCCAGCTTAAGATGTCTTCATCAAAACGAAAACCAACCCTAGTACTTTCACCCGGTCTTTGTGTCAAAACCCCGGCACGTGATCTCAATTACGTGTAAGGAGACACTCCGTCACCGTATAAGCTGGAAAAACTCACGATCTGATATGCGGAAAATCCTCCTCGATTTTGTTCCCTGTGTTCTTGAAGATTTGCAGGGCAGCCTCTGCTACTTTTTCATCATCCATTTTCAGACAGGCCAAGAGGGATTCAAATGTTTCAGCTGAATGGAAGGATATCGGGTGCGTGAAAGAAAGAACCTGGGAAAAGTGGACAAAAACCACGATTGAAAGCGACCAAAGCAAGTTAAAAATTAAGTCACCATTCTATATGCACATTAACAAGGTGACAGTATACAGACAGGATTTACCTTGAGTAACTCGAGGCCGGCCCGTATTGCTTCATCTGTGGGTACACCCTCATCTTCATCATCCGCAGTGCCATCTATTGACTTGTTCACCAACTTTATCAGGGAACTTCGAGAAAAAATATATTATGTATACTCAACAGCAGCAACAAGCGCATTCTCACCGAATATATGGTTTAAATAAATCCAGCAAATCAGTGCTGGCTTACATAAAATCACTTACTGCTATCCACAAAGGGCCAACAGCAAAATGATGTGTAATAAAAAGGACTGTATAAAAGGTCTCACAATAAACGTAGCTATAGTATATGTTGCCACTACATGATTATTTGTGTTGGTTACTCTGTTCTCGTGTTGCGGTAAGGCACATAAAAGGAAAGGAACCCGTCCATATGCCCCTCACACACACATGATTTAGTACGCTTAGTGGATTAGGCTTGTATATCTTCCCTTACCCAGACAGAAAATTAAACTGCACAATAAAGGGCGCAGCACCACGGTGATATCGGCACAGGGGAGCGAGCACATCTCTCTGGTATGGAGATGGGGAAACATGTCTGCCCTTTATCACAACGTATTTGTGTGTAACATTGGTACACTGGCTGAGAATACACAGTCCACATGGGCCGAATGGCCAATACTACAAACCTCACAACTTTCATCACAACAGCCCCCACCCCATCCCCATGTACACAGGCTGTATCATTGCCCACCCAGGGAATACCCTAATACGCCCGAGCCTCAAACACATTTCTTCAGGAAGGCATCAGATCGCGCAAAATTCCTACCTTTATAGAAATAAACATAATTCCTACAATGCCGCAGCACTGGGAGATTGGTCAGGGCTACGCTATGTGCTAAAATGGTACTCGAGTGTAGACAGGGGCGAGCGGATTTTAATATATATAAACCCTGTAATTTCAACACAAATATAAATCAAGAGGAAAGACTATTTTATCAATCTTCACAGCAGATATAAGCAAACCAAAGAGCTTCACCAAAAGGGCAGCCTTTGAAAGGAAAATGCACATGGATGAGATGGCTGAACTGTGAAAAGTATTCCATTTAAAGGTTTGCTTAATACATTTTCCTTCCTGAACTCTTTCTTGGGTAACCTGTTTTCTTGTACTAACGGGGTAGGCAATATATACTACATTTTAAAAAGTAAGCACACGTGTTAGGTTTAAATCCATGTGTGCAAATTGTTCTTTAGCCACCAAGTACCTCCAACCATTCAACAATTTGATGCCGTGATTTAAACAATATAAAAACTATAACATTATGTTAATGACACCATATAGAACTTGTAAAAAAAAGAAACAAAGGGCATTAGTACCTTATGGATTCTGTGTCAATGTGTACCGGTGCTATTCTCTCCAGAAGAAACTTTATCATTTCCAGAAAGGGGTTGGTTGGCTGCTTTGGATTGCCTAATTTCTTTGTAATGTCACGCTGAAACAAAAAGCAAAAGTTACAAAATGCACACAGCCGTAGAACACACCTTTTATAGTAGAAACATGCGATAGTAGATCTGCTATACCAAAAGCGCTTGGAAATAAACCTTACCACACAGACTTCTGCCTGCTTGCAGGAACACATCGGGCTGACAAGCTTCTCCAGCTGACCTCTGATTTTCTCGTCCTCTTCTAATACTTGGGTAAATTTCTTTAAGAAATCTTGACCTTTGCCAGGGTCTGGCAGGTTCCCTAAAACGTTAATTGGCATGCAAATTATTTTAGGTGTCCTCATAAAAAAAAAAAAAAAAAAATTAGTTAAGCTCAACATGCACATTTCTAAATTAAAATTTGTAAAAAAAAACAGCATTATCACTACCAGCCTCAAATTAAGGCGTACATATATTAAAATTAACCGGGTAGCATTGATCCTAAAGGGTAACTTTGATAAAGCACCGCTTGAAAAATGTTTTCACATGACTTAATACACCAATATCAATGAGAACTGCAATAGTAAAATAGCAGCAACCATCAATTTCCAAAAACATTTACTATAGTTCTCTATCAGTTGGGTCGCACGGAGGGAATGTGCGGTACGTACACATTATAAATTACTTTTTATCATTTTGAAAGTGCCATCAGGTTCATTTGTTATCCAGACCATAATAGAATATTGACTTACGTGTAATTACCATAACTTTTGAAAATATTGCTTTACTGCCGGCTTCTGACTGAAGGGGAAAAAAAGGAAAAAAAAAAAATGTTGCATGAAAAGAAATCGCAGAAGTTATGGAACTAATTTTAAAAACGCAATTAAAAAGTCACTCTTTTTGAAACAAAAAAACAACTTTCGATTGCTCTGTTTTGAGAGAGCAAACATAGAACCCGAAGAGGTTATAATTATATATATTATGTATAAAAGTCATAGTAGCTGATCAAAAGATCACTTAAGCACGTCAATGAGTCCAGTAGACAATAGATTCCTACTGAGATGATCCATTGACATAGCCGACAGTATGTGCTACTTATCTCCCAAAATAAAATTATAATAAAACATGAAATGCCTAGCTTAAATCCGCAGCGGTTGATAAATAGCAAAAATAACTGTTCTCCATAGTATTAAAACACTGTATACTGTCAGAAATTCTTACTTTTGGCTTCTTGATCAAGTCCAACAAATCTTTAACATGATGCCTCAGCATGTTCTGGCATTTCCACATTTCATTCAATGCTCTGTCAAAACATAACAAAAATCATACGCATGGCGTTTTAGGAACAGGTTGTACGTTTTGCTGGAGTTGAAGACATTTTGCACTGACTATAGATCACGTAAGACAGAAAACACATTCAAATACATAAAGTTGTCAGATTAAAGCCAAACACGAAGGGGAAACCTACTTCACAGCGTTAGAATCCAGCGTTGCATAGAGATAATACAGGCATTTCATGCGTTCTGTTGTTTCCAAATTGTGAGGCACCATGTACTGAGCAAAAATACGTTCCACCAGCAACCTAAAAAAATAAAAGGCAAATAATTGCCAGGTTCTCAAGGTATATAAATCACGAATACAGTCAAGCTAGAAAGTGTCCATTTAAAGTGAGAATACACACAAAAATATTGCATCTCACATTGATTAATGTAGTGTTTTGCAAATTAGCACAAGATGGGTCATACACAGGCAAACACATTAAAAATACTGTATGTATCCAATTTTACGGTAAAATATCTACATTTGCACTTTAACTGTAGGGCACAAAACAACATGGCTATTTTAGTCACATCCAGTCAGGTCAAAAAATAATGTGCAAAAACAGATGGCAAAACGTAACATTTTAACAGAAAAACAGGGTACCTACCGGTCATCAATACTGTTCTGGTAATATATGTGTAGCAGCTTATCTTTAATCCATGAAATCTGTTTTGCGGAGTCTTTCCCAGCTTCTGCTTGTAAGGAATATTTCTTGTAGATCTGAGCGAGCCCCATCATAGCTTCTTTTCGTACTCTCCACTAGACCAACAAAAAATATAAAAGTGAACAGAAACAAATGTGAACTTTATCAACATTTTACCAATAGTGGAAAAAAGACTTGTACTTTTATTAGTTTTCTTCATCTTACCCGTTTGTCTAGCGTTCTCTCACGGACAAAATTAAGTAGGTGGTCATTGACAAGCAGGAGATCTTTCTTGGCAGCAGTAACTATAGACACGATAACATCATGTCTAATTGCTTCTTCCGGGTCGTGAGACCTCACTTTAAGATACTCTGAAACACACACAAATAAAGCATTGAATTTCATTTTACTGAGCAACTATGTTTTTTTCACTTGACAAATACATATCGCATTCCTTTGTATGTTGATTATACGTGAAATAAAAACAATGGAGGAATGAAGCAAAATTTAATTTTTTTATTTATTGCCAACACGAGGGGTGTCTAAAACAGAGCGATCAAAGGCCAAATACAGATTCTGACAATTCTGTACATTCCTCCTTAAACACACACAATTTACTCACCTTTCGACTCAACTGCTAGGATATGTTGCATTTTAAAAAAAAAATCATGGGCCCAAACGATGTTACCATGGAGATTAACACAAAAATTAAAGTCTAGCACTAGAATTTTAGTTGCTCCGGAAAACAGGACCGCAGATTTTTTCTAATGGGTTACAAACTTTCATTGAAAAAATTTTTATTTCTAAGAAACTATATTTATAAACTACCTGCACATCAAGAAAAAGCAATATTACTGTAGATTTATCCAAGGCACAAAGCCTTTGGTACCTTCTTCCCAGTAAGAGCTCTAAGAATCCATGTATTGAGCCCTGTATAGAACTACTGCATTATTAGACAAGATAAAAAAAGACAGATACTACTCCAAAACATGGCACCAGGAAGGATTCCAACAGCTAAACTTCTCGGGACATTTATTGTTTAATGGAATCTGCGAGGAGCGTAGGTCCTGACCCTTATTACGGAACATATGAGGTTTAGATATAAACTTTAAAAACTTTCAGATGCCTGAAGCACACGCAGCAAACACCAGGTACAATTACAGCAGCTGGCATTTCATTGTATTCGACAAACCACGACATAACGAAAAGGTGTGTTAATACCTGTTAGATCCTTTGCTAGGTCTGGGTGGTTCATTAAGCAGTGACTGGCAAACTTCACACATTCCAAGCGAATAGGTACATGAATGTCATTAAACCTGTCAATCGGATTAAAGAGATGGATAATTATATTCTATTTCAAGTAATGCACAAAAAAAATGAGCAGAAATCATCTCACTTAATCACTCAACCAGCAGGTGAGCTATTTCAGCAAATGCAGCATTTCAGCAAGCACTATATTCAAGCATTCCCCAGTTGCCTCCTCAAACATGGCACATCTACTGAAATATTTAACCCCATCAGTCCCTTACACTTTAGGTGCCGCTGTTGAACAGACATACCACCACCCAATACTTTTTTATTTTATGTTCTAGAGGGTCACATCCATCCCTTACATAGTACCCTATAGGGTAGTATTTTTAATAGTTAGGCCTCAACGGGTTTGGGGCTAGTGAACCGAACAGAAGGCTATACTTTTTACATGTGGAACTAGGGCACAATTTTAAGTTATTGTGCAACATGGATAGAGATCCCCAGAGATCTCTCAAACATGTAATGTATGTCAGTGATGTCGCAATGCCACCTCTAAGCTCACTTTACTTTTGTTTGTTTTTATCTCTCACTCTCTTCCCTGCATGCAATCCCACTGCAATGATCAACAAGCAAGTCTTCAAAGACAATGCGTCCAGCAGGTGGAGCAATCTGAAATCCCAGCAGGGTCCAGACCCCGTACTCCTATAACCCTGTAACCTCTATAACAGTGGCTTCTTCCGGAAGGGAATGCGTTAGTCAATGGAATACCAGCGCTCATGCCTGCATCTACCGTGAAGGGATGGTCAGCAGCAACGATGGCTTCTGCTGACGGGGGGGGGGGGGGGACCCCGATGTCCTGTGCAACAAGAAAGTCAGGACGTGCATGTACGTCCCACAGGGCTCCTAAGGGTTACTATGTGCACCACCTGAACTATTAGGGAGAATATAAAGTAATCTCCTCTTTGCATCATACCGTAAAACAGAAATATTAAATCTTTCGGTCAGTAATGTTACAGCTATTCTATGTCTCCCAATATATTATATACACATATATACACACATACACACAGTCCTCTGTTCCTAAGACAAGAGTGTAACAAAAGGCAAAGTTCTCTTGTAAGCAAAGACACGTACCTCCCCAAGTAGCATTGCCACAGCGGCTTGTTTTGGGAGGCCAGCTCCGAATCCTTGGCACCAAACATTTTTGCTAGCAGTTTCACCACCTGCAGCCTCTCCTCATTATCATTGCTCTAGAATTTGAGGAGACAGAAAATTAGATAAACGTCTGCAAGGCATAAACTCGGACTTTCATTTTTTTTCTTCTTGAACGGGAACTCAACGGAACCAATGAACAGAAAACAAAACATTTAGGAGACAGAATGGGATTCATCCATAGATCAGCACAAATATGTCAATATGTTAAAATTAACAAAAACATTTTACTCCAGTGTTTATCTGTGAGCATGGACAATTCCTCGTTACATTAGAAAACACATGGAGAATGGAAACATTTTAACAACTCAATAAAGTAGGAAGTTTTAGCAATGTCTTTTTACTTCCATACAGTAATCTGCATCTTCAGCTTTTATGTACAAAACGTGATAAAAAAAACCCTTTGTTTTAAACTAAATTTTTCCAAGCAGCTTGCGTATGATCATATCCAAATAAGCGAATACCTCACTGATACAGGATTCTGCAATTCATGTCATTCAGATAATTGTAGCACAGAACAGCGGCATTTCTAAAGTAAACCATAAATAAATCGGATGCAAATTGCTAGTGGCTACGCATGCAAAGCTAAAGTAATTCAATGAATATTGCGTTTGTTCTTTTTCCCTCCCAGTTCATTATTCACATTTCCAGCAGAAATATATTGTTATTTGTAATAAATATAAGTCAACTATTAATCTCCATGGACAACAGCTGGCTCCCAACACAATGGGATTCCTCTTGAGTAAACCAGTTTCAAGGAATAACACTAGTGGAGAAACCCAAATGTCCAGGAACTCACAATACATCAAAGGGCTATCTCTCTACCAGGTGGGAACAATAAACAGGAGATAGTATCTGGGCTGGAGACAAGCCTGTGTTTGTCCTACAACAAAAGGATTGCAGGAGACAATACCAACATTCCAAAGACCCACCCTGAATTTGCCCTGAGGACCATCAACTTCACTGTGGGGGCAATCTAACTTCATGGACAAGAGCGGTCTCTACAGGCAGCTGGTGCAGGTACAAGATTGTGCCTTCCTAAGGATGAGTGGACACAAACTAAGAAGATGATTGGCTGGGACTGTTTGGGCATGGTGGCTATAAAGGTGTGAGCAACAAAGAGAGAGGGAGAGAACCAGAAAGAAGGAAAAGAGAGAACCAGAAAGAAGGAAGAGAGAGAACCAGAAAGAAAGAAGGAAGGATAACATCAAGGTGACAGGGACATCCCATCCTTACATGCACACATAGAGTCATTAGCATAGTGTAGTTAGAGTCATAGAGCCTTGTATTTTAGACGCTTCTCTATATACTCATATATATGTATTTGTTATGTTAATAAACCCATTGTTTTAAGCCACTGGTGTAAGTGGAGTTTCATACGACGAGGAATCTGTAGTAGTTAAAGGAAAGCCAGACGGGTGAAGGTTATATATCCCGGGATTCAAAGGGGCTTTTCTACATTGGCGAAGCCAGGCAGGTTAACGTTCCAGTAAAATTTTTGAAGACATTCCTCGGTTGGCCCAGGACTACGTCGTGAGCATTTTGGAGGGCGGAATTCGTATGAGAACGGAGAGATTCGGTATCGTGAGTATATAAGATGGAAGCTGTTAATAATTTTGCGGATAAGTCAACTGTTGAATATGTATGTAATGATAGGTTAAACGCTTTACAGTTGTTAAATGATTTACTGTTACAGTTTGAAAAGGCTAATAATAAGATAGGAAAATTTGTAATTCATAAGAAAAAGAAGTATGCGGCTAATTTAGCTCAACTTGTTGTACAGTATAAGTGTGCATTAGAAAGGATGGAAGGAAAGGTCATGCCCAATACCAATGTACAAATGATGCCTGTAAATGTTTCTGTTGTTGGGGTAGATGGTTGTCCTACATGCCAATTAAGTAGAGAGGATGTAGAAATGTTGGGGGAACAGTTTGTGCAAAGGGGACATATTATAGCAACACTAACTCAGAAACTAGAAGAGGAACGCTCTAGGCACAATACGCATTTTCCTGTTTATACTGCAACAGGAGGTGAGGAAGCACAGTGTCACACTCCACCAAATACAACAGGTCACGATACAGTGCAACGTTCGCTATTTACTAGATCTGAGACAACCCCAAGCACGTTGCCACGAACACATAAGTTCACAACACTTACTAGTTTTGCAGAGGACCCTCATAAGAAATACGCTCGTGAAATTAAAACCCTCATCACACCTTTTAATTCAAGTGCTCACATGGTAGATAATTTAGTTACATTTGAGCAGTTTGTTACCCAGTATAGCCTTGATGACCACACTGCCTGCCAACTGCTTAAAATTTGGTTGCCTCCATATTACAGTAATTCATTAGAACTCCAACAGCAGTATGGCTCTTGGGCTAACAAGGAGGAGCGCAGTAATCAGATTATGGCCCTTACAAATGTAGATACTGCGGACACATCCTTCTTAGATAGTATTTTGCCCCAGCCCAATGAAGACCCTTTTGCATTTTGCACTAGATTTCATGAGGTGTATTGCAAGGTTCATAACAAAACAGGTTTGCAAATAGGAGACCCAATAATGTTACGTATACTAGCAGGAAAATATAAGGGTATGGATTCCACTAACCGTAACTTATTAGCGACAGCTCGTAATTTTCATGAATTCCTAAGAATGTTACATGACTGGAGGAAGGATCATACACTTAAAACAAACTTCCAACACATTGCTTTAATAACAAAAAATGAAGGTAACAGTACACACCTAGATAAATTAAGAACAGGCCGCATATGTTTTTCATGTGGGAAAATTGGACATATTAAAAAACACTGTTGGCAACGCAGAAATAATCAGGAAAGAAGGGGTCAGGTACATGCGGGGGTATATCACAATACTGCCAGAAACAACGCATGGCATTCCACACAACATAATCCCTATACACAAGCAAGAGAGCATCTTAAACAGATTTCTGAAAAAGAAGGTTATAAGTCTTATCCCACCCAGGTTAGAACAGTAGAGGATGCAAAATCTTCCAGCCACGTAGTCAATGTGATTCCAACTGCACCTCTAATTGATTTTAGGGATGAGGGGTGCACTGTACTCTCACCATAGGGATGTCAGGCCCCTGTTAAAATGGAACCTATCTGCAAATTGCAGAAGGACCATAACAGTCGCCCTTGTGTTTCAGGTGTGGTCGGGGGCCATCACACAAATATACTACTGGACACAGGAGCTGCTGTTAGTCTAACATCGTTACCATTGCTTGTCTCACCATTAGCGCCACAAACTCACTTGATAGGATTAGGGGGAGCTCAAACAAGAGCAGTGTTAGCACCCTCTGTACCTATACAGCTGAACTCTTGGAGTGACGTATTTCCTATGTGGTGCACCTCACAGGGTGATGAAACTATCCTAGGAGTGGATATAATGCGCAAGGCAGGGATGCTTATTGATTTGTGTAACGGTATGTTATGGAAAGTCACGCGTAATCGTAAACCAGTAATCTTGGATTATGAACACCTCTCCTCAATCCCAGCTATACACAGCGTGAAAGATGCACCTATACAATTCCCGTTTACAGATAAGGCAGTAGTTAAATCCTTAGTGCACAAGTTTCCAGAAGTGTGGGCTCAAGGTAAGAATGATTGTGGAGTTCTCAAAGGAAGTGAAAGTTTGGTTCAAGGGCCTGACCCTCCCCCACAAAGACAGTATAGGTTTCCAAGTGAAGCTATTGAGCCAGTAAGGGAAATATTGCAGAAAAATGAATGTAAAACAATATTTCATGCTGACACAATTAATGACTCTGTACATGTCTTTGTAGATGGTTCACGATACTGGAAGAATGGTAAGTTCTACACGGGTTGTGCGGTGATCTGCCCCTCCAGGAATTTTCATCTTTTAGTTAAACTCCCATCATATTGCTCAGCTCAAAGGGCAGAATTAGAAGCCATTTCCTTGGCGATTATGAACCTCTCGCATCCTGATGAGCCTACACTTTCAACCCCTCTCAGGGAGGCAATATCAAAAGAACAGTTTCTTAATGCAGTGCAAGACCAAGTTCGAGCAAATTTACAATTTGCAGCAGGCAACATGGCAAGACCATGTAAAGAGGGGAATGACACAGGCGACCCGTCGAGTCTATTTGAACCAGGCTAGTTAGTCATGGTAAAAAAATTAGTCCCACAGCACCATGGAGTGCAAACTGGGAAGGCCCTATATAATAAATAAAAAGCTTGGCTGTACAGTCATACAAACAGAAAACCAAGAAAAAGAGAAAACAGCCAATGAAATGGGTACATATTGATACATGTAAATTGATTCAAACAAGTGGTCTATGATTATGAAAAACCTCATTAACTTTTGGTTCTTGTTTTGTTTCTCCTCTCTCTTTCTCTCCCTTATTCCTTTTTTTCAGATCCATCGACTCAAGGCCAAATCCTTAATGCGAACAGTTACTTGTATGCTGACTACCTTGGGACTCTGTCAGTGTTCGATAGTTCTAAAGCCTCTATCAGAGGAATATTATGTATATACAGCATGCCAGAGCTGTTTAGGTTAAACTGTATATAGTATAACTGCACTGGCAGACAGGGAATGATGCATAAATTGGGTAAAATCCAAATAATAATTTTATCTTCAAGTAAATCAGTTCCAGAGAATAATAACACCAGTAGTTAAGGGGATAGTTAAGAATTACTTTGTTTGTATGATATGATTTCTTGGTATTTCAAAATGGGGAATGGGTAGAAATGGATCTTTCTCTTGGCGGTCTACATCCTGTGACAAAAACATATGTCTGCACACCAGGACAGTATAGGGAGGTATACACTTCATGCTGGCATAATAATTCACTGTATCAAGTAGGGGTTAAGACAGTCCCTGCTTCTCAAATTGTGTCATACATGGGATACGGCAGGGTGTGTTACACGTTATTACTAAAGAACAATCAAGGTGAATGGGTTTCTTCTGATGGGTGCTGGGGTAATTACAACTTGTCTAGAGGACTCTATTGTGGGTATAATTTTACTATTTTAAACATTTCTGGCAGTCTATTTAGGGTACCATTCATCAGTCGACATTCTGTTGAATTACGCCCTTCTATAAACATTTCTGTGATCCCAATCTCAGGGATGCTACTATTCTATGTAAATGGAGTAAAGTATTAGAATCAGACATTGGCCTACTTAAAAAAATGGAAGAATCTGATGATCAAACTAAGGTGGTAATTCAATATCTCCAAGGGGAAATTGAACAACTTATTCCTCACATTGATTCTATTTCCACAAATAATCATTGGGATAATATTTTTGGACAATCATTTTCTAAAAGTAATTTTATGTATTATATGTTTCATCCTGTTGTTATTATTTTCATTTGTACTATTATATGTTTTATTGTGCAAATAATTCTTTGTAAATCACTGAAGCGCTTGACATCCAAGGCTAGACATACTATAAAAGAATTTAGATATTTACATTTAAGTTAGACTCTCTAAAAGATAACTACACTATGGTGCCACGGAAATCCAAACATACAAAACCACTAATCTGAAGAGGACCTGCATTATGGATTTTATTCTTGACCATTTTGAATGTTTTTTCCAGCCACAGCAAACTGGGTTTACGTGTGTCATTCAGACACAAAGGGGGGAGATGTAATAAATATAAGTCAACTATTAATCTCCATGGACAACAGCTGGCTCCCAACACAATGGGATTCCTCTTGAGTAAACCAGTTTCAAGGAATAACACTAGTGGAGAAACCCAAATGTCCAGGAACTCACAATACATCAAAGGGCTATCTCTCTACCAGGTGGGAACAATAAACAGGAGATAGTATCTGGGCTGGAGACAAGCCTGTGTTTGTCCTACAACAAAAGGATTGCAGGAGACAATACCAACATTCCAAAGACCCACCCTGAATTTGCCCTGAGGACCATCAACTTCACTGTGGGGGCAATCTAACTTCATGGACAAGAGCGGTCTCTACAGGCAGCTGGTGCAGGTACAAGATTGTGCCTTCCTAAGGATGAGTGGACACAAACTAAGAAGATGATTGGCTGGGACTGTTTGGGCATGGTGGCTATAAAGGTGTGAGCAACAAAGAGAGAGGGAGAGAACCAGAAAGAAGGAAAAGAGAGAACCAGAAAGAAGGAAGAGAGAGAACCAGAAAGAAAGAAGGAAGGATAACATCAAGGTGACAGGGACATCCCATCCTTACATGCACACATAGAGTCATTAGCATAGTGTAGTTAGAGTCATAGAGCCTTGTATTTTAGACGCTTCTCTATATACTCATATATATGTATTTGTTATGTTAATAAACCCATTGTTTTAAGCCACTGGTGTAAGTGGAGTTTCATACGACGAGGAATCTGTAGTAGTTAAAGGAAAGCCAGACGGGTGAAGGTTATATATCCCGGGATTCAAAGGGGCTTTTCTACATTATTGGTGTGCTTTTATTGTGCTGTCACAGAACCACCGAAAGAACATAAAACACAACGGCCAATAACCCGTAGGCCTGCGGCAACTAAACAGCTCATGAGGGGTTTATTACATACGGGGAGAGCATTAAAAAGGGCGACGTCACCATGGATAGAAGGAACACAGTATATTCGGTATTCTCTCTCAGCATCGATCAGGAATGTTTCTAGGTAAACAAGAAAATGAGCGGACGGGACGGTGTTTACCTTGAGCTTGAACTCCAGCTGAGGTAAAACAGACAGGAGCAAATGGCTGTCGATGTTGTACAATTCCAGAATCAGATCGAAGACATGCTCCGACAGATCGCTGATTGAGGTTTTGCCGAGCATGAGAACCTGGTTGAAAAACTGCAATAACGATAAAAGAAAAATGTGTTAATACCTTTACATAGTCCACAGCCACAAAGGACTTTATTGCAGGCAGCTTAGGTCAGTATATTTATATTAAATCAGAAATCAATTTTGTTATTGTGGTTAGTTTCAACCCGCATGCTTTCTATACATTCAAATACAATATATATAGCGATATATATAGAGATATACACACACACACACACACACATATATATACATATACACATAAGTATGACAATCTATAAAAACGCTCTAGAGATATGGTAGCGATCTTGAACTTACATTTGTAATGTATGGCTCTATGGCCTGAGCAGTCCTTTTCAATAATGCTTTTGCCAGGTCATACGCTTGTTTGTTTAAATTCTGAGAATCAAAACAAGGCATTGGTTTAAAATACACAACCAACAAAGGGGAACAAACATCAATATGGTGCCCGGCTACAATAAGGTAACATCAACAAAGACATTATAATAAAAAAAAAAAATAGCTGTTTAGGAAAGTCAAGTAATCCATGTATCTAGACTGCAGTGATGTACTTAATGCCCTCATTAACACCCCCATTAACACAAAGTACGTCACAGTTGCATGCTCATGGAAATAAGGCACAGAGAGTGTAACGAGAAAGGACAAAGCAACAGCAGTCAAAATCTAATCCTTCTTACGTGCGGCGCTGCAGTTTTACATAAAATAAAACAATGTTGCGAATGTTTTTTTAAGTTGATAATAAAGCAGATACCTTGTGAGCCGGAACCAGGTTAACAAGCACAGAATCCAGCAGCTCCTGGGACACCGTATCTCCTTCACATACGATAGAGCTCATCAGATCCACCATATGCATGTGGACTTTCTGGTTATGACCATTGCTAAAATTCACAATACAGCATTAGTTATTCTTACGATAAGAAGGCATAAAATTAAAAGCAGTAGGATGACAGTATGATATACTCCTTTTAGCTGCCAACAGCTTAAATTAAATGTTCTACTATCTCACTAGGGGCGATGTTATAAATAATACTGTGGGAGTTTTGAAGAAATGGGAAAAGTCCATGAAGTTAGGGGTACTTCCAAAAAGTGCATTTACTCATCAAAACAGTTACAGGTGGTAATTGCATGAAGATTTTTTTCATAGATTGCTTTATAGTAAGTTGCGGGTTCTGAGATTTAGAGCTTAGCCAAACTAAGCATATCAATACATCAATTCCCTGTTTTATTGAATGTAGCAGATGTCCACACAGACATTGTTAATTATCAGGTAATATCGTAACGGAACAGCAATAGCTGTGAAAAGTCAACTTTAGACATAAACATTAATTAGAATCAACAGTCCACGATAAGTTGAGATGCTGCAGATATAACAGACCATAAGGTCGCGCATACATAAAACTAGATTTTTTTAAAAAAAGAAAATATAAACTTAATATCAATTTAGGAGGATTTTATCCCATTTACTGTTCCAAGTCATGTGTCATACAGCACTAACCAATATTTTCTGCAGAAACCACCAGTTAAACATTGCCCATTCCAAGGAAATCCCACCAGCCACCACAGCTGAATACTTTTGAGGATAAGTATATGATCTGATTTAACAGACCTCTTCATATTTATCCAACATCAGCTGTCTTATATACAATAGCGAGGAGCTTCATTGGGAAAAGTGCTAAGAGCATGCAGTATAATATAATATTCTCCTGGATAGGCATCATTTCTCTGTATGTTACACTTATACTTACTTAATGACAGAAAACAGTGTTTTGTAAAGCTGTGTAAAGATCTCATTGCTGTCTTCTAGCTCGAAACATATATTGTATGACTTCACCCAAGCGATGTTCTGGGAGGGGGAAAAAACCCGGACAAATTAAATGAAACAGTCCAACCAGATATACATGTGGATGCAATAGATGTAAAAAAAAAAACCAATTTATCCTGTACGTACCTCAAGCAAATAGAAGTATCTATTGAACTGGGGGCTCTTGGTGTCTTCAAGCCCCTTTAGCTGCCTTGTTATGAACATAAAGATATCCTATAGTGATAGAGAAGTCTCGCGTGAGTATTTAACAGTGTACTGCCGCTTACTGACCGTATTAACTTGTTTCAGAAACAAAAAATGTTTCATTTGACAGCAGAATACAACGGGCCAATGCAAACAAACTTAAAGCAAGTAAGATTTCCGCATTCATAGATATATGGCGTGTGTGGTTTGTGTGACGTTCATAATAAGCTGTTCAAACAATTTGTTGTAATTAAAAATGTCTACCGACACCGGGTGACAACTTGGGGAAACAAACACTATGAAGTATCCCAGTGGCGTACCTACCGGGGTCGCAGGGGTCGCGACTGCGACCGGGCCCCGGCGGCAGGGGGGCCCAACCCAAGGGGCCGCACGAAATCGGGCCCCGGCGGCAGAGGGGCCCAAGCAAAGGGGCCGCACGAAATCGGGCCCCGGCGGCAGGGGGGCCCAAGCCAAGGGGCCGCACGAAATCGGGCCCCGGCGGCAGGGGGGCCCAAGCCAAGGGGCCGCACGAAATCGGGCCCCGGCGGCAGGGGGGCTCAAGCCAAGGGGCCGCACGAAATCGGGACCCGGTGGAAGGGGGGCCCAAGCCAAGGGGCCGCCCGATACCTTTTTATGTTTTTTTTTTTTATTATTTTTTTTTTAAATAAGGCAAGCCGCGCCACGGAGCTGGCGACTGCCGCCTAATCATTGATGCAGCGTGAGGGGCGAAAGCTCCGCCCCCTCACGCTCAGAGTGTAGGATCACCGGATCACATAGAGCATGAGGGGTGAAAGCTCCGCCCCCTCATACAGACTGCAGGAGCACTGGATCGTGCCACAAGAGCTGTATGAGGGCTGAAAGCTCTGCCCCATCACACAGACTGCTGGAGCACCGGATGTCGTGTCAGTCACGTACATCCAGTTTGAAAATAAAACGGCAGTCTTCATCTATCACTCCATCAGCACTTCATCAGGGCCCCAAAGTGGAAGGAATAGGGAGGTCGGTACAATAATGTATTTAAAAAAAAAATATTGTATATGGCATTAAATTATTATTTCATTATTATTTCAATTATAAACATAAAAATAAATATATGTGTGTGTCTGTGGAGGGGGACAAAACGCATAAAGTTTTTTTTCTTTAAAAAATGGAGATTTCTAGATTTATTTTTATATAGATATACATATATAAACACTTATATATAGATTAGACACACAAGTTCAGCTCCCGAGTGTCACCTTTGTCCCCATCCAGCCAGGCACAGGATGGGCTGTTTGGGGACAAAGATGGCAAACCCTACGTGTGTTATCTGGGTGCTGGTCAGGTTCTATGTGGGCAGTGTGGAGGCCAGGGCTGGTTTTGGGGTGCGCAACCTGTGATCTATGCCTATAATTTAGGGGGTTTTAAATATACCTTTAATGCAGAGTTTTTATGTGAATTCTATTTGATCTATATCTGCAATGCTGGGTTTGTGTGTTATTCTGTTGATCTATATCTGCTATGCTATGCTTCCATACATTATTTATGTATTCAAAGAAAAAGGAGCGCATGTACAAAAGGGGCCCTATGTACATGCGCCCCTTTTTCTTTGATTATGCCCTTTGTACATGCGCCCCTTTTTCTTTGATTTTTTTACAGATATGATTCAATATGTAAATTTAATTTGTTGAATATTTTGAAAAAAAATTGTTGGGTAAAAATCATGTTTTTTTGGGGGGTGGGGGGGTGGGGGGGCCCTTAACAGATTCTCGCACCCGGGCCCTGAGGCGTCTAGTTACGCCCCTGAAGTATCCTCTTGTATAGAGGATGTCGGTTGTAGCCCGCTTGGAAGCTAGCACACCAAATCTTTCCATTCTCTTTCTTCCAATGTCTTATTCACATTCATTACACTTGTTTCACTTGGTAATATATTGATTTAAACACTGAGGCGTGTGAACATTTTCCGATGTGAGAGTTTGGAACAGGATAACAGCGCCTGAAAGCTGAAAGGGTTGTTCTAGAGTTGTGCGACAATAGCTTGTTCCCCAGCACACCAACGCTATGTTTTAAATAACCATTACCCTGAAACTCAGGCACCCAAATTCCCGCAGCTCCCCCAATGCTTTCCTGTTCACCGATGGTCTACAAGCGAGGTTATCTAATCACAGGGGGCAAAGCAGCTACAGATTGGTCAAGACATCTTGGAAAGTGAACTTTTCATGAGTTCCGCGTCGCTATAATTTATGCTCTATGCACATTTACCAAGGGTTTTTCATACCACCTCCCTATCTACTCTTCACACCACTACATACCTTTAATTTATCCGGAGAGGTGTATGGAGCTTCTGGAGCATATATTCTGAAAATATCTGCTAGACAACATGCCACAAGCAAGCGGACATCTTTATCGGGATGTTTGAGAAAGAAGTCTGATGCTAAATGCAAAGCAAGATTAAGATAACGCTCCTTTTCTTCTTCAGAATCTTGATCCATGTCCATGAAGGTTTTTACAACCATCTACAAAAGGAAAAAAATATGTCAGAACAGGACCTTTACACCCTTTTATAGAATACACGCTCCCAACAAACCGGTTCAGGAAGCTACTTCATTCAAATTTTATTTCTATATCATATATAATTTTTTTCAATTTTAACAATGGCAACCTACAACGCACCAGCTATTATAGAGGAACAATTCCCAGTCAAGCTCCATACTATGAACAAAAATGGTAAGTGCCTCGATGTAACAACCCTGAGGACGTAGCTTGTCCAGTTTGTTTCTATAAAGCGCAAATACTCTCAAAATCTACTCTCAAAATCTAAAAATGTTTTCACAGCTGTAAACGCAACATAAAACCTGAGAAAATAATTCATATACATATAGACAGATCACGCTAAAGCTTCCCCCGGTAGTCAAGAAGCCCCAGGTATCTGAGCGCCCTGCTGGCAGGTTACCATTATATGTCCACAATGTACACATCCTGTTATGATCTGCTAGGGGTGAGGTCCTTTTTAACTACCTCACTGACCCTTTAGACCATTTCTCAAAAATGAGTAAAACATATGAAACGTGTGCTCTACCAGTGAACAAAAAAAACACACATACCTTCAGCCGTCTCACCATCTCTTCTTTAGAAATCTTGTCAGAAATTTCTTTCACCCCGGGTGGATACGTGATCTTCCCATCATTTCCTTTGGGCTTCGAATGAGCCATTGTTGAAAAACTTTATTGGACCTCTGCAATAAAACATGATATACACCATGAGAAATCACAGAATAACTTACCCTACATATGTGAACAATACATTTACATTTAACATTTCAAGCAAATTTCCTAAAAAACATACATATAAACAGCAATCCAACATTTATGAGCATTACAAAATGATGATGTCACACTGTTATGCTGTTTGCAATAGAAGTTTCCAATTGCCAGCGCATAGTGGGTTCTTGAGCGAAATGCTACACAGTTCCGAGCTCGTCTCATTATTCTGACAGCTTAACATATTGAAGGATATTCACTTGGCATCTGCTGTTGGGTTCACTGCTGAAGACAGCTGCCAGCGAGGAATGTGTTATTAGCATATGAATGCGCGGCGGCCCAGATCTCCCGACAGAGTAGGTACAGCGACAGAGCTCATGACACGAGGAGGAAGCCGGGATAGAACTCCTTGGGCATTGAAGAAGTGAGCTAGCAGACATCTTTGGCTTACATTACTCACAGCTTAATTAGGGCTTTATTGAGAAATCAGTAACTTTGCCAAATAAGCGCACCAATAAATGTGTGAAAAGTCAAATTACAGGACAGTCTACTAAGGCGATGGATAGAGGATAAAAGCGTGTCAAGTATCTGAGGCTATTAAAGGTTTTGACTTGATATAATTTCTCTGCTGTCTTTCGTAACTGCATATGAAGCAAACGGTTTAAATGTTTTATAGAAGCAAAAGGTTCTTCAGTGAAATCAGGTATATCATCTACAGCTAAATTAAACGCAGAAGGGATAATTCAGCATTGGCGGTGCTAATCTCACGTGATCTGCTACAACTTCTTTCCCTATTAAATTATTAGATCCAACGGGTGGTGCACTCGTGGTGTTAAGGTACTACGAGATGCACAACTCATGAGAAAAAAAAAAAACTCTTTTCTGTAAGATTCTCCAGGAACACTAGGAAGGAAACAATCCGGGGTCCATCTCTAAACACCTAGTTTGCCCGTCACACCTTTATATCACTCTACTAAAAAGCTGTAGATGGAAAATGTCATCTTTGGTCTGTTTTTTGGGCTTAGAACTTAGTTATACACTGAATGTTATGCAAGTTAAAATTCTGCATCTCCTTTAAACATCCTGCTTAAATAGGGCATAGACGGTAAATGATCAGGTCCTAAAACCTTGACTGCATTTGGACATCACACCACCAAGACCAAGATTCTTATACACGCAAACAAATACCATATTCCCACAGCTTTACCATCTAACGTCATAACAATACATTTAAACATTATATACAAATTGAGAGGTGCTGCCAACTTGATACAATTAAGAAAGAAAACATTTCAGAAAGTAGCCGTCTGAGTAATTAGCAGTGAAGGAGAAACATGGGTGGGTGGTTGGTGGTCTACGGCTCCCTGCTGTGATAGCGATGATAGAGCCCGGTGCCGGAATTTACATTAGAATAAGAAAGGAATGTTTGCACGAGGCACACGGGTGGTCAACTTCATCCCATAACACAGTTTTGCATTTCTGAGGGAAAGGGGAAAGTAAAGGGGCTTGGCCAAAGCTTGTCAAACACCCCCCATCCCACAGCCATCTCTCCTCTGTCTTCCCCGTCTATACGCGTGAACACTTTCAGAGATTATTCTGTATTTTGGGTGAGATTGTTCTTTGTGTGATTACTTATCTGACTAAAAGACTATTTTGTCTAGGGTCCAAAAAAATAAAAATATAAAAAGGATAAAGCTCGGTTCTAAGTTCTACACATCTCATAACTTCTGGAATACTCTAGATCAGCGATGCTGGCTTTCGGACCTGGCATTCTCTCATAGCTCTTGCCTCATGAAAGCACCACCACTGTATTCCATCTTGACAATGAGAAACACTCTAAGAGCAGGGCTCCCTTACACAGCAAGAAAAATATTGGTAATAAATCTTTTCAGGATACAAATAAAAACATGGCTTCACATGAATATAAGGCGACACAAAGGGCTGTTTCTAACCACAGGACAAAGTGAGCTACAAGACTTCTTAATAAAATCACCAATTTGGATTTCTATATCAAACAAGGGCCTTTTATCTGTTATCATTTTTACACACAAATTATTCGATTTCTTTTTTTTTTTTTTTTTGTGGAGAGGGATGCCGGAATGTTTTTACACTTTAAAGGGTCGCAGCCCCTCACGGCACCTCCCCAGTGATATGAAATACGGAAGGGTTTGGTGAATGCTAGCGCCGTGCCCATGGAGTGGATCTGTCATGGCTCTTTATAAACCAAACCTCACAGGGAAATCCATCTAAAGTTCACGGCCATGAAAACCCCAAAACTGCACCCTGCCATACATGCGGTAAATAAGGAACCCTCCGGAGAAACGTCAGGAACGCTCAGTGCCGTCGCTGTAACACAGACACGTCTTCACGCCAGATTTATATAGCAGCACACAGCTGAACAACGACGCTACGCAAGGGAACATATAAACAAGACGCACAATGTGTGAAGAGCCGGAGCGCACAGATAACACAAGACAACCGCCTCGTGTTCATCTCAAAGACCTGATGGGCTCCGGCTGCAAAAGCACATTTCAACAGCCTGTAGAACCGCGAGTCTAACCCAACAGAGGCAAATTACATGGCGACCCAGAAAGCTCATGAATTCAGTCTACGAAGCGATGTCGTTGGTGCACAACAGGGTAAAATAATCGCAACGTGCTTTCCACCAAACAACCGCATCATATATGTAATGGTTTAATGTTTCAGGACAGATTCTGAAATCAGTTGAAATCTGCTCGGGGCAAAATAAATGGTTATACAGGGTATTTTATCTACTTGAACCGTGTCTGAAACCTGAAACTTTCATTTGTAGCTCGGAAAACTAAGAGATAATAGGCTTCTAAAAACTCATCAGAGCTTTGAGCCCAGGGGTAGCGGACAGGGGCCCCTTGTAGAAGCTGCAGAAGATGCTGCTCAGGAAGCCTCTCTATAACATGTGGAAAGCTAGCGGCTGCCAAACACGCAAACTAAATTAGTTTATTAAAAAACACCCTATAGCTTGTGTTCTTTAAATTACTGAACTTCAGACAAGCTGGGATTGGTGGCAAAAGGTGGCAGGACAAGCACATCAATGGCTACCAACAGCCAGCTTACATCAAAGATGGACAACAAACAGAGCGGGAAGGAATAATCACACAAGAACTCAAAGAACACGATGGCTACTAATAAACACAGAGCGAGATCTGTAAACAGTTACACTCATTGAAGTGTAGCGAACAAGGAAATATTTGGGACAATGCACAGAACGCGGGTTAGTTATAAGGCAGACACGTATTTTATAGACATAAAATCACCACATTTAGAAAATCAGTAACATGGCACAATCTCATATTGGCAGGAACATGTATTACAATATCTACGTTATATATGGGAATGTCGCAGGTGGGGGCTTGACGCTACCTGCAGGGCAGGGATACACAATTTGTATCGCCCGACGCCTGGGACATGCAGTTCCGGATGCCAGGCAGGTTTTTTTTTCCATTTAGCCCTGCAGCGGGTAAGTGGGATGCAGGGGACCTGAATCCTCCTCTCTGGCAGCCGGTGAACGTCTGCAATACGCGCACAGACAACCTCCACTGCTACCCGGCACTTCTAAAAACTGAGTGTTGGCGCAACATGACCTCCGGTGCTCAGTCATAGAAGCCCCGGCGGAAATTCCAGGAAGCAGCATACGTTGTCTAGGGGCATCGGGCAGATGTCCACCAGCTGCCCCACTAGACACCAGGAAGTCTGGAGGACGGGTGGCAAGTCTGGGGATGCATTGGTAAGTCCGAGGTGGCAAAATGTCAAGTCTTGAGGTCAGATGGCCATTACTGGGGGGCAGGTTGGCAAATAAAAAAGGCAGAAAAAATGCATTTTTCTCAATCAGTTTTAAATAAATATGAAAAAATAGTTTACATGTGAATATTTACTAGAAAAACTTTAGGTAATAAAACCTAGTTTGAGAAATATGTTCCTGTACCTTTAAAATATAGGTTTTTATTATGTCTAGGGCTGCAACTAACGATTATTATAATAATCGATTAGTTGGCCGATTATTTTTTCGATTAATCGATTAATCGGATAAAAAAATACATTATTTTAAATTGAAGAAAAATTGCAATAAAAAACGTACAATTTACACTTTCATCTCTTTATTGCAATGGTCTCTCTCTATTCACCTTCTTATTTTACTGACATAATAATAAAAGCTACAAGAACCCCAACACAGTGCTTCTCAAACTAGGTTTTAATACAAAGTTATTAGTAAATATTAATTCATATGTTAACTATTTTTCATACTGAGAAAAAAGCCTTGTTTAAATTTTTTTATTTACCAAACTGCCCCCAGTTATGCACATCTGACCCCCAGCTTGCCACTCTGCCCCATATATGCCTTATACCTTTTATATGCCAGATTCCACTGTGCCCCCTGATATGCCACTGTGCCCCTGATATGCCTTATACTCCTTATATGCCAGTGATATGCAACTGAGCCCCCTGATATACATTTTACCCCCAGATATGTTTATGCCCCCCTGATATGCCTAATATCCATATGCCTTATACCCCCTATATGCCCTAAAAATTCATAATACCCCCCCATACACCACTATAACTCACCCATACACCACTCTGGCTCCTCCCCCTCCCATACACCACTCTGGCTCCTCCCCCTCCCATACACCACTCTGGCTCCTCCCCTCCCATACACCACTCTGGCTCCTCCCCCTCCCATACACCACTCTGGCTCCTCCCCCGCCCATACACCACTCTGGCTCCTCCCCTCCCATACATCACTTTGCCTCCTCCCCCTCCCATATACCACTCTGCCTCCTCCCCTCCCATACATCACTCTGGCTCCTCCCATACTCCACTCTGCCTCCTCCCATACATCACGTTGGCTCCTCCCCCTCCCATACATCACTTTGCCTCCTCCCCCCTCCCATACTCCACTCTGCCTCCTGTGAACCTCCGTTTCTGACAAGACACCAGGGAGCCGGGTAGAGAGGCAGAGTGGCGTATGAGAGGGGGAGGAGCCCGAGTGGTGTATTGGAGGGTGGCTCCCATACACCCCTCTGACTCCTCCCCCCTCCCATACACCGCTCTGCCTCTCTACCCGGCTCCGTTACTGAAGGCACTTTCATTGCAGCTTCATAGAAGCCACAGTGTAAGTGAAGGGCAGTAACGGAGCCTGTCTGTGCGATGCAGACCCTCACCGGCTATCAGAGAGGATGATTCTCTGTCAGCCGGTGAGGGTCTGCATCGCACAGACAGACTCCGTTACTGCCCTTCACTTACACTGAGGCTTCTATGAAGCTGCAGGGAAAGTGCCTGTCAGTAACGGTGCCGGGTAGAGAGGCATAGTGATGTATGGGAGGGGGGAGGAGGCAGATGGGAGGGGGAGAGAGACGGAAGTGAGAGACCGGCCGACAGTGAGGGGAATCCAGGTCCCCTGCAGCGTAGCGGGGGATCTGGATTCCGGTGTTATAATCCGATCTCTGTTTGAGATCGGATTATATAAGGAGAGGAGTTTTTCAGAGCATTTGCTCTGAAAAAAACTCTTTTTATAATCAATAAAAATCGATCCAATTAATCGATGATGAAATTCGTTGACAACGATTTTCATTATCGATTATTATCGATTTTATCGATTAGTTGTTTCAGCCCTAATTATGTCAGTAAAATAAGAAATAGACAAATGCCATTGTGATAAAGAAATAGAAGCGTACGATGACACGTTAACGTAATTTTAAGTTTTTTATTCTGCTGTTTGTTTATAACACCCAGTTTGTTAATCAAATTATTTCAAATGAAAAATTTGCATATTGTTTATCAGATTAATGGGGGGGGGGAATTGACCAACTAATCAATTATGAAAATAATCGTTAGTTGCAGCCCTATGGATATCCTCAGGTTAGCGGCAAGTCTCCACTGAAGCCTCCTCCCCCCACACTGTGCTGTGGCAGCACCGGATATGATGTCATTTCCTGTCCGCCGCGATGCCCTCATGCAGACCTGTCTGTCTCTGGCGCCAGAGCTTGGAGGAGAATGAGGTAGTCCGGGGAGCAGATCTTAGGCATTTTAGTGGATGCGAAGTCCCCAGGATGATGGGCTCTGTATGAGCAGGGCTGTTATGCTGGCTGACATATTACCGTAATATAACATTATTTAGATGTTAATACATATGCCTTATTTATTTAATATGTAGATCCTTTTAAATAAAGTTTTGATTCAAATAAATTTTTCCATCAGGACAATGTATTGGGCTAGCATTTTAGTCCCTTGGACAAGTAGATTTTATAAAATTTCCTCTGTGTGGAGTCTATGAATTGACGCACTTTGGGACTTCCACGGCTGATCAATTCTCTTAACTGGGATATTCAACTTCAACCGCTATTTTTAACTGTGGGAATATCTTAGAGCTTTTGGTGCTTATTGCGATCAGTTACCATTGTATTATTTAGTTTAGGGACAAGAGAGGGTACCCATAGGTTATTTGTATTTTCATTTTCTATTTCTCTGGTGAAATTGGTGGTCATTTTCTTACTTTTTTCCTCCATGAATGAATTTGGTGGTAGATTTGATTCTTCGGTCGCATATGAATTAAGTTGGTAATCCACTCGATCCACTTGTTCTGGATATATCGTGACGGAATAAATACACTATAATCATCTCTTTAAGGTATGTTCTCTTTTGTTTTTCTTAAGAGCCGCTCTTAACTCTCAACAACTTTAACACCCCTCTTTAATTTTAATTCTATAGGTGCGTTTCAGGAACCTAATTAGCTTGTTAAAAAACAAGGTCTGACTCCCCAAGTAGCCAGGTCGCACATACCGGTAATAGTTTACATCAGTGCCGGTGTTTGAGGCTGCTTGTTGAATGAATTTCAGAGTCCGGGTCACAGTAAGACAGCGCACTGCCATGTTCAACGGCAGCATGAGTTTAGTGAGAAACACCGTTTTATGTATATTTGTTAAGAAGAGATCACCCTGCACATTTCTAATTTTACAGCAGGACCCTGCCTGAAACCATGGCAACGATACCTAAGCAAGCGACTTAATGGTGCCATCCCACCTACTCTGGTGAATTTAAGGGCAGGTGCCGTGAAACTCTCCTTGAGCATAGAATACAGCGCTGTATGCAGTAATGGAGGTTACCGGACAATAAAAACCCGCTGTTAGCCCTTTGTGTTGCGATAAACGTCCTTTATCCACAGTTGTGGGATATTGTAGACGACGCTCTCTGTTCATACACCACACTGGGCCCATTCTTTAGGGCACATCGCGCTGCGGCAACTTGGAAATTCAGCAAAGATTATAAAATCTCAACACAAAGGATAATAAGCAGCTAGAATCCTATTCAATATAATTTTATATATACAAAAATATTTACCCAGACACTAGTAATAGAATGTAACAAATGGTGGGAATCAGCCACTGTAACTAAACCAGGGATCGACAAAGCCCTCGAAATCCCTTCCTGCTGCCCAGAGTGTTGCATAAAAGGGGCCAGCACTGGCCATTGGGAATCCAGCTCCTCCTGTTCAGATACCGGGAACGGCGAAGCATGCCCTGCGATGCTCCGAGCAGAGTCATGTAATCTGCTATATATTACGCCAAAGTAGAAGACAGGCAGCGGCGTGCCAGATCACAGAAAGGCGATGAGTAGTGTATGTATGTATGTATGCATGTATGTATGTGCACACTGTAGCATCAGAGTATGTGTGGTTGTGTATAGTGCTGGTCAGTGTGTCAACTGTATTGTAGTGCCAGGTTCAGTGTTTATTTGTGTATAGTGTTAGAGTGTGTATATTTCATATATGTATATTGTTAGCGTGTCTGTGTGTGAATCTATGTTGTTGGATAATGTGTGCATGTGTATAAGCATATGGTGTTGTGAGTGTTACTGTACGGTGTGACAGAAGGACCTGTCATACAGGGGCCCAAAGTACTCAGAGATGGCTCCAGCCTGGCTGTCAAACACAGATAGCACAGGTAGGAACTCCATTGTTTAATTAATCCCATCAATAGGATTGCTGACTGGGGATTAAAGGTTGGGTTGTCTACATGTACCTATCAATGTTAATTTATGTTAATGAAGTTCTGTGGATATATGAGTCTATGTTTTACATCAATAAACTGTTCATTCTTGCTGGACTCAGTTCAAGGTAGTTGTGTCTACTTATTGGGTACACATAGCAGGGTTCCAAGGTGCGCATGCTGGCTGGTGCTGGAAGTGATTCCAGGGACAACAGGAGGATACATGTGGGTGATCTCCGGGAGTTACTACAGCTCTCTCAGTGAACCCGTTACATACAGCATCAGCACAAGTGCGTACGTCGCATAGCGTTAGAATGTGAATATTAGTGTACGGCATGTGTGTTAGTACGAGGTGTTGGGGTGTGTAAGTGTACGTTTATTGTGAGTGTTTGTGATTGTCAGGGCTGAGCCTAGGGTTAGTGGCCCCTGGGAGACGGAGCAGAAGTCTGCTTGACACACACACGTGCTGCACGGGGTCACTCATCACGTGATGAGTGCAAGATGACTGTTTTCACTAATTTATCTATCATTACTTTACTAAATGGATGATTTTATATTTGCCAAATATGTAATGTTCTGAGCAATACTTTATTCAAAGTTGTTTTAATGTCTTTTGTCTATCTTTAGAACAGAACATTTTTCTCAATTATAGGACATACAGATATTTACACACAGATGTATTATATTAAGGGGACTTATGATGGTGGAGCAGCACCGAAACCTTAAATGTATGAAAATAAAAACCGGCTCCTACATTTCTCTAGCTCCTACATCTAAAACAAATTTGTCGAGCCTTGAACTGAATTTTAAGCGTTATCCGTCATACTGCAGAATTCCCAAACCTTTCCCACAAATTTACTAAATCAAGTAAGAAATTGCTTTCTTATTTTTCTAACACCCAATCGTCACGCGACACACAAAAAAAAACGGGCACTGATGGGTTATTGCCAAAGGAATAGACACCTTTTTAGGACATACAAGGTTAAATCTTTGAGGAAAAAATCTGATAAAAGAAATAATAGATCTGCTATAGTTTATTTGCTTAACATACCAGCAAGCGGCATTTATGCCTAAAGAAAGAAATATATAAATAAAAGCGTGCTCCATAACCAAGCTTTATGGTGCATGTTTGGTGTTGCGTCCATTAGAGTCCGGTATACGGCTACGGAGGGCTCGCATGTAACGCAGCCCAGTAAATGTCTCGGAACTTTCATAAGGGCTGCTATGTATCAAACGGCATTTAACAGATCAATAAATACAGGAACGGAAATACCTGTTCATAGAGACGACGCCGGCAACAAACATCCAGGCCTTTACCTCATTGCGAATGCTTTGACACGTTTTGTTATAATATGCGTTTCATGGCCGAAGACTTTATAAAGAGAGATATTCGGAGGATAAAAACAACATGAAATCAATTCACTAAACGTGTCAATAAGCCATAATGAGTCAACATGTTCTTTGTGCGACTTTTCCATAGATATTTGTTTAAGGGTTAGAAATGTGAATACAGAGTTTATTATTGCGGATGTCCTTTTGGGGACTTGAAACCAACTCCAGGACATCACAATAAGATATTCTGAGAATTTAGAAATAAACGCATTTTATATGTTCATGACGTGTTTTCAAGGCCAACAATTAAATAGTCTCTTATGTTAATCCAGAAAAAGAGAAAACAAAAAATCTCAAATCTCTTCTTGTCCATCCGGCCCACCATCGAGAGACTGAACGCCAACCGCTTAGAAAAGAACCCATCCCCAAGATACAACGATATTAACATCCGTATGATCTGGATATATTATTCACTACATCCCATCAACAGCACTCCCAATATCATTATTAACCCCTTAATGACGAAGCCCGTACATGTACGGGCTCAAAATGCATCGTTTTCAATGGGTTTAGGGACTGCCCCCACTGTCCTTAAGGGGTTAAGCAGACACATATCCCCCCCCAGTAAAGTTTCCTTCCCGCATCCCAGTCTATCAGCAGACCGAGCCGAGTGCTTTCCCAGCAAATGCCCCCCGACATCAGCATAGTGCATATCTGCGCATGTGCGCACAAGCTCCTAGTGTATTTTTGCCTTTGGCGGGTGGGTTCAGGAAAGACCAGTCATGTAAAATAAAAACAAACTTACACGACTGTTCCTAAAAGCACCCCCTTATTGGAATGTTTTTACATCATCCTGCCAGAGACGTTAAGCTGATCATTGGTGATATTACTGCGTTTAACAAGCACACGATCATCTTTACCTTAAAACAGTAACACTAGCGGCTTTAATTACACATTAAGGGGCCGAGCAGACTGTCCAGACACTAACGTCCCACCAACACACTGCGGCTCCGATAATCGGCCGTCTTTTATTCACTGGCGAGACCCATCGCGTAGGCGAGCCCCCCGTATCTCTACACTTCTGCCAAGACGAGCTTCAAGTCCAAAGTGAAACTGAGATCAACAACTCAAGTTCACGAGGGTCCTCCTAAAACACAGCGGTTAGTAAATAGAACCTACAAGCTGAAGAGCACAAACGATTGGGCCACCACCATTCATTAATCTTTACTTCTTTGGCATGCACATGTGTGTATGTATATACAGTGATATATATATACATACACACACACACACATACATACATATACACACATTCACACGATACATATATACATATATACATGTGAAACCAGGAAACTTCTATGTATAACTGCGAAATAGTTCAATTGGAATGGGAGTGAAACGGCCTCTGTACGCCTACCCAGCTACAATAATCAGTCACAACATTAACGTCTATGCCGTATTTCTGACCCATTTAATGTTATTTTAATGGACAAATTTGCATTTCCTTACAGACATTTCCAGCAGTAACCCCAAACTTTTGACCGATAGTTTTCCAAACGGACACTTTTTGGCGCACGGCACAGATACCGCCGGTACGTAACATTCTACCGGGGAACGTTACGTTTTTACTATCTTTTCAAAAAGCAACAAACACGCTCGCAGCGCACGAACATTAACGAACATCAACGATCCAGGCGGAAGCCGGACGATCACTCAGCAAGAAGACAAAAAGGAACATTTACCGACACTTTTCCTGCTAAGTGAAACTCAATAGACGATCCGGGTGTCTCCTTCAGGCATATCATACCCGTGCCTTTAAAAGTGACCAAGATAATCTCAAGAGCTTGCAATCTATTACACTCCAGTCAGCCATTAAAGTTGTCGTCTTAGCCAAATCTGCTCTTTCTTTCGAGGGCTTACACGGTCCAGCTCAATACGTTTAGTACAAAAAAAAAAAAAAAAAGATTTATAATGTATCGCGCCTGATAGCGGCTTCACGGAGAGCGGAGATTTCATACAGTGCAGGAGCCCGGCGCGTTCCGCGGGGTTTATACGCAGCGAGAGGCACCTGCGCGGCTTCCTACAGCGAGATGAACCCTGCACCATTCCTACACATAGAGTTCCCACCGCGGGAAAAACTCCCTACAGCGTTCATTAGGCATTTAAGTGAAATGTCTCTACACGCATCACGCGAGAGGCAGCCATCGATCTGAATGCCGCGCTACAGGCGCAGGTCAGCTGTCACCCGCTAGGGAGCACCGGCGCAGTATACTTATTCATATAGCGCCAACAGACTCCGTAGCGCTGTTACAATGAAGGGCTCACAGCTAACTCCTGCGAAAAGGCCGGCAGGACTTCTAAGCCCCGTCGCTTGTGTGGGACATTTGGGGTGAAGATATACCGGCGGGGGCACACGGAAGGCAGATATGTAGAAAGCGGGTTTCAGTTGGCGGGGCATTAATTACTCTTTATTTACCACCTATTCCTGATGTAACATTCTGGTCCAGGTACAGCAGGGCAGGTATAAGAGGTGGGGGGGATTTATTAGACTGGTGCTGGGGCAGGAGGGGCATTTACCATTCCAGTAGGTATCGGCGTTATTTTGATTCTGATGCATGGGGGGTATTTATGAATTTGGTCCTGAGGCATGTGTGGTATTTATCACTTTGGCACATGTTGGGGGGGGGCATTAGTTACTCTTGAGGGGGCTTGTAACATAGGGCCCGGGGCATTTTTCACCCTTATCCTAGGCATAAGCGCTGAGGCATTTCTCAGTGTGACCCGGATGTGCGGTATGAATGGGGCATTGGGGGTACATTCAGGACTCATCGTGGGCACGGGTGCCATAGGGTAAAAGGGGGGAAATAATGTCGTTGGCGAATGCATTTGTCATTGTGATCCCGGGGTGCACCCGTGTACATCATTTAACGTTATTAATAGCTGGAGAGCAGTATAACGGGTGCCAGGCGGGCTCAGTAAGAACCCGTTACCGGAGCCATACAGGCACTTTCCCTGCTGCTCAGAGGGCAGGCATTTCGGGATCACAAGACACTGACACACTGCCCATGCAAATCCTTATGGAAATGCTCTGAAATTAAATAACATGAATACCAACCCCCCTGGCCGCTCCCCGGTTCTCCCCCAATAACGTGAAGCACCGGAGGGAGGCTCCTTGCTCTATACGAGGCCTCTGCTCTCAGATCTACTTCTCGAACTCACCTCCAATCGATCGGATCCGTCAGAATCGGTACTCTCCCTTCCCGACGACTCCGACCCGCCGTTCTCTTCTCCGTCCGTGTCTCCCGCTCTGTGCCGCCTTCCCCAAGCTTCAAAATGGCGCCAATTTGTCTCCGGCAGCCCCAATGGAAGCGACTATGGAAAGGAGCACGGTCTCACACAGCGAACGGGGGAGCAGCGGCCCCAAGCGGCCAAAGTGGGAACTACAATGCACCGCCCCTACGTTACGTCACCAGCCATGATTGACAGGCTCCAGTAACCCCCAATACCTTTGGCTGTCACTTGACACTGTACTTTGTTCCATTGTATCACCAGGTATCTGTGGTGAACACAATCACTGTGCTTCAACAAAGTTACCCTCAAAGGTTAATCAGAGATAATTATATAGTATGTGTTTGCCTAAAACCCACCCTAGGGTTTCTAAAATGCGTCTCCCACCTTTCCCCAGTTTTTCATGCATTTCCCTGCCTGCCTCATCCCATTCTACGGCGCTAGGGAATATGATGGTGCTATATAAAACAATAAATAATAGTAACAAATAATAATCTTTAACGCTCATAACTGCCCAAGCACTGTTATCTTTTTACCCACAGTAATTTTGCTAACAGCTCTGTACCTGCACTTTAACGAATATGTGCTGCCCCTTTCACTTACATGCTTCCCCCCATTTGCCGCTTCCTCACACCCCCCTTACAACGTTCTTTCATATGCATTGATTGTTTAGGGGGCTTCCTGGGACCACCAGAGTGCTTCAGTAGAAGTGATGCACCATAAGAGTGAAGGGAGCGCACAAAAAATTTAAAATGTTCACGTTTTCCAAAGAAACAAATGATTACAAAGTTTTGTACAATATGTCGCACATCAGTTTGTCAGAATATATCACTGTTTTACCTGAGATTTTTTAGTAACTCTGAGAGTAAAAGGAAAACAAGAATGATAATAACAAAAATGCAGACTGCAGTCTGTGGGTACATCACCTTTCCCAAATATACAAAATAGACAACTTGCATCATTATTATTGATTATTTCTCCTCTAATGCCCCTGCCGAGTCGTTACATATAAATACCAGAAACCCCACACCTCTGCAGGCTTTTGAGTGGAATTAGTTGCCCACTGCGCTCCATCAGGGCCACCATCCTAGGGGCCTGGGCACGCAGTGGCATCTGGCTTCCCTGATGTTTCATCATTAGCCCTGGCGGTCCACTACACGGAACTTGTCCCTCCAACCAGGGTCTGGCATCTATGTTCTGTCACACTAGTCCTTGTGGCTGGCTGCTACCTGTGTCTGTGTCCTTGGGGCTTTGGGGAACAGTTGGCCCCTTTCCGGGACTGCCTGGTGGCCCTTTTTGGAAGCATTGGTTGTGGTAGTAGCATGGGGCAGTGTTGCAGGAGGAGTGGGGCAGGGCAAGGAGAATGAGATGGGACAGGGCAGCGCAAAGAGCATGGGGTGGGATGGGACAGGGCAAGGAGCATGGGGTGAGATGGGACAGGGCAAGGAGCAAGGGGTGTAATGGGACAGAGCAAGGAGCATGGGGTAAGTTGGGGCAGGGTAAGAAGCATGGGGTGGGATGGGACAGGGCAAGGAGCATGGGATAAGTTGGGGCGGGGGGGGCCTGTCTTTTTGTTTGTACTAAGCATAAGATTTCTGATGATGGATTGTGCAGAATGCGGAGCGCTTTCATCTTTCTCAGTTAATGATATGAGATAATCGTATAAAGCCTTTTTGCAGTTTATGTAAAATCAATTTTTGTAGTTTAGTGAAGGTTTTATCTGGAAGCACGTCTAGAAGTGCCAGCTTTGGATAAGTAGGCAGAGGAGTCAGTAAACATTTGTTTATAAAGGTGAACACTCCATCGCCCAAATGGGTTCAGATTTTTGTACAATCAGATAATAAATAAATTTTAACTGTTAGACAAACTCCGACTTGTTATTATACTACCTTATGGTAAACAATACGATGGCTCATTCTCTATCACTCAGCCAATCACTTTGACTGATAAAAGATGTAGGAGGAAAGTACTGTATTAGCATTTCCATAAAGAATCAGCTTGGTGTGGTGTTTGAGAAGAGAAAGTCATCTAATATGTCACTGACAACAATGGCAGCCTCCATGTCTGCAGATGGGAAGTTTATTGCAATAAAATGAGAAAAAAACATTTTTTGTCAAGGCTAACCTACATGACTGTACACAGCACGGTATCTTATGTTTTAGGAGACAAATAATTTTCATGGGACTTCCCCTTTAAAATTTCAGTTAAAATTCAGGGGAACTGGATGACAAGGCAACTGTGTTGATATTATATAAGTTTCAATGGAAATGGACTTATATGACTTGGCATGGTGGCCAAAAACACCATAGTCCCCGGTCAAAGTAATTGTTGGTCTGTTTTGGCACCATTACAATCTGTTTTGGCACTCTTTCAGCAGGGAAAGTGGAAGGTATCACACTCAACGTTGGGGGTAGGGACCCGGATGCAGAGACTGAACAACAATGAGGATGATCCAGGGAACTAGCTTGGAAAGGTAGACAAATCTGCCGCATCAGTATTGAAGTCAAATGGACAGCAACAAGCTAGATCAGCAGACAAAGCTGTGGAGGTCAAAAAAAGATCAGTCGGGTCAGCAACAGAATCAGCTGGACAGCGCTAAGCCAAAATCAGCAGACAAAGCCATGGAGGTCAAAAGAGGTCAGCATGGTAATCAATGGGACAGCACCAAATCAGCAGACAATATCGTACATGCCAAAAGAACAGGCTAAGCCAGACACCAAAATATCTCCCAAAGTTCTTGCAGGAACAATGCACCAGGTTACACCAACAAAGTTTCCTGATTTCATAGGGCTAGATGGACATTGAGGTCAAGAATGCCAACCTGAACTGCAGTAGGCATAGAGTTCCTGCTCCTTTCTTCTTCCCCTTTCAGTTCAACTTGATGATCTGTGTAACATGAGTCTATTTTGATTCACAAGGTGATGAATGATTATGATCTTCAGGGCCTTCTTATCCACAGGGGGGTCTTTAATACACATTTATGCTAACACACACTCCCTTTTACATACACATTCATGCTAACACACACTCCCCCTCACACACTGTGCAAGCACTGTGGATTAGGTGGGGGTTTGGAGACTAGCAGACAAGGTCATGTACATTGGGATGAGACGGTCAAATAGCCAAATGATCAGTAAGCCAAACAACCTAATCAGGAGACAGGGGTCAAAACCAGAATGCAAGGATCAAGCAACAACACAAACAAAATAGTGCAGCCAATAGAAACTGCAATGTTTTAGCAAGGGAAGCTGGGAAGAACACTTGTATGTAAAGGCCACTGATGACAAGATTGTCCACAGGTTTTGGGTGTCTCCTATTCTCTTGATATATGGTGCGATTCTTGGAATAAAGTAAGGAAAGCAATACATTGTATAAATCTCCAAGAACAGTATTATAAACTCCTTCACAGATGGTATTATGTGCCAACCTTATTACATAAAATGCATAAAAATATTTCCAACAAATGCTGGAGATGCAAACTAGAATTGGGCTCAATGACACACATTTGGTGGGAGTGTGATAAGCTATTAAATCTTAGATCTGAAATTGTCATTCCATTTAAGAGTTTATTTGATACTGATATGGTTTTGAATCCGCAAACTTTTCTTTTCCATATTGATCTTCCGTGGAAAAACAAATCGAAACTGTACTTGGCTATTAATGTTTTGGCAGCAGCCAAAATATGTATAGCTCGACTCTGAAAAATAGATCAGTCCCCGCTTTGGCCCCAAGTTATAGCCCAAATAAATTACCAGTATACAATGGAGAAGTATTTTTATCGAACTCATAATAATATAAAATATTATGAAGCAATTTGGTCTCCATGGAAAAGATGGCTCTCTGGAAATGGCTATACATATCAAACTATTATATAATCCTGGCAATATTAATTAAATCATTATACTAATATACATATACTATCAATATCTCTCTCTCTTCTCTCCCCCCTAGACGATAAAGTAAACAACTTGGTCTTGAAACTGTCTTGTACTTGAATGCTTTAATTTTAACCTTTCAGTACCGTTTTGTATACAATAAGGATGAAAGGTTGTATGTTAATGTCTTTTTATTCTTTGTCATAAAATTAATAAAAAAAAAAAAAAAAAAAAAAGATTGTCCACAGGTGTGTCTCAGGAACCTGAACAAAGATAGCAGGGGGGGATGGGGGATAGCACCACAGTGGCAGAGCCTTCTGGTGGCGACATGGGTAGGAGAATGGTCTCCCATGCTAAGAGTCATTGGTGCTAATCCTGAGGTTCCTGACACTCATTTTTACCTGAGTGGTTTGCACCCCCACGAGTGGACCAGTCTGTATCTGAATGGCCCTTTATGAACAATCCACCCCTGGACGATAATAATTAATTCACATATTACATTATTGACTTTACAATCCTAAATATTCTGATCAAATGTTAAGTTTTATTATTTACTTTTTCTATTGTTTGGTTAATAGATCATTTATTTTTCACCACAGTTTTATATAACTTACAATCTAACTCACTCTTCTGTGGCAACACAGTGTTCATGCATCCAGTGGTAAATGCATGAAAACCAGTAAGCACTACTCCTTAAACAGCTTTCTCCTTGGAATCATTGTGATTATGTAGCATAATGTTGGCTGCTAATTATAGCTAGAATTAAATATATCACCACATTCCTTTAGAAGATGATTATATATACTCACTGGCCACTTTATTAGGTACACCTGTTCAATTGCTTGTTAACACAAATAGCTAATCAGACAATCACATGGCAGCAACTCAATGCATTTAGGCATGTAGACGTGGTCAAGACAACTTGATGAAGTTCAAACCAAGCATCAGAATGGGGAAGAAAGGGCATTTAAGTGACACAACCATCTCTAGAGCTTACAGAGAACAAAAAAGAAAAAATATCCAGTGAGTGGCAGTTGTGTGGACAAAAATGCTTTGTTAATGTCAGAGGAAAATGGGCAGACTGGTTCGAGATGACAGAAAGGCAACAGTAACTCAGATAACCGCTCGTTACAACCAAGGTATGCAGAATACCATCTCTGAACGCACAATATGTTGAACCTTGAAAAAGATGGGCTACAGCAGCAGAAGATCACACCGGGTGCCACTCCTGTCAGCTAAGAACAGAAAACTGAGGCTATAATTCACACAGGCTCACCAAAACTGGACAATGGAAGACTGAAAAAAGGTTGCCTGGTCTGATGAGTCTCGATTCCATCTGCAATATTCAGATTGCAGGGTCAGACTTTAACGTAAACAACATGAAAGCATGGATCCATCCTGCCTTGCATCAATGGTTCAGGCTGGTGGTGGTGATGTAATGGTGTGGGGGACATCTTGGCACACTTTGGGCCCCTTCGTACCATTGGGGCATTGTTAAAATGCGACAGCCTACCTGATTATTGTTGCTGACCATGTCCATCCCTTTTTGACCAAAGTGTACCCATCTTCTGATGGCAACTGCCATCAGGATAATGCACCATGTCACAAAGCTCACATCTTCTCAAACTGGTTTCTTGAAGATGACAATGAGTTCACTGAACTCCAATGGCATTCACAGTCACCAGATCTCAATCCAGTAGAGCACCTTTGGGATGTGGTGGGACGGGAGATTCGCATCATGGATGTGAAGCCCACGAATCTGCAGCGACTGCGTGATGCCATCATGTCCATATGGACCGAAATCTCTGAGGAATGTTTCCAGCACCCGGAAGGCGAAAGGGGGTCCAACCTTGTACTAGCAAGGTGTACCTAATAAAGTGGCCAGCCAATGTATATACTGTACATGTATACATTTCTGGGAAGTAGATTATTTTATTTCTTTATATTACAGTTGTAATTTTCTAATCTGTCAATTTTTACTATGCAACATTAGTTAACTAACAGAAGCATTGTCAATTTGTAACTACATAAAATAACAAAGACTTGTATTCCACAGGATTAGCAGCTGTGAAGTTTAATATTACTGGTTAAGCATAAGGGAGCACAGGGGATTTCATACTAACAATATGAATCATGGCATCCAGGCATATGCTCATAAATGCCTGCACTAAAAAATTGGAATTAGGTGAAATCATTCTTAAACCTTCATATGACCTTCATAATTAAAGGTGAGATAATTTATACAAAAGTAAAAAATGTTTTCCTTCACAGCAAAAAATACTTTCTTCTTTCAAAATTCAACATCCCTAATTCTCTGAGTATTAATCTAGTGAACAAACTCAGGGACCTCATTGGACATTTTGGGGAGTATATGCGCAAGAAACAAATAAAAAGTGGATAAAAGAGAAATAAACAAAAATGTAACTTGATAAACAGTAATAAAAAAGTTTTTTCTTGACTAATGCTAATTGAATTCATGCCAGAAAATAAAGCTATGCAAAGGATGCAAAACCTTAGAACAAATTTAGTAAAATGTAAATGGGAGGAAATATAAAGGCACTTAATAGACAATTAATTCATGGATTTAGTACAAAATGTCACTTCAGAACATAACCATGTTAAGTAATTGTTCCAGTTGACCAGTTGGTATCTGGACAAAAGGCATTGGACAATGTGACATTAAATTAAGTCACATTGCTGTGTTTAGGGCAGCAAAATAGGGATAAGATACCATGGCCAAAGCATTTCGCCGGGGCCACAGCAACTGGGTATTGTGCTTGGCCACATCTGATCAGGGGCGGGCTGGGCCGGGGGGCAATTGCCCCCCAGGCCGCCCTAAATCCAGGCCGGTGGGCCGGACGGATGACCGGCAGACAAGCGTTCAATGCGGCTGCGGCCGCAAAGTTAAAAACTAAGCGGCCGCGAGCAGGATTGAATGCGGCCGTCATGCGTCATGCGTCATGCGTACTTGGCGGGGGTGGGGGAGCGGGGTCCGCCCCCTCCAGAAACGGTGCACGCGGCAACTGTGGCTGTGCTCCGGGACTTGATGTCAAATCCCGGAGCACAACACTCAAGCCACGCCCACAGGACAGGAAGAAGAAGAAGTAGAAGAAGAGGAAAAGTGAGAGTGAAAGAAGAAAATGTAAGAGAGAGTGGATTAGTAAGTGTGTGA